>NC_060126.1:298333062-298647798 GCF_021461395.2 Schistocerca americana | reverse complement strand
TCTTCATTGCAGTTGACAAAAATATTGTGTCTACTGAGGTCGAAGTAGAGTGTAATTGTGACCTTATCTGGACACGTTTGACAGGGCTAGGAGAAATAAAGTCAATTGTTGGGTGTTGTTACCGGCCACCAGGTTCCACCGTGACAGTTATAGAATCATTCAAAGGTAGCCTACACTTTCTATCGCGTAAGCACCCGGATCATGCTATATTAGTCGGAGGCGATTTCAACCTACCTAGCATAGACTGGGATGTCTATGGATTCGTTACAGGTGATTCAGACAAGCGATCGTGTGAATTACTTTTGAACGCATTATCCAAAAACTGTCTTGAGCAGCTAAATCGACAGCCAACGCGTAATGGAAATATTTTAGAGCTGGTAGCCACGAACAGACGAGACCTCATCGACGGTGTCATTGTTGAGACAGGGATTGGTGATCATGATGTCATTATGACTATGGTTACGAAAGTTAAAAAGTCGGTCAAGAAGGCTAGGAGAGTATCCTTACTAGAAAGAACAGATAAGCAGTTGTTAGCATCCCACTTAGTAAATGAATCGACTTTATTTACTTCCGGTACGATGGACGTGGAAACATTATGGGCAAATTTTAAACACATTGTAAATCACGCATTGGAGAAGTAAGTGCCGAAAAATTGGGTTACGGACGAAAAAGACCCACCGTGCTTTAACAGCGCAATTCGGAGAATGCTCAGGAAGCGAAGACAGTAGCACTCGCGGTACAAGAAAGATCGGGAGAAAGAGAACAGGCAAAAGTTAGTAGGGATTCGTGCTGCTGTAAAAAGAGCGATGCGCGAAGCATTCAACCACTACTACCGTCATACCTTAGCAAAAGATCTTGCTGAAAACCCAAGGAAATTCTGGTCTTACATCAAATCGGTAAGCAGGTCGAAGGCTTCCATCCAGTCACTCACTGATCAGTCTGGCCTGCAACGGAAGACAGCAAAACGAAAGCTGAAATTTTAAATTTAGCATTTGAGAAACCTTCCACGCAGGAGGATCGTACAAACGTACCGCCGTTTGAGTCTCGTGCAGATTCCCGCATGGAGGACATAGCAGCTGAATGGCGTGAAAATAAACAAATCGCCAGGTCCTGATGGGATTCCAATTCGGTTTTAGAGAGAGTACTCTACTGCATTGGCTCCTTACTTAGCTTGCATTTATCGCGAATGTCATGCCCAATGTAAAGTCCCGAGCGACTGACAAAAAGCGCAGGTGACGCCTGTATACAAGAAGGGTACAAGGACAGATCCTCAAAATTACAGACCAATATCCTTAACATCGGTTTGTTGCAGGATTCTCGAACATATTCTCAGTTCGAATATAATGAATTTCCTTTAGACAGAGAAATTGCTGTCCATGCATCAGCACGGCTTTAGAAAGCATATAGGCATATAGGCAGTCATTTTTCCTTGTTCTGTTTAGGAGTGGAACAGGGAAAGAAGATGCTAGTTGTGGTACGAGCTACCCTCCGCCACGCACCGTATGGTGGATTGCGGAGTATGTATGTAGATGTAGATGTACCCTTTAATAGGAAATACTCACAGCCTGAAGGTTCAATGGGGAGCAAACGTGTGAAACAAGCAGGCAACCATGCCACAGAGACGAACTCGTGCTTCCTACAGCCAAATTAGCGACTTTAAAGGGTCAAATTGTGGCTTTTCGAGTGGTGCGATGGTCCATTCGGAGTAGTGCCAGACAAATTGGAATTGAGGTGTCCATTGTGCAACGGTGCTGGTATCAGTGGTCATATGAACGTTCTCTTCCCCGTAAGTGAGGTTCCAGACGTCCACGCAGCTCAGACGCCCCTCAGGATAGTTGCCTCTTAAGGACTGTATTGGCAACTACCACAGCACAGATAAGAGGACTTGTGAGTCCAGACGTGTTAACACGAACTGTTCCAGTGGGACTACTGGAACACACACCTGTAGCCCATCTTCCACTTACGCCAAGTCACGACTGATGCCATCATAGCATCCCTTGAAAGATGGAATGATGTGTTGTGGTCTTCATTAATGAAAGCAGATTCTGCCTAAACACACGTGATGGTCATTTGTATGTTAGACGTATAACTAGTGAGTGCTGTCTCGTAGAGATCATTCTTCCAAGATACAGTGGCTCCACTCCAAGCCTTATGGTCTGGATGGCGATAAGCTACGACTCTCGTTCATCTTTGATGTTCCTGTAGGGGGGTGCTAACTAGCGCTCGGTACGTCGAGAATGTCGTTAGATCCGTTCTTTTGCCGTTTTTTCAACTGGAAGGTGATGTGTTGTTCCAAATGGATAATTCGTCCACGCACTGCCAGTGAAACTCAAGATGCTCTGCAAGACTGGCATCATGTTCCCTGTCCAACATAATATCCAGACTTGACCAAAGTCGAGTATGTGTGGGATATGATTGGAGGAGAAGTGACTTGTGCAGCTCGTCAGTCAAAAAATCTTACATAACTAAGTGGACAGTGCAAGCAGGCCAGACATGACGTGTCCCAGGATAGCATTAGCAATCTGCACGATCGAATAGATGCCAGAGCCAGCGCCTGCATTGTTTCCCATAGAGGCTACACCATGTACTAACATGGCTGCTTCAGCATGGACCGAGACTCATATATAAAAGTGCAAGTATTTCCCCTAGTTGTAGCCACATGTATATGGGTGTAAGTGCAGATATTTCTATTGGTGATTGCACATAGTGTACTTCATAACATTGCACCAGTATATACTTCATCAGCGGACTAATAACTATAGCTAAAAGGAGTAGCATATTTTTAGGTTGTTCGGTGGCAAGTGGAAGCCATTAAAGCTTATTTTCCTCTGGGCAGCAGGTTGTTCAGTGGCAAGTGGAAGCCATTAAAGCTTATTTTCCTCTGGGCAGCTGGTCAGGTGTTGAAGTGCAGACACGTCGAGGCAAAGCGGTTAGTCTATACTGACAGGTGTAATCCACTTATTGCGCAGAACCAGAATGTAGAAAACATTAGCTCATAAAGTTTGTTACATGTTTGTGGGAAGATTGTTCCCTGCAGAAGGAAACAATCAACAGAATTATGTTTGTACATATTGAGGTACTACATATAAAAGTGTATACACTTATATGTGTTACACCCTATAATATGCACATAGACCAGAGAATATGTGTATATGAATGGATCTCCTCCCAAACCTCTGGGTCGGTTTCAACCAAATATGTCACAAAAACAACAGGTCTTACAGGTGTCAGCAGTGTTGGGTTCTTTAGATTGAATCTCCAATAGGAGCAGAAATATTGGCAAAAACATGTTTGTTCAGTTCCTACAATATAGGCTGCCCTGAACGACTGATATTTTATGTGGGAACAATGTCAGCCTGCTGAAAATATCTGGACCCTACTATGTAAGCTGCCATACATGACGTTGTGTTGTGTTGTACTGGTTCCTTTATCGACTTGTTCAGTCTGGTGACCTTACATCAGCGTCATATAAGTGATTCTCAAGCTGCTGATGTGTAGAATGCAATTCATGGCAGGCGTGTTGCAGTAGTAGTATCACACTGCTTTATGAACTGTACCACAGGGTCTACGTGTGCCAATGGGCATGGTTGGAGACAGGCTGATATGGGTAGAGGAGGAGGTGGGTACAACGAGAGGGAGGAGAAAATTTACATAGAGAGAGGAGGAAGGGGAGATTCATGAGGCAGGTGGAAGGAGTAGAGGGATCACTGGCAGTGGAAAAGGAATAGGTGGAAGAGACGGAACGTGGGAGTGGGGAAAGAGGGGAAGAGAAAGAGAGAGTGAGGAGAAGGGACAGACAGCGACAAGTGGTAGGATGAGGTGATCAGACAGAGCGAGGACGAGATGGGCACAGCGAGGTGTAGGTGTGTTCAGTACGTGTGTCTAACACATATTGGAGCGAAGTCGCTGGGAAAAAGCTAGTGTATATGTATTAGTAGCTTTGTGACTAGATATCTTGTAGGTAATGGAGTTGTAACGCCAGATACATAGTGGCACATCCGTGATTACCGAATGCATTGCTGAAATTACATTTCTCCATTGGTATGCCTGTATACTCAGTCATCCTCAGGGGACATCATTCTAAGACTGTCTAGTGCACCCCCTCGCTTTGAAAGTAGTCTCAAATGGATGTGGACGAGCCTATACCATGTTTTTTTCGTGTGGATCATATCAATCTGAGGCTACGCTATGATAATTTAATCTCACAGAGCAGGGATGTAGAGATCTGCTAGCACTGCAGGCTGCAAACCCCACACTGGTGAAGCGTAAGTCTTGGAAAAAGTGGTAGCTGATTTTTTTTCAGCAAACCTGGAACTAATGCCTGCTGCCTTGTGAACACAGCAGTTGTCATTTCCTAGTGGACATGATGTACAAGAAGGAACAGGAAATGTTGAAATTATTATTCATGTTCATGGTAACCTGCATTAGCGAGCATCAGCCATGATACGAGAAACATATCCCGAACGTAACAGAGGCATCTCCATCCTGAAAAAATGTTTGTAAATTACTAAGGGACCAAACTGTTGAGGTTATCGGTCCCTACACTCACTCACTACTTAAACTAACCTATGCTAAGAACAACACACACACACCCATGCCCGAGGGAGGACTCGAACCTCTGGCGGGAGGGGCCGCGCAATCAGTGACATGTGGCCACTAACCGCGCGGCCACTCCGCGGGGCCTTCCAGCCTGACCTACAACCTCTACACACTATGAATGTCTCACTGAGATTTCCTAATAGCCAAACTCGTTTTTCGTCAGACAACACCCTCCAATCACTAGCGGTCAAATTCCTGTGTTGTCGGTCCATTGAAAACGCACATCTTCGTGTGTCGCTGTGAGTGATGGGCTTTAGTAAATTACCTGACCCTAAATGTCAATTGCATGCAGTTCCTTTCGTAATGCAAACTCGAAAATTTTTTTAGATGGAACTGCATTCACAGTCATATTGTGTGTTTCTCGGCCCCCGAGGACGAATTCACGAAGCTATAATCCTCAATCACACACTTAAATGGCATCGGCAGAAACCACTATCTATACAACTATCACTTTTGAAAAGAAATGAGTCTATATATTAACGGCACGTTAAGACAACAGTAATTGAGCCACTGTATGCCACCCAAGAATAATGAATAAATCATGAATTGGGTATGATTTCCTCAACTTGCTGTAAAAATTCCACTACTAACCAAATTTATTGATACTTGATATTTCACAAGTCTTACGAAGCGCATGATCCACCTTAACACGGGATACATCATTATGCTTTACGGCACGCTGCCGTCATTTTTTAACCAACCTTAAAATTATTCAGTCAGCTTTCAAATAATTTGTAAGTGGTTAAGAATCGATTGACAATATCTATTGTGAGTGCTGGTTCGAAACGATATCCTATCAGACGGTGCTAGAAATTCTTAAGGAAGTTGAATATACTCAATTTTAGACTATTGTAAAACATTCTACACTTATCATTCAACAACTAATGCAAGAAAGCAATTAACCCCAAACTACGTAGAACGGAAGTCACGTTAGATAGATCTGAATTTTCCGTCTCTGTCCTTTTCCGGTGTCGGTTCCATGTTATACAAGCTTTTGTCCTACCTCCTTAACTTCCCAATTTAAGTCGAATTTTTACAGTTTTAAAACGAGTCGGAAATACTCAGTCCAAAAAAAAAAAAATATCTGAATCATGTAAAATTCGCCTGAAAAGGGTCAAGCAAGAGGGATTGTGATTTAAAGGAACACTAATTTCAATGTTTCGAATGGAAGTGAGATATGTTAGCACACCTATCATTACCCAAATCTTGTAGCTAACAAAACCTGGACATCAAAAGTAAACGTCCGCTTTCATGAGTTGATAATGACTTTTTTAGGACATGATCCCTAATTCTGTGTCTCTGACAGGACAAACCTTTGTCTGTCTTGAGCATGTAATTACTTTTCCTTACATCATGAATGTAGCGGAGACTCCATTCTGATGTTGTTCGGTCTTAAAACAATAGAAAAGTACAGAATAAATACACTTAATCTTTTTCACACAGGTAATGTCTGTAATGTGTTTTCTACATTGTCTTATTAACTTAACATACGTGGGATTGAAAATATGTCTTTTTTCAGGAAAAATGGAAACTTTTGGTTAATAGAATATTTGTGGTAGCATTCAAAGATTGAGTTGGTGTCAATGAATAAAATACTTTTTTCCTTTTCTTTTTTTCTTTTTTTTAGTTAGAAGGTGTGGTAGCTAAACTGACGTACTCTACAATCGGAAATACAGCTAATCTAACACTTTCAAGGAATCCCAGTCATAGTCATGACAGAAAAACAGGGGTATTAGTGTAGTTTTGTTTGTTGCTCGTTTAATTAGTGGAACATTTCACCCTTTGATGCAATGTATATTGCTTAAATAAGTTACAAAGTCAGTACCACAGATATAATATCCTTCAACTGGATGGTGTTTACTTGTTGGTTTCTTATTTAATACCTATAGGCGAATTTAAACATTATTTTAAATAAATCGAAGTCAATTCTCAGTTAACCACTGCTAAAGACAAACAAAGTGAGGTATGTATGCAGTGTATTACAATGTTTATTTTCTGACGGCGTGCAATAGTGTAGCTAGCTAAACGTCAGAAATATATCACTGTCATTTAGAAAAAGTGCTTTTAGCTGGTACGATATGAAGAAATTTAAATATCCACCTTTAAATGCAGCTATTTATATCTCAAACTGTGACAATGGAGTAAAAGATTTAATTTACCCGAACGTTTCCTACTATTTTTAATACAAATGTAACTTGTTATTACATGTGATGACGCACACTCGTAACCAAAGCATTAAATCAGTGGAGGTCGATATGCTGGCTCACAGAAATAACTAGAGTGACTGTCAAGTTTTATATTATCATATAAATTCGCAATGCAAGTCGAATTAATCACGTCAGACGTCAATTAATGAATAAATAACTGCTGCTGATTTCTCTTTCAGCTTTAGCAACCGGACAAACAAATTTAGAATTTTTTTCTTCCTTTATTTCACATGGCCGAATTATCGCCGGGTACTTTAATTTGTAGACAACTTTGATTAATGGGAGGTTAAATACAATAAAAGTCGGCTAAAATTTTACGCTCCATTGTTGACAATCGCGAAAAGCCATTAGCACTTGTCAACACCAAATGATACACGGACGCGCTACAGCGCCGCTCTTTCTGGACACGCGTCACGTGGCACCAAATTATTACTCCAACAATTAGCATTAATTACGCCTGATATTCATCGGATCTCGTCACTCAAAATACTGGCTATATGAGCGCTATGATCGCAGTAGATTTCCATGTTGCCATCCAGGGGACTTTTGCGTCACTGGGCGGCGGAAACGGCGGAGTCTCAAGTGTGTACTGGTCGCAAAGGAAGGTTCACAGGCAGCTGTCACGAAGCCAGACGTATTACGGCAGGCTACGGGGGGCGCGACGTTCCCCATATCCGCTCCCCCACCCCCTGCCACCCTGTTTTCCACCTCCCTTACTCCTCTGCATTCTTTATTCCGGGCGCTGATTCCTCTCTTTCCAAAAGAAACTGTCGCGATGCATTCATCCTCAATAAAAATTCGTTATCAAGTTACGCTTCGGAGCACAAGAAAAGAAGGCGCTTACAAGAGCTTTCCGGTCGAGGACGACGGAGGAGCTGGAAACGGGAGGAATGTGGCCGTAGAAATCCTCTCCTCTGTCCTAAAGAGCGAGCTCGGCGGCAGGCCAGGAAATGCGGCGAATATACTTCCACATTCATGGTGCGGAGGCGCTGTTCTCTGCCTCACAAAAGACAGAGGCTTTTCGCGGCACAAACATACGTTTCACCCATTCAGGAATTTACTTTTGGAAGGGGAGAAGGACGGCCTTAACGCATGGTCGTATTCACAGCAGAAGTACCTTGTCTGAGAGTTCTCCCACTGCTGGCCGAGGTATAGTGGCAACCGATGCCCGCAAGTGTAGTAACGGTTAGCATGAAGTATGTTGACATGTCGCAGGATCCGTTAACGGTAGTGAGGGGAGAAACATAAATACATTAATTAAAAAAATAATACCATATGCTGTGCAATTCTGAGTATAAGTCGTCGTTAAATACAGAGGGCTCCAAAAAAATGTATCCACTATCTAGAAGTCCATAACTTGCAAACTAATTGACGGAGTTGTCTCATTTTTGGTGAAAGTGTAGCTTAAAGTCCAACTTAAAGATATCACTGTAGGTGTACGAAATGGTCACCATTAATATCCACACACAAACGATGCCGCCGAACTGCAGCACGAAGTATTGACTGCAAAGTGTTCAGTTGGATATTTGCACATGAATGTACAATGGATTCTCGAAGTTCATCCAATATGCATGACTTTTGTCGATAAACGATGTCCTTTAGTCTTCCCCACAGGTAAAAGTCCAGAGCAGTTAGGTCTGGGGAACGTGGTGAATACTCCACAGCACCTTTACGGCCTATCCATCTTCCTGGTAGATTTTCGTCGAGATACGCCCTAACACGATTTTGGTAGTGGGCAGCGGCACCATCTTGTTGAAAGTAAACTTTTCCGTCTCCATACAAGTCTCGGATGGCAGGTACAATGGATGTCTGAAGCTTCTGAAGGCACACCTCACCGGTAATTGTGCCGTCAAAGAAGAATGGCCCAATCAAGCCCCGGTAAGGCAACCAGCATAACACATTTACTCTTGGCAAATTCACGGCGTTGTCTAAATGGACGTTCGGAATTTCGGCGGCCCAGTAGATGCGGCCCAGTAGAAGCAATTGTGGCGATTTACTGTACCATTGAGTTTGAATTGTGCCTCATCAGACCACACAATCATCTCTGCAAACTCTTCATCGTTGCGCACCATGTTAGTAAATCACTCGCGTCGTCCTCGTTCATTGCGTGTAGCAATCGTAGGGTGTAGCACTTCCAATCTGCTGTCTTCAAAATTCGCCGAACACTTGAGCGACTCACTCCAGTCTCACGGGCACACTGTCTCACAAACTTCTGTGGTGAGCAAAGGAATTGTTGTAACACACGACGGGTTAGCAGGACTTGTTACTGTTACAGGTCGTCCAGATCGTTGTTTGTATACATCTTTAACACAGCTTTCGAATTCATGCGGCGAATCGTTAAAAATATCGGTGGCTTTGCTTGATACACATTTCGCCATTGCCTTTGAAACTCATTACTGTTTTCGTACTAAAAATACCACTTCAAAGCTGACTTCCTTTCATCGAATGTAAGCCTTGCGCCAGCCACGTTTACTCGAGTAACTAGGTGCAACTAAGAACAAAACACTATCTGGCGACTGTCATCTGACAAAACAAAACAACGCAATACTACGCTTGTGTGGCGATTGCCGGAACTACAAACTATTACACTACCAAAGATGAGACAACTCCGTCAATTAGTTTTCTAGTTATGGACTTTTAAACAGTGGATACATCTTTTGATCCCTCTGTATTCTAAATGGAACGAAGCCAGCCTAAATACAAATTTTCAGTCTTCGACAACGTCACTAAAGAAGGAGCTAATCCTCGGATTAGATTAGGAGTATGAGAGAAAATATTAACTTCTGTAATTTAGCTCTAAAATTAGTATATGACATTAGGAATTTCTGGCTGAAATACCCCTAAGACGCTCGACGAAAAGAGACTTTCTTTATCCGCTGGTACCGGGAACCTAACATTTATGTGTCAGGCTATGTATGCGACTAGGAGTAGTGTATGGGGAATATACACTTTATTATCAGCTTATCTGTTGCTACTTACGTTTCAACTCGCACCTACTGACTAAGACAGCTTGTATTTTTATAGTATTGAATTGTGTATGTATTGAAAATGAGGTTTACTTGGTCTTTTAAGGTTCCAACAAAGTTGCTGCGAAACTGAACAGGATCGTTTGGAAGAAATTAATGTAATAAAATTCTGTACTGGTAGAAGTACGGTTATCGTGTTTTTCAAGAAGAAAGTACAGAAGGGCCTCCAAATGCAGCTCCATCTCCACACTCATAACTCAGCAGTCAGGATTTCTACTGTGTTGTTCGTGACACTGCCTCTTAACACTGCATAAAAATTTCCGCCTAACGAAATGTTCTTCATATTCGACCGTTTTTGGTCCCTATTGACTGGGCTATTACGCCACCAGCATAGACACCTGTTTCGTTAACTTTGTTTTTTTTAACCTGCCCGTGAGGGCATTGAAACGAAGGTTATGATAAAACTAATTGCGTTGACAACACGATCCAAATATATCCCTCACAAGCATGGTAGTTCGTTGCCAGTAAGCCTGACGATGTAACAGATAAAATTCACAAAACTGTTAGACAAAATTTACTGAAAGATCAATGCTACGAGTTGTGTGTGCTCAACTAAGCTGGTGGAGTAGTAATGCCACTCACTGAAGCGGGTCGAATGCGGGATACAAATGGTGAAGTCAAAAGTTTTTAAATTTTTGTACAGTGGTAGGAACAGTGCCATGAACAGCATACTAAAAATCTTGGCCTGTAGGTACTGAGTGTGTGGTGGGGGTGCGTCTGAAGATCACTTTTGTACTTCTTTCTTCAGTATCTCGAAAACTAAGGCCTCTAGCGAAAATGTATCGCACTACAGAATTTAACTAAACTAAATTTCATGTTCATATTTTCTGTATGACTAATAGTTTTGCGTGAAGAGTGAGAGAACACGAAAACCCATGCGTGGTTTTGGAATGTGAGATGTAACATTATGGGCTGCACTAAACGACATCGGTAGGGGAGCTGTGTCACCCTGCATAGTTGGAAATTTACAACTCATATCGAAGCGGAAAGGCTGAGAACTAACAGTTTATGTATTTGCTCAGCGACCGTTCTTATATCAGTTGGCGAAAGAAGGTGCAGCGGTCAGTCGCAACGTCTGTTTAGTGTATCAGTTGTAGACTTCGGTCACTGACTGACGGCAGATAAAATTAGCACATTTCAGCCTTTACATGTCGTAGTTCCTCTTAGACTACACTCATGAAGAGTTCAAACTGCACAACCTGAACTGTTGACGTCTATGGCCCAAGAGGGAACATGCCAATTAACTTCTGAAACGTGTCCACTTTATCTGATCCATTTAAAATGATATCTCAGTGGTGGAAGTACTGGTCTGCATAAGCACAAGTTGCGACTGATTGCTATACCTTCTTTCACCAACTTAAACAATTTATGTTTTAAAAAGATAGAAAAACAGTGAGACAGTAAAGAGATTAAAATTTTAGACAGCCACCATGTACACCTTTCAGGAAGGAACACCTCAGTAAGATAAGTGAGCCTTTCGCTCCTAGCAGCCATTGCAAGGTCTACTGCTACTCGCCTTCTGAGACCGAGGACCTTGTAACACTTCAAGACGCTCGCCCGTAGGTGGCGTGATCCTGTTTCTAGATTAGGTAAAAATTTTCATCTACTCCATGCGGCAGCATATGCAGTCCTCCATTTCTGCACTTGCCGTAGAAGCTGATATTCTATATCTTCCTTTACATAAACATTCCGCGAACCACCTTATGGTGCATAGCAGAGGGAACTACGTAGCACTACTAGTCATTTTCTTTCCCGTTTCACTGATAAAGAGAGCGAGGGAGAAACGACTGCCTCTATGCATCCGCACTGTAATCCTGCGATTTCGTATTATCACAGCTCCCTGTACTCAGAGATACCTTCTATGACTGTAATAGTTTCCACCATGAAACATTGTCTCAAAATATGGTAAAAACCCAAAGAGATTCTGATCCTATGTAAAGTAAACCAGTGGCAAGAAACAGTCAATACCGTCACTGTGCGACAGCGATGGAAATGCTACCGATGATGGTGTCACTAAAGCGGAGTTGCTAAATGCAGTCTTCCGTAACTCCTTCACGAAAGAAGACGAAGTTAATATTCCAGAATTCGAAACCAGAACAGCTGTTAGCATGAGTGACATAAAAGTAGACACCTTAGGTGTTGCGAAACAACTCAAATCACTTAAGAAAGGCAAGCTTTACGGTCCAGATGGTATACCAATCAGGTTCCTTTCAGAGTATGCAGACACAATGGCACCTTTCTTAGCAATCATATACAACCACCCACTTGACGAAAGGTCTTTTCCTAAAGACTGGAAAGTAGCACAGGTCACAACAATATTCAAGAAAGGAAATAGGAGTAACCAACTGAATTACAGACCCATATCACTGACCTCAATTTGCAGTAGAATTTTGGAGCATGTACTGTACTCGAACATTATGAAGGACCTTGAAGAAAATGACTTATTGATAGATAACCAACACGGATTCAGAAAATATCGTTCTTGTGCAACACAGCTAGCTCTTTATTCCCATGAAGTAATGAGCGCTGCCGACACGGGATCTCAGATCGATTCCATATTCCTAGATTTCCAGTAGGCTTTTGATATCGTTCCTCACAAGCCACTTTTCATAACATTGCGTGCATATGGAGTATCGTCTCAGTTGTGTGACTGGATTCGTGATTTCCTCTCAGAGGGGTCACAGTTCCTAGTGATAGACGATAAATCATCACGTAGAACGAATGTGATATCTGGCGTTCCGCAAGGTAGTGTCATAGGCCCTCTGCTGTTCCTGATTTATGTAAATGATTGACGGAGGACATCGAAAAAGTGCAAAGAAGGGCAGCTCGTTTCGTGTTATCGCGCAATAGGGGTGAGAGTGTCACTGATATGACACGCGAGTTGGAGTGGCAGTCACTGAAACAAAGGCGGTTTTCTTCGCGTTGAGACCTATTTACGAAATTTCAATCACCATCTTTCTCTTCCGAATGCGAAAATATTTTGTTGACACCCACCTGCGTAGGGAAGAATGATAACCAGAATAAAATAAGAGAAATCAGAGCTCGAACGAATGGATTAAGGTGTTCCTATTTCCCATGTGCCATTCGAGAGTGGAATGGTAGAGAGGTAGTATGGAAATGGTTAGATGAACCTTCAGCCAGGCACTTAAGTGTGAATTGTAGAGTAACCATGTAGATGTAGATGTAGACTTTTACTGATCCAAATTTGTTTATACATACAATCGCTAGTGTGTACCTTTTCTGTCTACGTTCTCTCCCATTGTAGCCGTCTTAGTTAACGAATGGTCGTACAAGAATTATGGGCAAAGTTTAAGCAGCTTATAAATGGTGGTCTCGAGAATTATTTGGCTATAAAGTGAATTAAGGATGTAAAAGGTACAGCATGCTTTAATAACGAGATTGGAAAAATGCTGTGGAAGCTGAGGCTGTTACATTCTCGGTTCAAAACACAATGCACAAATGACGACAAGCAAAGTTTAGTAGAGATGCATGTGTCTGCGAAAATATCTATGAGCGAAGCATACAACAGCTACCACAGTCATATCCTAGCAAAAGATCTGACAGAGAAACCGAGAAAATAATTTTCCTGCGTAAAGTCGCTAAATGGATCAAAGCCATTCATCCAACCATTTGCTTAACAGTCTGGTGTGGAAGCTGAAGAAAGCAAAAATAAAGACGGAGTTTTCAATTCCACACTCAATAATTTGTTCACGCAGAACAATCGTACAACCTTACTGGCGTTTGACCATCGACAGATTCTCGTATGGACGACATAGTAGTAAGCATCCCTGGCATAGAGAAACAACTGTAAGAGTTGAAAAATGTCACCGAGCCCGGATGGTATACCAGCTCGGCTTTTCAAAAAGTGCTTTGCAGCACTTCTCCCTTACGTAGCTTCAACTTATTGAGAATCTCTGTCCCAGAGAAAATCCCAAGTGACTGGAGAAAAGCGCCGGCGACTCTTATATATAAGAAGATCGAAAGAATGGACCAGCAAAACCACAGAGTAATATCCATAAAATCGAATGGTTGCAGAATCCTTCAACACAATCTCGGTTGGAATGTAATATATTTTTTGCGACCGAGGATCTTATATTCTTATATCCGCCAAGCAGCTAGGTTTTAGAAAGCATGGCTCGTGCGAAACTCACCTTGCCCTTTCCTCACATTATACACTGCGAACTATCGATGAATGGGAAGCAGGAAGATTCCATATTTCTAGATTTCCAGAAAGCGTTTGACACGATGCGCCATTGCAGGTTGTTAAATAATGTGCAAACATATGGAATATGTTCACAGATATATGAATTTCTCGAAGATTTCTTAAATTACAGAACCAAGAATGTACTCGTTACCGAGTGTTCATCAGAGACAAGAATATCGGCTGGAGTACCCCAGTAAAGTGGGGTAGGAAACTTTTATTTTCTATACACATCAGTAATCAGGCAGAAAGATGGGCAGTAATCCGCTGTTGTTTGCTGGTGAGGCTGTGGTGTACGGGAATATGCCGAAGCTGAGTAGCTGTAGGAAGACTTAGACCAAATTTCTAGTTGATGTGATGAATTGCAGCTAGCCCTAATTATGGAAAAATGTAAGTTAATGCGAATCAGTAGGAAGAACAGACTTGTAATGTTCGGTTACCCTCACTATTGTCCCGCTTGATACAGTCAAGTATTTTGCATATGTGGGCGTAAAGTTGCAAAGCGAAATGAAATGGAACGAGCATACGAGGGTTAAGATAGGGTAAGCGAATAGTCGACTTCGGCTTAGTGGGAGATTTCTAGGAAAGTGTGCTTCATCTGCAAAGAAGACCTCGTACTGAAGGCTAGATCGACTTATCTGTGAGTACCACTCGAGTATCTGGAATCCGTACCATGTCGGATTTTCGAACAAGACGCAAGTGTTACGGACTTGCTTTGGGATCTGAGATGGCAATCCCTAGGGGGAAGGTGACGTTCTTTTCGAGCAACACTACGTAGAAAATTTAGAGAACCGACGTTTGAAGCTGACTGCCGAACGTGCCTAATACCTCCAGTATAGATTGCACGCAAGGATCACGAAGATAAGATGCGACAAATTAGGGTTCTAAGACAGTCGTTTTACCCTAGTTCTATTTGCGAGTGGAACAGGAGAGGAAATGACTTGTAGTGGTACGGGGTACCCTTAGCCAAGCTCTGTGCGGTGGACTGAGGCGTATCTACGTAGATGTAAATGTAGAATAAAAGTGGTGTCCTGTTGTTATTTAAATAACTTAAATTATATTAATCTGAAAATTTACTTTGTTCTATTATATTATTTAATTTACTCCTTGACCTCATCGGATAAATTTTTAATCTTTTTCAGCAATTATTCATTGTTGGCCACCTTAATACGATGATGCAAAGGATCAACGGTCACAGTCGCAGCCTTAAGTGCTCCGAGCACGTTTCAGAAAACGAATCTGTCTTCATTAACTTACATGATAACGAAGTCCGATGCCGATTTATAAGCGTCATTTTGTTGCAAAGTTAATTCTGACGCAATAATCTGATTATTTTTCTTCCTACGGTGAAGCATCGACACGTTAAAGTTAGCCCTACAACACAGGGTTGGCCGATTTGTTTTTCACCTCATCTCATGACTACAATCACCCTTTCGCTCTTCTGACTTTTATATTCACTACAGCTAAAGGGAAGAAACGATCATAAATGGCTACTTATAATCATCTAACGTTGTTTCTCTGTGATGCGTGTACTACATTTAAACGGAGAATGGACATTTAAGAAAGGAATAAGAAATAAACAACAAAAGGAAAACTTATTTTCATGGTTAATTCTAGAGAATACCTTTCATCAAATTCGAAAAATACTTTGAGGACGTCATCGCATATCTTTTTAACTTACGAGCAATCTGCAACGTGTAGTTCTAGCTTCTCATGCTGCGTGTGACGTGTAATACTGAAACTGTCGTCCATGTCGTTCGATAACAATATTTTCTGAGTTACGTTTTGGCACTGTAATTGTAAGTCCCAAAACGGCTAATTCAACAGTGTTTTTTCAGTACTGGCATTTACTGCTTTACCTTGTTGTACCTGCATCCATGAGCTGGATATTGCTATCTAGTACTTATTTTAAGGCCGCAGTAATTCAAAATTTTTCCAAACTAATTTTTTATTTTCATTAATGTTATGGCAAAAATAGGCAGAGTTTCCAAAATGACTACAGTGAAAGCCAATAACGTATAGATTAACGTTGAACAGAACCACTTTGCTAACATGGAAGTTGAAAATGCTATCTGAAAATGAAGCAGATATAATGACAGAAAATTTATTAACCCTGAGGGTTCAGGGTGTAGAATACGCCCGAGGTATTCCTGTCTGTCGTAAGAGTCAACTAAAAGGAGTCTCAAAATTTTTGGCCCTATAAGTTCAGGTCCCATTTTATGGTTTGGCCTTCCACATTCGAAATTCTACAGAAGTGCAGACGATATGGGAAAGGACTACTTACGTGGTGCACGAGTTATCCATACTGCCTTTAGCTTAGAACTCCTTGACCTCTTCTCGTCATGGCTTTGAATCTCCACCTGCAATTCAACTATCTGGGTGAGGACACATCCTGACGTATGTCATCTTCTTCTGTTGTCTCCTGTCCTGTTTCGCCCCCATGACAATATTGGATTCCCCTGGGCCCAGTAACCAGTACGGTAGCCAGTCCGTTGTGGTGTGGCCGTCATGTGCCCATTTGGTGGTAGCCCCCTGACAACACAGGGATCGCACTGCTGATGACTGAGCGGAGAACTCCCCACGTATACCAAAGAGTAGATGCCCGTCTTAGTGGGGTATCCTGACTCCCGAAAACGGCCATCATGCCAGGTGACCTTTGCTGTGACCAGGTGGCGCCCGTGGGAAGAGGCCCTGATCGGAGCATTAGGGCAGATGACCCACAATGAAGCGGACGAAGTCATCTCTTGCCGGTGATCGAACAGCGCCAGCAGTCTCTAAGTAGGGCAAGATCGAATACAATGGTGACAGGTATGACCCTAAAACGTTTCCCTCCATCACTACACCTTGGGAGGAACGTAGAGAAACAGAAAGAAGAGAGCCATATTCGCCTCGGTATTCAGTCTGTAGCAGAATGGATGGGGACTCCTTCCTTCCTACAAAGGCTCAGTTTTTTGTTGAACATCTTGAGGATCTTGAGGATAAGTTTGGCGAAGTGACAGCTCTGTCCAAGATGAGAAATGGTGCAGTCTTGATTCAGACAGCATCCCCAGACCAATCCCGGACGTTACTCGCCTGTGTCCACCTGGGTGATATTCCTGTTCCCGTCAATCCCCATAAAAGCCTCAACATGGTCCAAGGGCTTATTTTCCATCGCGACCTTCTGTTGCAGTCTGACGACGAGCTCCGCGCCAATATAGGTGTGGTGTCCATTTCCTCCAGCGCATTTACAGGGGACCCAAGGACAACAGGGTTACTACTGGTGCCTTCATCTGGGCCTTTGAGTGTGATTTATTGCCTGAGAAGGTCAAGGTGCCGGTTTACCGCTGTGCCGTTAAACCATACGTCCCTCCACCTCTGCGGTGCTTTATGTGCTAGAAATTCGGGCACATCTCTTTCCGCTGCACTACCAGCGCCACATGTCGAGACTGCGGACGTCCA
This sequence comes from Schistocerca americana, assembly GCF_021461395.2. Lineage (NCBI taxonomy): Eukaryota > Metazoa > Arthropoda > Insecta > Orthoptera > Acrididae > Schistocerca > Schistocerca americana. The sequence goes on along the minus strand of NC_060126.1, from coordinate 298,630,327 downwards.
CTGCATCCAGATACTCCGTGTGCGCCTCCTACTACTGGAGTCTGTTGTGGAGAGCACCACTCCCCGTGCTTGCCAGAGTGCACAGTACTCCAAAAGGAGCGGAAAATCATGGAGTACAAGAACCTGGGCCAGTTGACCTACAAGGGGCTAAACATAAATTTGAACGATTACACCCCATTCGGCTGACGTTCACATATGCTGCAGCTACCTTAGCATTGCCGTCGCAAGTGAAAGTAGTTACACACTCTGTGTCGCTAACAGTAGGCCATCAAGGCTACTTGAATACATGTAGCCCCTTGGCGGGAGGGGGCCAATCTTCTTCTGTGGCCCCCAAATGCTGGGGACGTAGGCCCCCCTCAACCCAGCTGGAGAAGCAACAGCGTCATCTGGCTCCTCTCGTGTGGAAAGGGTCCCTTATGACACTCTTCAAAGGTCTCTACTAATGCCACAGTGGACACTCTACAGTGGCTAAAGGAGCCAAAGCTGCTGGACAAAGAACTTCAGAGTCTTCCTCCGTACCTGAAGCTACTTTGGAGAAGTCCTCTCAACAAGCTCCTAACGAGAAGCGAGAGGGCAAGCAACCCAAGAAGAAGGCTGCTAGGAAACAGAACCCCCTAGCGGCCCCAACACCACCACTACCTACGAATTCTGCATCTGAAGATGAAGTGGAGATCTTGGGGCCCCCAGAGTACCTGGATCGTACTGATGCCTCATTTGCAGTAGGAATGGATACCAATACTCAGTCAGTGGCAACAGGTGACCCTGACGCGTAACCTGCCTTCTTGCGTGCTTCATGCCTTCCCAGCCTCACGATAACGTCATCCTCCTGTGGAATTGCTACTTTTTTCTTTTTTTTTTTTTTTTTTTTTTTTTTGCAGTTGCTTTCAGCATTCACCTCCAGGAAACCTGGTTCCCCGCAATGTAGATCCCTGCCCTCCGTAGCTATAAGGGATATTACAAGAACCGTAGAGAATGTAATAGAGTGTCAGGCGGAGTTTGCGTCTCTGTCCTGAAATCAGTATGTAGTGAGCCTGTGCATCTTCAAACTCCTCACGAAGCTGTGGCTGTCAGGATAAGGACGACACAGGATATGCCTGTCTGCAGCGTATATCTTCCTCCAGATGGTGTAGCACCCCCGAATGTATTTGCTGAACTCATTCATCTACTCCCTAAACCATTCCTGCTTTTGGGCGATCTTAATACCCATAACCCCTTTTGAGGGGCACCATGCTTACTGGCCGAGGTAGAGATGTTGAAAATTTACTGTCTCAACTTGACCTCTGCCTTAAGAAAGTGGAGTAAGTACCATGAGCCTCACAGAAATGTGTGGGGGCCCCAGTATTTAAGAATACTGGGGCCCCCACACATTTCAGTGAGGCTCATGGTACTTACTCCACTTTTTTCAGCCCACGATTTGTCCCATCTTTCCACTGGAGAGGCCACAATGACTTGTGTGGTAGTGACCACTTCCCCATCTTCCTCTCCATCCCCTGGCGTCATGCTCACAGACACTCATCCAGATGGGCAGACTGAGAAACTTTCTTCTCTGCTGTGACCACTGATTCTCCCCCACATGGTAACATCGATGTGGTGGTTGAACGAGTCAGCGGAACGATCGTTTATGTGGCGGAAGACGCGATCTCTTGCTCCTTATGGTGCCCCCAGCGAAAGTCAATACTTTGGTGGTCGCCGGAAATCGCTGAGGCAAGTAAAGAATGTCGGCGAGCTCTAAAGAGACACAAGCGGCACCCTTCTCTGCAGTACCTAATAGCTTTTAAACGGCTCAATGCCTGTGTTCGCCAACTTATAAAATGACGGAAACAGGAGTGTTGGGAAAGGTATGTCTCGACCATTGGCTGCCATGCATCACCTTCATAAGTCTGGATGAAGATCAGACTTGTTTTTGAGTACCAGACCCAGGCAGGTGTCACTGGCATTAATATCAATGGCGTGTTATCTACCCACGCAAACGCCATTGCCGAGCACTTTGCTGAGCACTAGGCCCGAGACTCTGCACCCTCAAATGGAAGATGGAAGGGAAAACCTTCTCGTTGACTGAACATCACAGTGAACCGTATAACGCTCCATTTACAGAAAGGGAGCTTCTCAGCGCCATTGCACATTAACCTGACGCAGCTCCTAGGCCAGATCGGATCCACAGTCAGATGATTAAACATCTCTCGTCAGGCTACAAGCGAATTCTCCTCGTCATCTTCAACCGGATCTGATGCAATGGCCCCCTTCCATCACAATAGCGGGGGTGCACCATCCTTACAGTACTCAAACCCGGGAAAAATCCTGTTTATGTGGATAGATATCGGCCCATCAGCCTGAATAACATTCTTTGTAAGCTGTTAGAATGTATGGTAAGTCAGTTGTTAGGTTGGCTCCAGGAGTCACAGGGCCTACTGCTTCCTTTCCAGGGCGGTTTCCGCCAGGCTCGCTCTACCAACGATAATCTTGTGTCCCTCGAGTCTGCCTTTTGGACACCCTTTTCCATGTGCCAACACCTGGTTGCCGTCATTTTTTTATTTACGGAAAGCGTATGACACAACCTGGCAACATCATATGCTTGCCACTTTATACAAGTGGGGTCTTCGAGGTCCACTCCCGATTTTTATCAAAATAATCCTGTAACTCCGTACTTCCTGTGTCCAAGTTGGTGCCTTCCATAGTTTCCCCCGTATCCCGGAGAATGGAGTCATGGAGGACTCTGCATTGAATGTCTCTTCATTTTTAGTGGCCATTAATGGTCTAGCAGCTCTTCTCTGTATGCAGACGACTTATGCATTTCGTACTGCTCCTTCAGTTCTGGTGTTGCTGAGCGGTGCCTACAGGGAGCCATCCACAAGGCGCAGCCCTGGGCTCTAGCCTACGGCTTCCAGTTTTCAGCGTCGTACCATTCATCCAAACCAGAACTTCATCTTACTGACGATCCACTCACGGTAGTGGTGACATATCGATTCTTAGGACTGGTTTTCGACACTCAGTTGACTTGGCTTTCTCATCTTCGTTATCTTAAGCAGAAAATGCTTGCAGCTCACCAATGCCCACAGGTGCCTGAGCAACACCAACTGGGGTGCAGATCGCTCTACGCTGCTGTAGCTCTGCAGTGCCCTCGTTAAATCCCACCTTGGCTATGGGAATGTGTTTTATGGTTCAGCGGCCCCCTCAGCGTTGCATTTACTCGACCCAGTGCACCACTGCGGAGTTCGACTAGCGACAAGAGCTTTTAGGACTAGTCCTGTGACCAGCATTCTTATGGAGGCTGGAGTACCTCCATTGCAGAAGAGACGTGTACAACTGCTCTCCAGTTGCGTTGCACACATTTGTAGCTCTTCTGAGCATCCGAACTACCGTCTCCTTTTCCCAACCAAAGTGGTTCATCAACCCGCATCGTCAGCCCAGGTAAGGACTCACGATTGTGCTTCGCGTCCGATCCCTTCTGTCTGAACTGGAGTCTTTCCCCTTTCTACCTCTACTTGAGGTCCATTCACGTACACCTCCATGGTGTGAAGCTAGGCCGAAGCTTCCTCTGGACCTCTCACATATCCCTAAGGACTCAGTTAACCCCGCGGCTCTCCGCGGTCAGTTCCTTTCGATTCTTGACATGTCACGGGGCTCTGAAGTGTTTTACACCGACGGCTCGACGGCTGATGGTCCCGTGAGCCTCCCCTATGTTCACAGAGGACGTACTGAACAGCACTCCTTGCCACATGGATGCAGTGTTTTCAGTGCAGAGCTGGCGGCCATATGTCGTACTCTTGAGCACATCCGTTCATGCCCTGGCGAGTCGTTCCTTCTCTGTACTGACTCCTTGAGCAGCTACAAGCTATCGACCAGTGCTACCCTAGCCATGCTTTGGTAGCAGCGATCTAGGGGCCCATCAATGCCTTGGAACGGTCCACCGTTCAGTGGTGTTGGTCTAGACCACGGGACCTATCGGCATCCCAAGCAATGAACTTGCTTACAGGCGGACCAAACATACTACAAGGACACCGCTTATGCAGACTGGGATTCCTGTAACTGACCTGAGTTCCCCATTACGCCGTAAGGTTTTCGGCTTTGGAGGACGGAATGGCTTAACAGTATGCACAACAAACTTCGAATCATTAAGGAGACTACGAATGCGTGATGTTGCCGAAATTTGACTCTGGCCATGTGGAAAAAAAATTTATTACATTTTTGTGTCATATCAGCTCCTGCACGAATAACATATGATACTAATAAGATACGTGCAGCGAAAAATTTTCCAGCTATGAAGAGAAAATGGGAGCTGAAACCTTTTCATTGTCTTTGTTGTTTTTTCGTCGTTTGTTACTTAGTAATCCAGCATTGTGGAGTGAATTAAAAAAGTATATCGGAAGACACTAGTCAGAAAATTATGAAGTAGATTTCGATGTCATAAAGAATGGCTTAGCAAATTTTAAATTCCTATGTCCTTCTGACATGAATTTAGATTTCTCCGTTGCTACAGATGCATCCATTTCGGGAATTGGTGCATGTCTATTTCAGATGGCTGAAAAGGATGGAAAGCTTGAAGTTAACATGATTACTTTTCCTATTAGAATCCTTTCGAGTGTGACCTTTATTCGGCTACTGAATTAGAAACTCTGGACATGCTATCGCCCCTCCCCCTCCCCATGGAAGCCCAGACTTATGCTTCCCTCTCTATTATTCTTTTTTCCTCCTTACCTTTCCACTAGATGGTCTCCTTGGCACCGATTGTGCTTGGACCTGGCTTGTATTTGGGACAGTTGCTTTCCTACCTTCCAGCCTTCCGCACTGTTGCGTCATTAATTAGGTGATCCCATTGTTAGGTTTGACTTAGTTCTTTTCTAAGGTTCGAATAAGTGCGGATCGAACACGGAAGGTTGCTCAGTGTCCCATACATTTCACCTTTCCTTTCTTTGCACCCTTCTTTATAGCATTGTTACTATCCCCAGAAACCAATACAGCAGCCATTTTGCTCTGGGTTGGGGTCATCAAGTACTATGCGCGGTGCTAGCCACCTTACCACACAGGGATCGCACTGTTCGTGCCCTAGCTAGAAACGCCCCATGCAAGCCAAGGAGTATGTACCTCTCCAGGCAACGGCCTATTGGCCAGAAAATCTTCGATGTGGCCGGGTGGAGCCTGTCGGGAGAGCATCCACCATGCTACCATGGCGGAAGATATGCGCATAAAACGATTTAAACTTTTTATCACTGGTGGCTGATTTTTCTTCCGAAGCTAAGGCGGAGCGGTATGACCCCAAAATGTTCCCTTCCCTGGCTACACTGTGGGAGGGACATACAGATCAAAGATGAGTAATACTGCCTTTATTACTTGGTTTGTTCGAGGATGGATGGGGATTTCTTTTTTTCTGCAAAGCATTTGTCCTATGTTGAACATCTTGAGGTATGATTGGAGGAGTGGCAGCGTTTTCAAAAATGAAAAGCCGTTACATTCTGCTTAGAATAGGCTCTGCCGCTTCGTCACGAGCGCTGCTCCCTTGCGATAATATCGGTGTCATTTCTGTCACTATAACCCTACATAAACGTCTGATTATGTAGAAAGGTATCATTCTTAACTCACAGCCTTTCACAGGCTGATGACGAGTTGTGTGCTAATTTGGAGTGATGAAGTGTGTATTTTGCTTGTCATGTCCAGTGGGGACTAAAAGACAACAGAGTGGGTACTGCAGCCACCACCTTGGTATTGGAAGGAGGAGGAGGAGATTTAGTGTTTAACGTCCCGGCGACAACGAGGTCATTAGAGACCGAGCGCAAGCTCGGGTTAGGGAAGGATGGGGAAGGAAATCGGCCGTGCCCTTTCAAAGGATCCATCCCGGCATTTGCCTGAAGCGATTTAGGAAATCACGGAAAACCTAAATCAGGATGGCCGGAGACGGGATTGAACCGTCGTCCTCCCGAATGCGAGTCCAGTGTGCTAACCACGGCGCCACCTCGCTCGGTATTATTGGAAGGCGACAAGGTGCCTGATAAGGTCAAGATGATGGCGTATCGGCGTATTTGTCAAACCATATATTACTATTACTGCAGTTTTACAAATGCATATAATTTACACACATGTCTTCGCATTGTACCGCCAACCCAGCCTAGTGATTTTGCCCTACAGTTGCATACGAATACTCGTTGGACCCTTCCTCCCAACCATGTCAACTGTGATGAGGACAATTCCCTCTTTTCTCTAGATTGCAACTTTTTCAAATGCGAAAAAAATCCAGGAATACAAGATCATTGAGTGCTTTACATATCAAGAGGCCAGGAATAGAACACTACCCGTTGAATCTTCAGGCGCTTCATTAAAAAAGGTCTGAAACACTGGGACAGGGAAGGCAGCAAACAAAACTTTCTGCCAGAATATGTGTGTGAAATCTTATGGGACTTAACTGCTAAGGTCATCAGTCCCTAAGCCTACACGCTACTTAACCTAAATTATCCTAAGGACAAACACGCACACACCCATGCCCGAGGGAAGACTCGAACCTCCACCGGGACCAGCCGAATAGTCCATGACTGCAGCGTCCCAGACCGCTGGGCTAATCACGTCCGGCTTCTGCAAGAATATATCTTCGCTTTAATCATATATAAACTGATGAAGAAAAGCGAGATGTTACTCAGATTCAGTGTGATTGACATTCAGATGTTAAGTCCCATAGTGCTCAGAGCCATTTGAGGGGCCGATAACAATAAATCTGAATATGTGACGTAATGTTCTGTGTAATATACATCTCGACGGACCGTTTACCACTATAGCATTCAAGGCGGTGTTGACTTGACATCACAAGCAACACATCATTAAGATACAGATCACCCACTTCCACCCACTTTCACATTAGTATATTTAATATCAGCATGGGAAAGGAGGACAACACTATCTGACCCATCCCTATGGTGGAAAGAATCCTGACAGCGGATCTGCTTTGGGGAGATGGGTCACGAATTTTACAAAGAAGACATAAGGATCAGTGTCAAAGTAAGCGGTGTGAAACTGATAAGAGGTAATACCAAACGTTTCCACTTACAAATGCCGGCCGGAGTGGCCGTGCGGTTCTAGTCAGTCTACAGTCTAGAGCCGAGCGACCGCTAAGGTCGGAGGTTCTAATCCTCGGCTTCCCGGGTTCGATTCCAGGCGGGGTCAGGGATTTTCTCTGCCTCGTGGTGACTGGGTGTTGTGTGATGTCCTTAGGTTAGTTAGGTTTAAGTAGTTCTCAGTTCTAGGGGACTGATGACCATAGCTGTTAAGTCCCACATTGCTCAGAGCCATTTGAACTATTTTTTGTTCTAATCCTGCCTCGGGCATGGATGTGTGTGTTGTCCTTAGGTTAGTTACGTTTAATTAGTTCTAGGTTCTAGGTGACTGATGACCTCAGAAGTTAAGTCGCATAGTGCTCAGAGCCATTTGAACCATCCACTTACAAATCTTGAATTCTGAGGGAACTCGGCTGCACATGAAGGGTCAATTTGTCGAACAGAAAACTAGTAACGGTAACTTTGCGTGAGATCAATTTGGACGACAAGCTGTCAACGAAACGGTCGGACGTCTACCAGAAGCACCGTTAAATTAACACAAAACACTATTCAACGACGAATAACCACTCACAAAAGTCACAACACGCCACGTAAACAGCTAACGGCTACGACTCGAAACGCTGCGGCGGAGCGGAAGCGAAAACACGTCCTAGCCATATGGCGTGGTAAGGAAAACTGCGACCATCAAAACACAAACGAATTTCCTGACGCTCGGCTGCGGTCTCCATAAATATTTCCGAGCCTCCAAAAGCGTGTAAGCACACCTAAAATGATACCATTCAATTTCCTCGAAATCGTTTGAGAAGTATGACTTTGACAGTACATATGCTGAAGTTCGAGTCCTGCGCTACACACCTTGTCAATCTGAATGAGATCGGTGAGGGGAAGTTCATACGGTCTCCGTACAAGCTCGCTGATTAGACAGTGATACTGGGGAGACGAAGAGCGGTGAGTTGTAACGGCTTTGTCTTCTGGAGGTGCACATTGTTCCAGTGTATTAGCTTTCGTGGAGAGTAATGAACTCCATTTGTCTCCCTAAAACAGTTTTGCTTGGAAAGAGAAAGTACAGGCTGATTAGCCTGGGTTCCTAGGCTGCAACAAGAATCAAAGAACGCCCGAATGACGAGAAGCAAATCTTTTTGGAAATTTGTACGTCGGCAAAAACATCGATGCGCGAGCATATGATGCCATAGACATACCACAGCAAAAGATCTTGCTGAAAACCCGAGATATATCTCGTTCTACCTAAAATCGATAAGCGGATCGAATGTTTCCATTCAGGCTGTCCGTGACTAGTCTGCTACGGCAGTAGATGGTAGTGAAAATAAGGCTGAAGTCTTAAATTCCGCGTTTATGAAATCATTCCCGCAGGAGGATCGTAAAAACACACCGTTGTTTGAGCGTCGCAGAGACCCCCGTAGGGGGGGGGGGGGACATAACAATGTACATCCCTGGCGCAGAGAAGTATTCGAAAGAATAGAAAACGAGGAAGTCCCCAGGTGTAGAGGCATTCCGATTCAGTTTAACGAAAGGTTCAAAAAAATGGCTCTGAGCACTATGGGACTTAACATCTATGGTCATCAGTCCACTAGAACTTAGAACTAATTAAACCTAACTAACCTAAGGACAGCACACAACACCCAGTCATCACGAGGCAGATAATAACGAAAGGTATTCTAAGGCATGGGACTGAGGGTGGTGGCGCCGTGGTTAGCACACTGGATTTGCATTCGATAGAACGACGTTTCGAACCCGCGTACGGCCATCCTGATTAAGGTTCTCCATGATTTCCCTAAATTGCTTCAGGCAAATGCCGGGATGGTAGATTTGAAAGGACACGACCGACTTCCTTCCCTAATCGATGGGACAGACGGCCTCACAGTTTGGTCCCCTCCTCCAAAGCAACCAATCTATGGCATCGGCCCTTTCCTTATTATTATCTCGAATCTCTCACCCAGCGAAGGGACCTGAACAACTGAAAAAAAGCACACGTGATTCCTGTATGTAAGAAGGGTGAAAGAAAACAAGAACAAAATTACAGACCAATAACGTTAACATCGGTTAACTGTAGAATGTACGTATGTATGTATTAAACCGGGGACCCAGAAACGACGGGGAGACTTTGTTCCGCCGTAGCCCTCAGAGGTTCACAACCCCACAACAGGCCACAGCAGTTCACCCACCGCACTGCCGCCCCATCACAAGAAACCGAGGGTAATATTGCGGTGTGGCCCCCAGTGCTCCCCCCACCCCCGCCGAAACGTCTCATACCGGACGAGTGTAACCCCAATCTTAGCACGGTAGAATAATTATGGTGTACATGTATTTGTAAACGGTGTCTGCGCAGCAACTGCTGAAACTGTGTAGCTGAGGTGGAATAAGGGGAACCAGCCCACATTCACTGAGGTAGATGGTTAATGTCCTGAAAAACCATCGGCACACCAGACCTCGACACTAATCCGCCTGGCGGAATCATGCCAGGGACCGGCACGCCTTCCGGCTCGAGAAGCAGCGCTTTAGACCACATGGCTAGCCGGGCTGGCTTGCTGTAGAACTCTTGAACACTTTCTCACTTCGAATAGCATAAATTTCATTGAGACGGAGGAGTTTTTGTCCGCAAATCCGCACGGATTTAGAAACTCGCATTGCCCTTTTCTCGCAGGATGTCCTGAAAAACACCAAAGAAAGCCAACAGGCATACGCCATATTTCTAGATTTCCGGAAAGCGTTTCACTCGATGCCCTACTTCAGACTGTTAACAGCGGTACGGAGATACGGAGTAGGTCCCCAGAAACGTTAGTGGCTTCTTAAGTAATAGAATCTAGCCCTTTCTCCTCGACAGCGAGTGCTCATCAGAGAGAAGTACCTCTTCAGGAGTGCCCCAGCGAATGTGTGATAGAACCGCTGTTTTTCTCTGTATGCTTACATAATCTGACGTACAGAGAGTAAGCAGCAATCTGCGGCTGTTTACTGATGACACTATGGTGTGCGAGAAGGTGTCCAATTCGGTTTATTCCTAGGATCTTAGGAAAGTGTGGCCCGGCTGTAGAGGAGATAGCGTATAGAACACTAGTGTAACCTATTCTTGAAAAATGCTCGTGTATTTGGATCCCCACCATGTCACATTAAAGGAAGACATCGAAGGAATTAATAGGCGAGCTGATATATTTGTTACTGGTGAATTCTCTTACTTGATTGCACACCCAAGGCAGCAGCAATAGCCAGATTCAAGATCACTGAATTATTTTGTTTCTGGATTCACTTCACAATCACAGTTATATGTGTTAACCACAGATAGATAGGGTTTCCATTTAAAGTCACAATTAAAGTCGAGTCGTCACCCTAGAGTCAACTTTATCAACTGCCAGTCGGATCATATAAATTTAGGAATACGAGATAAAGTACAATCAATATATTGTGTTGATGCACATTCCATTAACTTACATTTTATGAAGAAATCTGACTTGTTTTTTAATTGTGTCTATCATTGAAGTTCATAAGTTCCCGTCATCGCCTTCCATTGTTTTACTTTCTGACGTGGGAGATAATAGGGGAGGCGTGCAGTAAGTAATGCATTGTGTCCTCTGTAATTTCACTACGCACGGCCACATTTTATACCCACTTGCGCTAAAATACGTTGCATTTAATTTTCACAATAGTGTCACTGAAGAGGTGACTGTGTCTTAGAGGCAGAGGTTCATTAGAGGTACCCACATGTTTGCCCACCAGAAAGACACATTGTAAGGTCACTTGAATTTACAGATGCAAGCAACTAGACGAAATCTAATCACGTCTTGTTCTGAATCAATGTAAAATGTGAACAGAGGTCAAATATTCTGCACACAAAATCCACACGTAAAAGAGAACGCGAAAAGGACACCTAATAGTCCTGAACCAGGAAATGCTGGAACAGTGCGCTAGTTCCTCACAGAGTCGACGTCGTTTTGCCTGTATTGTGAACATCTCTGTGTCGTCGCGTGTGGTTGTAGTGAGGCTGTTTTCTGTCACAGTGTTGACGGAAGAACGACCTTTAGAAATAAATCCGCTGTGATGGATTACTGCCGTTGTTAAGGAATACAATCTAAAAAATTAAGATGTACCATGCACAACAACGTGAAATTTTAAACTCTTTACGTCACTTATATAAGAACACAGGTTATGCCGCAAACATTACTGCGTTTTTCCACAAACGACTGATTTGGCACGTCTTTCGAAATGTCTGCACATGGGCCTATTTTTCCCTGTACACATGGGGCTGATTCCGCTCGGTCAAATTATAATTTTAGTGGGTATTTAATAAGAAATTATTGAGAATGTGGTGTCACCGCCAGACACCACACTTGCTAGGTGGTAGCTTAAATCGGCCGCGGTCCATTTAGTACATGTCGGACCCGCGTGTCGCCACTGTGTGATAGCAGACCGAGCGCCACCACAAGGCAGGTCTCGAGATACGGGATAGCACTCGCCCCAGTTGTACGACGACTTTGCTAGCGACTACACTGACGAAGCCATTCTCTCATTTGCCGAGAGACAGTTAGAATAGCCTTCAGCTAAGTCCATGTCTACGACCTAGCAAGGCGCCATTAGCCTTACATAGTTTGATAGTTATCGTATGAAAGGTCTCAACAAGAAGAACGATGTATACAACAAGGATATATAAAAGTTAAGTATTCCCAAAGCAACGTACTTTTCTTGCTACCATTCACTGCTTATCCTGTTCCAGAATTCACGGCCGTCTGCGTTAGATAGCGTGCATTTAGGCCTCCTCTATCTACAAGGTGTTGGCACATTTACCAACACATCAGGGAACATGTCTTCTTGGTTTCTTTTCAGACAGTCTGTACAAATAATAGGAAAAAGCCAAGCGTTTCATCGTTCGAGGAAGAGTAGAAACACGCAGAGACAAGTGTTACAGACGGAGACACGAGTATGAGAGAAGCTGCTGTGTTGTTCAAAATTCATTGACACTTAAAGATCGGGTAACTGTTTCACAAAATGATTCGAAAATGGGAGAAAAGAAACCTCATAGACCAGCTGCTCATCTGATTGTATTCAGCACAGAAGAAGAGGATGATCTAGGCTGAAAGAGATAGCAGCAAGGGGTTTTGATTATACTTCTAAACAAATTCGAATAGCACCATTCATGTATGCAACGACGAATAACAGGAAGCATCCCTGGGCCATAGAACACGTTACGGAAGGGAAAATCTGGTTTACTATGTTAATGGGGAGGTATAGTGACCTATCACTCCGAAAACCACAAGATTTGTCGAAATCTAGACAGAAGGCAGGCTGTGACTGCTTTTTACGATGTGTATCGGAATTTGTCTGAGCAGACTCTTGCAGTTTGTGATAACTCTCATCTCATTATCAATGTCGACGAGACGGGTTTGCCACCTAAAATAGTGACAGAAAAATTTCCGGGGAAGTAGTGAAGATGGCAAACGTAGAGAGGGGGAAAATTTCACTATTATAGCTTGCCTTAGTGCTAGTGGCGTTTTTATTCCTCTCTCTGCTACCTTCAAATGTATTAGATTTAGAGAGGTATACATACATCCCCTATCAGTGGGCTCAGAAGCCACTATGTCTGATACTGGATATGTGAACGAAGATGTTTTTTCTAAAATGGCTCTAACACTTTCAGACGCACCGATCACATGGAAAGTGCCTTCTAATTTAGGAAGGCCATGGCTCTCATTGTTCTCTCCAGTGTCAAGAATATTGTTGTCAGAATGACATGGAGATGCTCTGCCTTCCACCTCACACCGCACATTCCTTTCAGCCTCTGGACGAATCAGCATTGAAACTGCTAAAAGTTTTTTAGCACCATGCTGCTAAAAATTACACGCATTCGACTCCAGGATGTGCAATCAACCAGTATAACTGCGGAGAACTGTTTTCCACATCTTGGAATATAGCTACCACCGTTGAATTTAAAGGACTTAAATGCACTTATCTGTTCCCTTTAAGTTTCTCCCCTCAGTTTATTTCCATTCAGACATTTCCAATGTGCCATCATGTTCTCTTCCGGAGATTACTTAATGTTCCCAGCTGTGACGTGAGTCCCCTTTGCCAGGACCCTCTTCCTCTGTTCTCTTTTCAATGCAATCATTTCCCACGCAGAAAAAAAAGAGAGAGAAAAAGAACCCAAAGGATGTCAAAAATCGTAGGAACAAAACCAAGGAATTTGACTTCAGACACGAATTACGAAGTCATTGAGGCTAAACGCAGACTAAAATTGGAGAAGGAAAGCAAAAGTAATGCAAGTAAGGATCGTCATCAACTGAGTGAGCCGGATGATGACTTTCATCCAACTGCAACTCAGACGATTATCAGAACACTCCTTGGGACTTTTGCTGTCTCAAGTACTATTCGCCAGAATCGTTCAAGGTAGACTGGTTACAGTGTGCTAATGGTTTCACGAAGTGTGTTTGTGTGCAAAAGCACGAAAAATGCTTAGCTGTGGTAAACGCCTGTGATTTGGACTCTGAACTATACTGGACGGAATAGCCCCCTGACTGGGCGGAATAGCCCCATCATTTTGGTACGTTGTGATTTCTGCCTTCTTCAGATGTTGATTAATACTTTGTTCTCGTAAACGAATTTCCACATTTTCTACACTGAAATGTACTCAAAATTAAACAGCGATATTATATCACAATGACTGATCTTTTTAGAAAAGTTTCATATCATAATACATACGGCTTACAGTGGAAATGAGCGGAGTAGCCACACCGTACCCTAACTGAATCACATGAAAGCAAATCCAATGCTCGTGAGTTGCTGCTGTCTCAATATAAGACAGCAGATGGCTGGTTAAAAGCGTCCATATTAGCGCAAGAGTGGCTGAGTTCTTATACATTGTAACATTATAGAATGGTACTGACACGTTACTTCGATCCTATTACAATGAAAAACTTTTTCGATATCAACCATATCGGCGATGGTGGACCAAAGTTTTCTATACACCTGCTCCTGCGCTCTGCTGGAAGGTAGAAACGGCACGCTTCCTGAATAGCTTGCTGGAATCTGGTATCTAGAGAAATATCTTCAGCAATATGTAACGTACCATTCCATGGCCCTCCATGTGTGCTAGAATGGTACTCTGTTGCACGAGGGCATGTCGAAAGGTAATGTTTCCGAAATTAACAAATGAAAACTCTTAAGGCTTTCTAGATAATACTAACGTTATTAATGTTCTACATCTTTGTTCTTCGTGTCGGTATACTTGCAGGTCTCTGTCTCTAGAGGGCTCCGAATTGCAACGTATAGCTGAAACGTCCGTGAGTTTGGAATTCGAAGAGTTCATCTCCTCATGAAGCACCCTCTTCTTCAGCATGACAAAGACGCATCACATACGAGCGCTGCTACATCTGCAACAAGCCGATGCCTTTTGTTCAGCGACGTCGGTCATCCAACACACGATTTTCTAGTTTCCAAAACATAAAGAATATCGTCGAGAACATGTGGCTGTAACAGAATAGGGCAAGCCATTTTCCCATGAGGGTCGTTCTGCTAGGAAGCAGCACCATGTAGCAGCACTAAATTTAGGAGTACGGTATGGTCAAAGAAAGTATCTACACTCTGCTCGTGATTCCGACTTCTTGAAAAGCCTAACGAACAAGTCGGTTGGATGGAATGATATGGTACTGAACGCTTAGCCTTCTGGAAGGCAAGTCGGGTTTTCGCAGCGTATTTCAGAAGATAGGAGAAGGTGATCCTTCGTGATCAACGGACTTACTTTTCACAGTGCGGATAATTGTGAAATTACGAAAGTATCTTTCCGTACAAAGACGTGGGTTAGTGGCGAACCATTCTGATGTTCTAGGCGACTCTTCCGTTTAACTGAGCTTACCCATTGTTCATGCGCTGAGCCCTTGCATTAGATTGTGAAGCCAGTAGCTTGCTGGACGAAAGAATTTCAGTGAGCGACATGATCTTGCAGAAACAAGTAAATTATGTTTCAGAATGACGTCTTTTTGTAACTTTTCCGCACCTGACTTTCAATTGTGTTCTTGCTTTGTTGTTATGCTACTTATCGCTGGGGCTTACAAGTAGCCAATTGGCGGCATTGTATTCAATTTAAAGCACTGACCATACTAGAATCCAGAGGTCGATCTCGGAAACATTAATAAGAAAGTATTTACTTTGGAGTTGGGAAACTTAACCGTGTCTTGCGAGTTTGTGTGAGGCTGTAGACCTTTATTTAGACCGGTTTGTAATTGTAGCAGAGCGGAGAATTAGTGAGGGTCCGCCAATAATTATTGCTGATTATATCCTTGGAAGAGAACGAGGTTTAATTTATCTCCCGCGCAGCACATCACCTGACGTAAGTGAAACAGATCACGGTCCAGAATTTGTCTTTGTCAGACCCATTAAGAGCTGCGAGATACGTGCAGAAGTAACTTTTCAGTTCTAGAGAACGAGTACAAACGGTGAGACGACTCCAATGAGATCTTTCATTACATATCACCTACACCAATCGAGCATGTATTACAGTTACACAAATCACAGCATTACTTCTTCTTTCGTGAAAGACCTACAACACTACGTATTCCACTGAAGCACAACAATACATCTGCAGCAAACTGGTCTCATAATGCCAATTAGTTGATCAACTTTGATGGAATCTGTCACAGCGTAAAGACGCAGTTCATGTCGAAATGCTAACGTCCAACCAATATGTCTCAGAGAACTGTTCTGCAGTAATGTTATCAAATAAACTGCGTGCGATTTGCGGATGACTTTGTGGTACCTGTGGAATCCCATGAGACACTGAAATATAAATCAGTCTCCTGCAACATATGGCAGCAGAGTGGTTTTCACACCACTTACGAGCAAACAGCATCGCTTACCAAAATAACAATGCAAAAAAGTATGAAGCATTCCACCTTGCTCCAGTAAAATGGTTAGAAATGTCGATTACACGGTAGACATAATTCATGTATATGGGTTGTAAAGTCCGGCATGGACGAAAGGATACTGAAAATGTAAAGATCACCCGGAATAATTAAAGACTACTCACACTAAAAGCTGCATTCTGAAACATGCTAAAAATGGATGGCAGATGGGAGAGACAATTCAAATAATAGGTAAAAAATGTCTACCGTGGAGGAAAGGAAACTGAAAACCGAAAGACGAAACAGAATGGTTAACAATATTTGCAATATGTGATGCATTTTGAAAATAACAAATGACAATTTGCTAATGAAATCAGAACGTGTAGCACTAATTTTAATGTAATTGGAACGAGCTAGAGGTACTCGAAAGTACATCATAAAGATTATTTTAGGACATTCAAGAATCATAAATATGTGAAGTAATGATGAAATATATGAGAAAAGAAAATTTATAATTCTACAGTATATTCGATTGTCGGTATCAAACTTCAAGTACCTCTGGGAATAGAAACTAATAACCTGAACCTGAGATATTAATAGACGTATTTCGATCTAGAACAGAATAGTAGAAAACGCAACAAAAATCTTTTAGAAATAAAGTTTTATAATTACGAGGTCTCCAAGGTAAGATGTGTAAGAGAACATTTATAGTGAAGTAGTCGGGAGAAGAAAAGAACATGTTCAGAAATTAAGAGAGCAGTTAAAATAAAATAAAGTAACATAGCATGAAAGTCAAGAAACTTAAACAGACACATGGTTCCCAAAAGACTGTAACGAAAACGGAAAACAGTGGATTTGGAGTGTGCTCGCTGCCCCCAGCCAAGGTTTGCGTGTTTCTTGTCCCTCAATTCTTGTTTATTGAAGCAAGGTTGCCGCGTGGACGTAGTTTCCACACAACCACCCTGTGGGAAACACTGAGATATTCACCGAAGTACACGAACTCATAGCGAGGAGCTGAAACAAAAGAGTGCTTGTCAGTGTAAAACAAGCGGCCTAACCCATGGTCCCCATGTGCTCTACAATTGCAATGTGCCGAAGTGGGAAGAGGCTTCAGGGTCGACGTTCCTTAGCTACTAGCCCTGGCGAGCTTTCACAGTAGCGGCATAAGAAAGTAGGAAGCCGAAGAAAATAACAGCCCGGGGCGCGGCGGTTTGGGAGCGGTGACGGTCAGAGGAAACAAAGAAACTACAGGAAGTCCAAGAGGATGGCAGGGACTGTCAGAGCAAACGGAATCCTCGTGAAGCGGGTGGCTTTGAAGTTTTGGGATCGGCCCACTCCAGCCAGCGGCAGCGAAAGCTTCGGTCTGCCTGGAGGGAGTGGGACTTGTAAAGAGGGAAGGCTGGGGGTGGAGGTGGAGGGGTGGCTGCAGCAGCCGCTGGCTGCCGCGTTCGGAGGCGGAAGGCCCTCCGGCCACTTGTGCCTTCGTGGACCCGGCACCTCGGCCTATCAGCTCCTACACAGAGGACAGGCCATTGAGGAAGTGACGGCACGGCGGAAACTTCAAAGGGCATCGGCAAAGCTCGCACAAATGTCAATATAAAAGCTGACCGCTCTGCAGGCGTACTGTCGGACTGGCGGCCACGAGTTGGTAGCAGTGACTCACATTAGGCCGCTTTGACTGCAGTACGACGTTACGGACGTATTCTCATTTTGGAATGGAAGATCTACAGTCAGTATTTACTCTGTGAGACGAATGATCGGTATTGACAGCACGGCCTAAAGTGACAGTGTTGCCGGAGGTGGCTTACGACACCCCGTATCTAATCGGAACTGCTCGTGTACTCCGGTGGCTAAAACAAAAATCACGACAAAACGTAGTTGGTAGTTTCATGTGTAATAAATGCTAAAAAACAATTCTAGCTTCTTAAAATCTTCTCTGTGATCACCATCTCGTTTTTTCTACCAGCAAATAATTTCGCCTTTCTTGTTGCCAAAGATGGTGTCTTATCATGAAAAAAATGAATTATGCACGACGTTAGCCATACTCGAAACTGATGACCTCGAGAGATTTGTCATGAGCGATGCCTTGAACCACTTCTAAATAATAACAATATTCATTTTTTCATGATAGTTGCTTGACTTACGCCAGCGAAACATTAACAGGCGGGTTTTGACTAAACCGATCAATGTGCTTCTGTGTCGTTGTGCAATCGGGGGTTCCCCCATTCTAGCCTCCAGTAATGCAGGAGACGTATTTCTAGTTGGGAATACGGACCACTGTCGGCTGTATGTGAGAATGATGAAAATGAAACTCTGTGCCAATCTGGGAATCGAACACGCGTTTCCGCTTTACGTGAGTAGTCGCCTTAACCGCTTGGGCTATCAGTGCACGAATCATGGCCACGTACAAAATTCGATATGTCACAATCCTTGTGTGTCAACCTGCATCATATGTTACGTATATTCACGTCCAAGACGGACATGATTATTGAGAATCGAGGTTCCGGTACTGGCGAATAAATACAAAACAGCAGTGCATGCGTTATAGAGAGGTACGAGGTTACTCGTGATATTCATGCATATCCGAAGGAAATGGCACTGCAGTGACTACAGTCATCAAGAAATACAGGAAATTTATTTATTTATTTACACGTCAAATTCTGTAGGATAAAATTGAGGAGCAAATCTCTGAAGTCATGGAACGTGTCAGTACATGGAATTACAACATAAAAGTAATAACAGATAAAAATAAAATATTTGTGAACCCGAAAACAGTCAGGCCATAAATTTAAGTAACCGCAAACAACAACAAAACAAGAATTTGCTTAACACTTCAAATACCTCCTCAACAGAAAGGAAACAGTGACGCATGAGGAAACACTTCAGTTTCGATCTGGAATCGCGTGGATTACAGCCAAGACTATTAAGTTCTTGTGGTAGCTTACTAAAAATGGATGCAGCAGTGTACTGCACACATTCCTGCACAAGTGTTGAGGAAATCCGATCCAAATGCAGGTTTTATTAATGCCGAGTATTACCTGAGTGAAAGCAGCTTATTCTTGCGAAAAAGCTAATATTGTTAACAAGAAACGACACTGAAGAATATATACCGGGTGATCAAAAAGTCAATATCAATTTGAAAACTTAATAAACCACGGAATAATGTAGACATAGAGGTAAAAATTGACACATATGCTTAGAATGACATGGGGTTTTATTAGAACCACCCCGTAATGCTAGACGCGTGAAAAATCTCTTGCGCGCTTCGTTTGGTAATGATCGTGTGCTCAGCCGCCACTTTCGTCATGCTTGGCCTCTCAGGTCACCAGACCTCAGTCCGTGCGATTATTGGCTTTGGGGTTACCTGAAGTCGCAAGTGTATCGTGATCTACCGACATCTCTAGGGATGCTGAAAGACAACATCCGACGCCAATGCCTCAACGTAACTCCGGACATGGTTTACAGTGCTGTCCACAACATTATTCCTCGACTACAGCTATTGTTGAGGAATAATGGTGGACATATTGAGCATTTACTGTAAAGAACATCATCTTTGCTTTGTCTTACTTTGTTAGGCAAATATTGCTATTCTGATGAGATGAAGCGCCATCCGTCGGACATTTTTGAACTTTTGTATTTTTTGGTTCTAATAAAACCCCATGTCATTCCAAGCATGTGTGTCAATTTGTACCTCTCTATCTACAGTATTCCGTGATTTATTCAGTTTTCAAATTTATACTGACTTTTTGATTACCCAGTGTATTGAGAGGCCAATGTCAAAATACACAGACTCGTGACCTGGGGTCGACAAGAGGCTCGTAAACTTATACCACTTATTGGCCGAACCACCCGTCTCTGAGCAAAAAATATTCATTTAGAATGTTACTCCAAAATATAATGCCATACGACATAAGGAAATGAACATATGCAGTGTAGATTAATTTTCGTGTCGAACGATCACTCACTTCAGATACCGATTCGCATAGTAAAGGTGGCATTATTAAGTCTTCGAACAAGATCCTGAACGTGGGCTTTCCACAACAGTTTACTATCTATCTCAATATGTAGAAATTAGAACTGTTCAGTTTCACAAATCATATGCCCGTTCTGTGATATTAAAACGTCAGCTTTAGTTGAATTTTGTGTTAGAAACTGTAGAATCAGGCTCTTACTGTGATCTAGCGTTAGTTTTTTTCTAGAAGCCATGAAATTATGACAAACTGCACTATTTGAAATCGAGCCAATGTTGCATACAACATCCTTTACAACCTAGTTAGTGTCATCAGCAAACAGAAATATTTTAGAGTTACTCATGAGGGCACATCATTTATGTAAATAAGGAAAAGGAGTAACCCCAACACTGATCCATGGGGAAACCCCCACTTGACCATACCCCACACATACCCCACACCACAGCCATTCTCAACAATGTGTATAATGACCTTTTGCTGTCTGTTACTAAAGTAAGTAAACCAGATTAGATTAGATTAGATTAGATTAGATTAATACTAGTTCCATGGATCATGAATACGATATTTCGTAATGATGTGGAACGAGTCGAATTTTCCGATACATTACATAATTAGGTTAATTTAACAACATACTTAAGTTAATATAACAACTTTATTTTTTTGTGTTTTTTTGTTTTTCTTTATTTTTTATTTTTATTTTTATTTATTTTAATTTTTTATATTTTTGTTTTGTTTTTTCTTTTTTTCTTAATTTATATCTAAAAATTCCTCTATGGAGTAGAAGGAGTTGTCATTCAGAAATTCTTTTAATTTCTTCTTAAATACTTGTTGGTTATCTGTCAGACTTTTGATACTATTTGGTAAGTGACCAAAGACTTGAGTGCCAGTATAATTCACCCCTTTCTGTGCCAAAGTTAGATTTAATCTTGAATAGTGAAGATCGTCCTTTCTCCTAGTATTGTAGTTATCCACACTGCTATTACTTTTGAATTGGGTTTGGTTGTTAATAACAAATTTCATAAGAGAGTATATATACTGAGAAGCTACTGTGAATATCCCTAGATCCTTAAATAAATGTCTGCAGGATGATCTTGGGTGGACTCCAGCTATTATTCTGATTACACGCTTTTGGGCAATAAATACTTTATTCCTCAGTGATGAATTACCCCAAAATATGATGCCATATGAAAGCAATGAGTGAAAATAGGCGTAGTAAGCTAATTTACTAAGATGTTTATCACCAAAATTTGCAATGACCCTTATTGCATAAGTAGCTGAACTCTAACGTTTCAGCAGATCATCAATGTGTTTCTTCCAATTTAATCTCTCATCAATGGACATACCTAAAAATTTGGAATATTCTACCTTAGCTATATGCTTCTGATTAAGGTCTATATTTATTAATGGCGTCATACCATTCACTGTACGGAACTGTATGTACTGTGCCTTATCAAAATTCAGTGAGAGTCCGTTTACAAGGAACCACTTAGTAATTTTCTGAAAGACAGTATTGACAATTTCATCAGTTAATTCTTGTTTCTCAGGTGTGATTACTATACTTGTATCATCAGCAAAGAGAACTAACTTTGCCTCTTCATGAATATAGAATGGCAAGTCATTAATATATAATAAGAACAACAAAGGACCCAAGACTGACCCTTGTGGAACCCCATTCTTGATAGTTCCCCAGTTTGAGGAATGTGCTGATTTTTGCATGTTACGAGAACTACTTATTTCAACTTTCTGCACTCTTCCAGTTAGGTACAAATTAAACCATTTGTGCACTGTCCCACTCATGCGACAATACTTGAGCTTGTCTAGCAGAATTTCATGATTTACACAATCAAGAGCCTTTGAGAGATCACAAAAAATCCCAATGGGTGGTGTTCGGTTATTCAGATCATTCAAAATTTGACTGGTGAAAGCATATATAGCATTTTCTGTTGAAAAACCTTTCTGGAAACCAAACTGACATTTTGTTAGTACTTCATTTTTACAGATATGTGAAGCTACTCTTGAATACATTACTTTCTCAAAAACTTTGGATAAAGCTGTTAGAAGGGAGATTGGACGGTAATTGTTGACATCAGATCTATCCCCCTTTTTATGCAAAGGTATAACAATAGCATATTTCAGTCTATCAGGGAAAATGCCCTGGTCCAGAGAGCTATTACACAGTTGGCTGAGAATCTTACTTATCTGTTGAGAACAAGCTTTTAGTATTTTGCTGGAAATGCCATCAATTCCATGTGAGTTTTTGCTTTTAAGCAAGTTTATTATTTTCCTAATTTCAGAGGGAGAAGTGGGTGAGATTTCAATTGTATCAAATTGCATAGGTATGGCCTCTTCCATTAACAGCCTAGCATCTTCTAATGAACACCTGGATCCTACTATATCCACAACATTTAGAAAATGATTATTAAAAATATTTTCAACTTCTGACTTTTTGTTCGTAAAGCTTTCATTTAATTTGATGGTAATACTGTCTTTCTCTGTTCTTGGTTGACCTGTTTCTCTTTTAATAATGTTCCAAATTGCTTTAATTTTATTATCAGAGTTGCTGATTTCAGACATGATACACATACTCCTGGATTTTTTAATAACTTTTCTTAATATAACACAGTAGTTTTTATAATTTTTGATAGTTTCTGGGTCACTACTCTTTCTTGCTGTCAGATACATTTCCCTTTTCCGGTTACAAGATATTTTTATACCCTTAGTAAGCCATGGTTTGTTACAAGGTTTCTTACGAGTATATTTAACTATTTTCTTGGGGAAGCAGTTTTCAAATGCATTTACAAAAATGTCATGAAATAAATTATATTTTAAAATGGCAGTTGTGAGCTACTCCACATATACCGTAATGTCCCACTTATGGGTCAATATTTCCTGATCAACACTATCAAATGCCTTTGTTAAATCAAAAACTAGGCTCAGCCTTCGAAACCTTTTGTTTAACCCATTCAGTACCTCACAGAGAAAAAAGAATATAACATTTTTAGTTGGTAAACGACTATTAAAGCTAAAGTGTACTTTTGATGCTAAATCGTGTGATAAAAAAAGGTCACTTATCCTTAAGTAAACAGCCTTTTCAATAACTAAACACTGATGGCAGAGAAATAGGTCTAAAACTGTCTACATTATCCCTTTCTCTCTTTTTTTGAAGCGGCCTTACTACTGAGTGCCTTAATCGTTCAGGAAACTGACCATTCCTAAAGGATAAATTCCAAATATGGCTAAATACAGGGTTAACATGTGTAGCAGAGTACTATAATATACTGATAGGAACTCCATGATATGCATGAGAGTCCTTAGTCTCCCCCTCGTCTGGATCACAGAGGAGCCTTTCAAACATCAGTCTCAGAAAGGCATTTGACAAAAGTGTTATATGTTTCCCTCTAGAAACTCAATTTTTATTTAATTCACCAGCAATGATCAGGTAATCATTGTTAAATAGTGTACATATATCTGATTTATCAGTAACAGACATATTTTTACTACGAACTGACTTTATATTGTCGACCTTGTGCTGCTGATCAGACACTTCCTTCACAACTAACCATATGGTTTTAATTTTATCCTGTGAATTAGCTATTCTACTTGCATAAGACACACTCTTTGGCTTCCTAATAACATTTTGAAGCACATTATAGTACTGTTTGTAATGGGCTACTGTAGCTTGATTGTGACAACTTCTAACATTTTTATGTAATTCCCACTTTGTTCTACAGGATATCCTTATCCCACTGGTCAGCCACCCAGGCTTCCTGTTACTGCCACTACACCTTCTAAGGGAAAGCAGCTCGTACAGCGCATGAGAAATATCTTAAGGAAACCATTATATATGTCATCTACGTTATTGGTAAGATGAACATCCCGCCACTTTTGTTCCTTGACGAGGTTTACAAAACTTTCTATTGCTGTTGGATTAACTTTCCTACATAGTTTGAAATTATATGGGACATTTGTTTGAGTACAAAAGCCTTTTAGTGTTAAAATTTGTGTGTCATTGTCTGAAAGGTCATTCACCCTTTTACTAACAAAATACCCATCTAGTAATGAAGAACGAATAAAAATATTGTCTATGGCTGTGCTACTGTTCCCCTGCACCCTAGTTGGAAAAAACAGTCTTCATCAGGTCATATGAATCTAGGAGATCTGCCTACATCCTTTTCTTATATTATCATATATAAAATTTATATTGAAGTCACCACATATAACTAGTTTTTGGGAATTCCTATAAAATGAATCAAGAAAGCTCTGTAAGTTGAGCAGAAATGCTCTGGAATCATAATTAGGGGACCTATAAAAAACAACAATTAGATATTTTGTTCCAATAAATTCAACTGCCCCTGCACAACATTCAAATATCTGTTCAGTGTAGTGGTGAGATACATCTATGGACTCAAATGTTATACTCTTTTTTTAAATACATGGCCACTCCCACACCCCACATGGAACTCCTTGAAAAACATCCAGCTGATCTACATCCTGGTAAAGGAACCCTCTGACTTGTCAAATTATTCAAGTGGTGCTTCGATATGCCAATAATTTCACAGTCAACATCTATAAGCAGTTCATTAACTTTACCTTTAATACCTTTTATGTTTGGATGACATACGATGATTCCTACTCTAATTCGAAACATGATGTCCTCTGAAGATGATCCTTTAGTTAGAGGGACTTCCTTTTAGCAGGTATACCTGTGAGCTGACTTCAGTCTAAAAAAGGTGCAGCTCTAACACCAACTACTACAGGAATTTTTCCATGAGTGATTCCATCACCACTACACTGTCACTTATAAGCTTTGCCAGCCTCCCTTTCCGAAACCTATTGAGGTGCAAGCCATGCCTAGTGACTAAACTGGCACCAATGAAATGTGATACACGCCCTCTGCCACCAGTGCTTTCTCCAACTCCATGTTAGCACGCCTAAAAGCGGCGTTAAATTGAGACCGATCATGACGCCGAATCAGTTGCAAGAAATGCACATTAGTGCCACCAGTTTGAGGAGTTATCTTTACCAGGTCACCACCTACATCATATTCACCATCCCTATCGAGACTGTTCCCTGCTCTACTCACTATCACTACCTGATCCTTCTTCGAAAATATCCTACCTAACTCCCCAATGCTGTCAGTCACCTGAGTCAACCCTGCACTTGGCTTCACAATGCTGGAGACCTGGTACTCACTCCCCAACACTTTCTGCAATTGCTGGCCCACACCTCTACCGTGTGAACTACCTAGCAGCAGAAATTTCTTCTTTCTGTTAGACTTTGCAACTGACCTAGACCTCCTAATTGTTGAGGACTGCTGCACGTCCCCTACACCTACAGCTACAAGAGGCTCCTCTCCACCCAACTTTGACAGTTGGTCAAATCTGTTGCTTATGCGCAAAGTATAACTGTCTGAATACTTTCTCCTCCTAGTTACCTTCTTTCCAAATGCCAGTTCCCATTTCCCAGTGCCCTTTACCCCCCTAAACCAATCTAGTTCCTCCTTTGCGCGTTGTGACCGTACCTGATGGTCACAGATCTTACGATCCTGCTCCTCAACCAACTTATTTCTCGTACAGATTCTGCATTCCCAGGAGATCTCACTAGAATGCCCACTGTCTTCCCCACTGCATTCCCCCCCAGGTGATAATACTTTGAACAAATCCCATGGCCTAACCCACTACTCACAAACCTACGACAGAGCAGACACTTCTCACTCCTGGTAAAATTTTACAGTTACTAAAGAAAACTATAGGTCTACATTACCTAAGTTCAGTACACCAGTAGAACTATTTATAGAACTAACAATAGCAGTCTCGAAATTCTCTCTCTACTAAGAAAGCAACTACTTCTATTAATACTACTAAACCACAACTAATACCACTACAACAAAACTTCACAAAATTATTATCTAAAACCAAAAATTCAAGCGGCCCCTGGAACACTAAACTAAGTTAAAACGCTGAATGCATTCGCAGTTGTTAATACAAACCAACATATGCTACAAATTAGAATGACGACAGCGAAGATCTGTGCCGAACTGGGAAACGAACCTACATTTCCCACATTACGTGTGTGGTCGCCTCAACGTCTTCGGCAATCCAAGCACGAATCACGGAAACGTCCAGACTTCCACATATCATCGTTCTTGTGTCACTACCTGCGTTCGTACATTACATATATTCACTCACGTCCAGGACGTATTTCTTCATAGTCGAAGGCCCTGTACTGGCGAATAAATACGAAATAGCAGTGCCTATTTTATAAATAAGTACATAGCAATGTTCCTTCAGACATTCATGCATATCTGGAGGAACAGCGACTGTACCGACTGTGGTCAACAAGGAATACAGGAAATTTAGTCTAATTTGCAAATATGAACCAGGTTATGCTGTATTTAGAATGACGCCAGCGAAAATGTGTGCCAAACTGGGAATCGAAACCGAATTTCGACCTTACGTGAGCGGTCGCCTCAACCGCTTCGGCTATCCATGCGTGAATCAAGGTCAGATCCTAGCTCCAATCTGTCGTCGTCCTTACGCAGCGACCTGCATTTTTAGTACGATGCGTATATTCCCGTGCAGGAAGGACATATTTATTGAGAGTCGAGGGGCCGGTATTGGCGCATAAATGTGGACTAACAATTCCTGTGTTCAAATGGCTCTGGGCACTGTGAGACTTAACTTCTGAGGTCATCAGTCCCCTAGAACTTAGAACTACTTAAACCTAACTAACCTAAGGACATCACACATTATCCATGCCCGAGGCAGGATTTGAACCTGCGAGCGTAGCGGTCGCGCGGTTCCGGACTGTAGTGACTAGAACCGCTCCGCCACTCTGGCCGGCAATTCCTGTGTTATTCAGAAGTTTGGTGCAATGTTCCATCTGATATGCATGCATCTCTCCAATGAATGGAAACTACTGCGACTACAGTCATCAAAAAATATAAGAAATCGATTAACAGTTCCTAATATGATATGGCTTCGCCTGTATATTAGAATGAATACCGTGAAAATCTGTGCCATACCGGGATTCCAACCCGGATTTCCCTCTTCTTCTTAATATCACAGCCACTGCTGTTCCATATTTATTCGCCATCATCAGGACCTTGACTCTCAGTATATATGTCCTTCCAGGACGGTAATGTATGTAATGTACGAGTGCAGGGGCGACGATATATGGTAGTTTGGGTATGGCCGTCTCTCGTGCGCGGATAGCCGAAACCGTTAATACCAATGCTCACGTAAAGCGGAAGATCCAGATCTGAGTCTCGTTCCGGCTCAGATTTTAACTCTCACCATTCTGATACACAGCCGAAGATGGATTATGTACACAACTGCGGATACATTTCTTGACGGCTGCAGTCACTGAAGTTCATGTTTCTACGTACATGCATGCAGGTCTGAAGTAACCATGGCATCCTACTTTTTAGTACCACAGGCATTGGTATTTCGTATTTATTCACGGATACCAGGCTTTCAACTCTCAATAAATGTGTCCTTCCTGGACGGGGAGATACGTAAATACGATTGTAGGTTGTGACACATAGTCTATGGAAGTTTGGGTCTGGCCAGGATTCATGCACTCATGTACGATTAACCGAAGTGGCTAAGATGAACTCTGAGAACATTGCACCGTATTTCTTAATAACAAAAGCACTGCATTTCATCTATTAATGAATCACTGGCATTAAGCAAAGTTTCATCTAGGTCAGTAATACTCTCGGACGTCAAACCCATGATCCTCCGCAAAACTCATGTCTAACATGCGACACTTCTAGTCCTTTCCGGTAACATTTCGTGTACGTTAATAACTGAGCTGCTGAAGACTGTGTCTTTCAGCAGTGCACACAATAAAGATTTACTGCCTTTAAAATGACAGTCTCTTTGAAGCAACACTAGCAATTTCGATACAGTGGGATGTATAAATGAGGGGATAATAGCATATTTTGGAAAATCATCCTAAACAATCAATCGCCTTCTTTCCTTTCCTTCACAACGTAGCTGCTCAACGAAAACAAATTCTCTGGCCTGCTTGTGTAGCACATGTCTTTCTTTTTTTGTTCCGTTTCCCATGTCGGAATTGCACCACGCGTCGCACATACCACTGTTTGAAATGAAACAGAAGTGATTAAAGACTAAGAACACCAAAACTGAAATTAACTTCAAAGTAGACTTGTAGTTACAGAAAATAAACTCACTGTTAAGTTTCACAGAAGTGTTCATTCGCTTCGCAGCGTGGTGAATTTGCGGGTGCATCCTGTTCCAAAGGCAGCCCGTCATTGGGTGGCTCCTAGCGGCCGCTAGACAACAGAACATAAGTACTAACTTGTCAGTAATGAAGACTCGTCTCCCAGACAATATATAGAAACTTCTGATCGTCATGCACATATATACACGTCATTATATCTGTTTTTCTTCTGTCTTATGTACGCTTATATGATGTCCACCATTGTTCATTGATTCTCCTGCACAAATATCTTCCTTTAAGAGTAACACTTCCATCCGACGTCACCAGTTTTTGTGTTTTACGATATTATCCGTCTGCCTTTGTAATTCAAAAGTCAGCGTGTCTGACGGCAATGCGAAGGACCTTCTACTATCATGGATTTTTTTCCTTGCGAACGATATCCACTTAGCTTCCTAATGCCATCTGAGGAGCTCCCCAATACGAAGTAACAACCCCAAGGTCGAGAAAAGCAACAATGGCTCGGAGACTGGCACGCTGCTCCATGCTCCTCCGTACTTGCGAATGACACTATAGGGCAGAGGATAACACAAGGGTTCGAGTGGCCCTCTGGGTCTATTTGCAAAGTTCAATTATCTATTTACACTCCTGGAAATTGAAATAAGAACACCGTGAATTCATTGTCCCAGGAAGGGGAAACTTTATTGACACATTCCTGGGGTCAGATACATCACATGATCACACTGACAGAACCACAGGCACATAGACACAGGCAACAGAGCATGCACAATGTCGGCACTAGTACAGTGTATATCCACCTTTCGCAGCAATGTAGGCTGCTATTCTCCCATGGAGACGATCGTAGAGATGCTGGATGTAGTCCTGTGGAACGGCTTGCCATGCCATTTCCACCTGGCACCTCAGTTGGGCCAGCGTTCGTGATGGACGTGCAGACCGCGTGAGACGACGCTTCATCCAGTCCCAAACATGCTCAATGGGGGACAGATCCGGAGATCTTGCTGGCCAGGGTAGTTGACTTACACTTTCTAGAGCACGTTGGGTGGCACGGGATACATGCGGACGTGCATTGTCCTGTTGGAACAGCAAGTTCTCTTGCCGGTCTAGGAATGGTAGAACGATGGGTTCGATGACGGTTTGGATGTACCGTGCACTATTCAGTGTCCCCTCGACGATCACCAGTGGTGTACGGCCAGTGTAGGAGATCGCTCCCCACACCATGATGCCGGGTGTTGGCCCTGTGTGCCTCGGTCGTATGCAGTCCTGATTGTGGCGCTCACCTGCACGGCGCCAAACACGCATACGACCATCATTGGCACCAAGGCAGAAGCGACTCTCATCGCTGAAGACGACACGTCTCCATTCGTCCCTCCATTCACGCCTGTCGCGACACCACTGGAGGCGGGCTGCACGATGTTGGGGCGTGAGCGGAAGACGGCCTAACGGTGTGCGGGACCGTAGCCCAGCTTCATGGAGACGGTTGCGAATGGTCCTCGCCGATACCCCAGGAGCAACAGTGTCCCTAATTTGCTGGGAAGTGGCGGTGCGGTCCCCTACGGCACTGCGTAGGATCCTACGGTCCGGTACGTCCACCCGGCCTCCCGCATGCCCACTATACGCCCTCGCTCAAAGTCCGTCAACTGCACATACGGTTCACGTCCACGCTGTCGCGGCATGCTACCAGTGTTAAAGACTGCGATGGAGCTCCGTATGCCACGGCAAACTGGCTGACACTGACGGCGGCGGTGCACAAATGCTGCGCAGCTAGCGCCATTCGACGGCCAACATCGCGGTTCCTGGAGTGTCCGCTGTGCCGTGCGTGTGATCATTGCTTGTACAGCCCTCTCGCAGTGTCCGGAGCAAGTATGGTGGGCCTGACACACCGGTGTCAATGTGTTCCTTTTTCCAATTCCAGGAGTGTAGAATATTGTGGTTTCAATACAATTAATGTTCCTTAGAACTCAACGTGATACCAAGGTACATCTTGATGTTTTAGCACATGACTTATCATTCCGTCGCTTCATCAAGTTATGTTTTTCATGAATTGCTTTGCTCGCCGATTCTTTAGAGAATCTCCTAATGTCTAACGTTGTCAGTTCACTCGTCTTTCAGCATCATTTTTAGCACCACATCTGAGACGCTTCGATTCTCATCCCCAATTTCTCAACGCTACATGATCCTCTTCCGCATAATGATGTACGTTGTTGTACCACTGCTTTTTCGAGTGCTGCCCATAGCTGATACAAATCCGGAACTAAAAGATATGAATGAAATCGGAACAGTTAACCCCAACCGCTAAATGAAATGTACATCAGTATCAGTGATTGTCAATACTTAACCATCGTAGATTACATTTTCATACCATCTACATGTTTCACCTAAATAAGAGGCCCCTATGTGACACCGTACTTTTCTGCGATGTCAGCGCATGGGCGTGTGGGATACGAAGCCAGCGTATAAAACAGCTCTCAGCCGAAATTCGCAGAAAGGTAACGAATGGGGGTCACCCCCGGATAGCCAGATTCACTAGCACTGTAGAAAATTGCTCTGGGCGCTGTACGCTAAAAGTCAGAAGATACCACCTCCTACAGTGTCAGGCACCAACGACTGCTTTTAATGAGGTGACTAAGGAAGGGGGGATGTTCTATTTCTGGCAAAGAACACAAAGAACGATTTTGTGGACAGAACCATAGAAATCAGGGCTTCCTCGAAATGCACAGTTCACTATCAATAACACCTCAAAGTGCACTGAGGAGGACGCCTCTGAAGGCGTGAGGTGCTCCCAGTTCAGACATTGCATGTCAAAATTGTTTAACACCATGTAAGAAGTGCACCAATTGGGTAATACAATTAATTTAGAAGTTAGAGAGAGAGACGCGACTGTACTACAGAGGTCCAACCTCATTGACCACACACACACAGAGAGAGAGAGAGAGTTTTTCAGTATCAAGTGTTATGTAGATTGTTGCTGATTAACCGCCTTAAATAAGAGTCAGAGTAGGATTTCAGCATCTTGTAATACATCGGTCGGCACTGGGAATATGCATAGCTTTTCCAAACCACAGAGATACGAGTGTTCCTTTTACGGGGCAGACGACGCAAAGTGACTGCCCCGCCAGGCCTGTTCCTCGACACATTCTCAATCGCATCTCACCAGTCGAGCGTCTTTGCAGCCATGTGCCTCATCGAGCAGACTTTATGGGCAGGGGAATTACATATTTTTCCGGCTGATCTGAACTTACCCATAGATACAAAAGTAGTTGGTAGAAATTCAGTGACTGATGATGTAGCCATTTCAGCCTCCACCTCCAGATTAACATGATAAACTCTGCCATTGACAGTGAAAGAAGCTACAGTGATAGTACAAAAATGGCTCTGAGCGCTATGGGACTCAACTGCTGAGGTCATTAGTCCCCTAGAACTTAGAACTAGTTAAACCTAACTAACCTAAGGACATCACAAACATCCATGCCCGAGGCAGGATTCGAACCTGCGACCGTAGCGGTCTTGCGGTTTCAGACTGCAGCGCCTTTAACCGCACGGCCACTTCGGCCGGCTACAGTGATAGTAAAGTCATTTTTACGTACTTTCAGTAAGTTTAGTTTTTCTGAGTACGTGCTTGCGGTTCTATGACTAATATGCTGTCAACGCAAACGCATAACCATCTATAGCGCTATCTGTCTTTCATTACTAACCTTTCAGTAAACACGTTATGAATTAGCAAATTTGATTGTTCTATTCTGGTATGTGAGTACTAGAATTAGATTCCATATCTCTAGACTTCGCTTATTAGCTTAGCACTCAGAACGTTTGGCAAAATATTTATCATGCACTTTAATGTAATAAACTGAGTTAATTGTGATTCTTGTTTAATTTTGTTGATAACGATTTCGCTGCTTATTATTCTGGAGGCCACTGTTACGATAACGTCAGCTCAACGGGGCCACTTCATGTAACTCTAATTAACTTAACTTCAAGTCCACTTACAACGTTCTTAGAAAGTAAGTTCGGTAATGAGTGCATAGGTTTATACCAGTAGGTTTTGCTTCATCCGTCAGGCATCAGTTTGTTTCCAAAGGAAGAAGAATTCCGTCATATCGCCTGATAAATGATCCTCAATTTTCCCTTTATTCTTCCGCTTCTGAATACTTTAGTCTTTCTCTGGTTTGCTCTCAATCCATTTTCTTTATACGTCACTCTATAAAAAGGAATCAGTTTGTTCACACCTGCGAGGTACATACTGTATCAAGTCAACAAAACAACGGGTGGTCCTTTGAGTTAGCCGGCCGGGGTGACCTAGCGGTTCTAGGCGCTTCCGTCTGGAACTGCATGACCGCTACGGTCGCAGCTTCGAATCCTGCCTCGGGCATGGATGTGTGTGATGTCCTTAGGTTAGTTAGGTTTAAGTAGTTCTAAGTTCTAGGGGATCAATGACCTCACATGTTAAGTCCCATGGTGCTCAGAGCCATTTTGAACCTTTGAGTTGCTGTTAATGCAATACAAAGCTTCGCTACACTAAGAATGAATTTTATATAGCATACAAAACAGAATTAATTAGATTCCTTAAACGCTCAAGTATTTCACATATGCAGATGTTCTGTAGGTTAGCGACTAAGGCCACGTATAATAATTTTGATAATTATTATAAATCTTACATCACTCCTTGGAGAAAATTGATACAAATCTAACTACAATTCTGACTTGATCATTTCTTGACGGATTCATACCGTTTGGAATGAACAGTCGAAATTTTGAAATTTCGATGTAAATAATATGAAAGTAATGAACGTTATGTATGAGATAAAGTGTATGGAAATACACAGATGGTTCGAATTATGTGGACATACACCATACATAACTTCAAGGTTTCAATATGGTGTGTACTATAACGTGCTACAATTTCAGTTTCATATTCACTACCGCGAAATCAAAAACAACGTGGGTACATCATTACACACATCAAAAAAGTTTGGCATCAGTTCGGTTCCGAGAGTTCCGGATCCTGTACACAAAATTGGAATAGAGATCAACATAAACATCATTTCCGCCCTTTTTATTGTTCATGAAAACCACACATTGCATGTTGTACCACCATACCGCAAGACTTTCAGAGGTGGTGGTCCAGATTGCTGTACACACCGGTACCTCTAATATCCGGTAGCATGTTCTCTTGCATACTATCCACAAGTTCATCAAAGCACTGTTGGCCCAGATTGTCCCATTCCTCAACGGCGATTCGGCGTAGATGCCTCAGAGAGGATAATGGGTCACGTCGTCCACAAACACCCCTTTCCAGGCATGCCAGATAAGATTCATGCTGGCTAGTCTAGTCGAGCGATGTAGTTATCCCGAAGAAAGTCGTTAACAAGATGTGCACAATGAGGACGTGAATTGTCGTCCATGAATACGAGAGCCTCTGCCAAATGCTGCCGATAAGGTTGCACTATCGGTCGGAGGATGGCATTCACGTACCACAGAGCCGTTAAGGTGCCTTCCATGACCACCAGCGGCGTACGTCGGCTCCACATAATGCAACTCCAAAGCAGCAGGGAACCTCCACCTTGCTGCACTCGCTGGACCGTGTGTCTAAGGCTTTCAGCCTGACCGGCTCACCTCGAAACACGTCTCCGACGATTGTCTGGTTGTAAGCATATGTGACACTCATCAGTGAAGAGAAAGTGATGCCAGTCCTGAGCGGCCCATTCGTCATGTTGTTGGGCCCATCTGTAGCGCGCTGCATGGTGTCGTGGTTCCAAAGATGGACCTCACCACGGAGGTCTGGACTGAAGTTGCGCATCACACAGTCTATTGCGCACAGTACGAGTCGTAACACGACGTCCTTTGGCTGCACAAAAAGCATTATTCAACATAGTGGCTCTGCTGTCAGGGTTTCTCCGAGCCATAATCCGTAGGTAGCGGTCATCCGCTGCAGTAGTAGCCCTTGCGCGGCCCGAGCGAGGCATGTCATCAACAGTTCCTGTGTCTCTGTATCTCCTCCATGTCCGAACAACATCGCTTTGGTTCACTCCGAGACGCCTAGACACTTCCTTTGTTGAGAGCCCTGCCTGGCACAAAGTAACAATGCGGACGTGATCAAACCGCGGTATTGACCGGCCAGAAATGTTTGATTTACAGATAACACAAGCCGTGAACCCTCTTTCTGGTGGAATGACTGGAACTATCTGCTGTCGGATCTTCTCCGTGTAGTAGGCGCTACTCGTGCATGGTTGTTTAAATCTTTGGGCGGGTTTAGTAACATCTCTCAACAGCCAAAGGGACTGTGTCTGTGATGCAATATCCAAAGTCAACGACTGTCTTCAGGAGTTCTGGGAACTGGGGTGATGCGAAACTTTTTTGATGTGTGTACGATGGTTGTGAACTCACGGGAAAAATCTTTCACGCCACTAGAATACACGGTGAAGATGTATGCTAATAGTAATAGTAATAAAAATTTCAACAACAGCTCTTCTGTCCATTCTACTAATTAAGTCTTTGAGATTAGCCGAAAAACAGACTTATGGTATTCATTGACTCAAACTGCAATCGCAGGCATAATATAACATTTCTGAACCAGCGAAGTGGTTGCGTATCGCAACCCCGTCTTATTCCTAAGCGCGAGAAAACCAATTTGGGACTGAGAAGTTTCGAAGTCACAAATAAAATGCTAAGTATCTACCTTCCATTGTGGGTTCGCCTTGAAGAAAACACTTTTATTATTTGTTTTAATCTCTTTCCCAAACTAGTTTCAACAGCAATACCGCCATCATCAGTGTTCTTATTCTATTTTTATTTTTTTTAATTCTAAAACACGCAAACATAGCATCCTTATAAACATTGTAAAACATTATTATGTGTGCACTATTTGCTTCCAAATATTGTATTCTGTGACTAGTTTCATAATATCTCATTCGCATTATGTCACAGCGTGGATTTTACGTTTGTTGCCGTTATTTCCCGCATATTATTATTCACCGCATACAATAATTGGAACCAAATAGTACACACGTAATAATGTTTTATATTGTTTGTACAGCTGCTGTTTTTAATTTGAGTAGTCTCCCATTTGCTGAAATTGTCGGAGTTGAAGTAATTATAATGCCGAGAAAACTATAATTTGACATCCCTTCGTTTATTAATCTATTTTTACGCGTTTCGCCATTAGTCATCATTAGCATCAGTATATAGAAATGAAAACATAAGTAATACAAATGTTTGCAGGTACTTAGGATTAGCATATAGCAAACAGGGGGTACGTTAAATAATTACAGATAAGACACATGTATCAAAATGGAATCACACTATACATGATGAAGAGAGATACCAATAATTTTGCAAGAGTACCTACCATGGTTCAGATAAACACCGCAGTAGATGAGGTGTGACTCTGTTAATCACATTCACAGTCCTATTACACAGCTGGCGCATGGTACTGCTGTTATCACTGTACACATAAGAAGAGGGGTAAGGAAGTCACGTGATCTCAGGGAGCACATACGCGGTGAATCTCTATCTCTCAAAAAAATGGTTCAAATGGCTCTGAGCACTATGGGACTCAACTGCTGAGGTCATTAGTCCCCTAGAACTTAGAACTAGTTAAACCTAACTAACCTAAGGACATGACAAACATCCATGCCCGAGGCAGGATTCGAACCTGCGGCCGTAGCGGTCGCGCGGTTCCAGACTGCAGCGCCTTTAACCGCACGGCCACTTCGGCCGGCTCTCTATCTCTCCACCGCCAAAGGAACATGTAGTGGCAGTAGTCTCCAACAGTAAGATCAAAATGTGGAAGACCCGTGTCCTGCTGCTGCAAAACGGAATGAAAAAACCACCTGACTCAATCTGTCTTTCCAGTAAAATCTCAGGCATGTGTAAGTAACTGGTGCCTGTCGTCATCGTTTGTCCTGCAAAAAAGAATGATCCATAAAACATAGTCTTGGTCACTCCTAGCCACATGTTCAGTTTCAGGATATTTCTGTCCCATTCTTGTATATCAAGGGCTTGTTTTTGGCAGTTGTGACGTTTCACAACCGACATATGTGAAATGTGCCTCGTCCGGTTAGAGGAGTATATCTAACTGGTTTTCAGTTTCCACGAACTCTGGAAGTTCAGTAAGCATCCCTACATTTTTCATTACGTTCCTCCAATTGAGGAATTACCTAGATGCGATATGCCACAGTCTTAAGAATAAAGGGGTGAGTACGCGGGACAATGCATCGTGGAATGGTCACCTAACGGCTCAAACGACTAACAGAAGCGCGTATGCCCTATTGAGTGGCCTTCTCAAATATGTTGTCGCTTGTTGATGGTCGTTCAGGATGTTCCTAATTAAGAAAACTTTCTCTGCGTCTGGATTTGCTGACTTAAAGCTGATACTGGTCCTTGTTAGTAGTTTCCGTATCTTCGACGGTACAGCCCATGAACCTCCTCGAATGTCTTAGCACCAAGTTTCCAGGAAACCAGGAAACAATGGCTATTCTGAAGTACCCGAGAAAGACGAATCGATTTCATCAATGTTTTCGTGAACATGAATCGTTTCATTTCAGACACGGTGTGTTATCTTAATGTGCCTCCGACTTTACGAGGCGCTATTTACTGCATCTGATGATCCGAAGAGAATGGTGGCCTACAGTCGAAGTCTGTTATTGCCTTCTGGATAAATTTTAGCTTTTGTTGACATTGCATGTTGTCTAAGCTTCAGTTTCCAAATGTTGTTATTTATAGACAAAACAACTAACTCTCATCGGGTCAACCGAAGTGTGTGAACCGAATTATTGGCTTTGAAGAACTTAATTAATGTGTGTTGTTTATTCTGAAAATTTTGCTATTTCAGAGGGTGTGATTAGAGAGAAAATAAAGAGCACAGCCTACAATGCGGCCAAGTGCAACGAGCAGCAAACCATATTTATTACCTATGTTCTCAAAAATATTTGGCCTTTTCTCGAATATGACACAGTTTCCAAGGATGAGTATCGGCACAAACGTAAAAGCACAGCTTACATTGTTGCTACTAAAATGAGCAGCAACTGTATTTAAAATCTTCGTTCTCACTAATATTTGGATGTTTCCTTTTTTTTCATTGTTATATTTTTAGAAAATGGGGCAATATCTTTCAGGATTTATTTTATGTGTCCCTCTGTAAAATTAAGTTATATATAGGTAAATTCCAGTTGTCAGTTCCACGTTTCGTTATTTTTAGCGGATTTTCGTTAGAGGTGTTGCGCTATTTCTTTCAACATTTGCATTTTTGGTATCGCTGTATATATTTACGCTATACAGTTCAATTGAAAATGTCGATTCCATATGATATTATTTTTGGTCAGTTTACGTTAGGCATGTTGTGCTGTTTCTTTTACGATTTATTTTATTGTACAGCGCTGTATACTTGAACTATTCAGCTCTATTCAAGTTATATACATTCCACGTTTCGTTATTTTTCATGAATTTTGGCTATGTCTTGCTCCTTTCTCTGTCGCGATTCCGGTACTTTACTGATACTGTGATTCTCATGTTGTTACGTTACGTGATAGTTCCTCGCAACCCAGCCCAGTTTGCTTCTATTGACCCATTAGTTTCAATATTTATTATTAATAATTCCCAGAAATCTCTTAATCGAGATTACATACCGGTGCCTCGGAAACCTTTACGAGTATTGGTCGCCGTTTTGAAATCATCAGTGTGTCTCGTCTTTGGCTGCTGTATGACGGCACTGGTCAAAGCTGACGGGTGGAATCTTGCGCTAGTATTTATCGCACTTATCTGAACCGGGCCAGGATGTGAACCTTTCACCTTCCCATACGTTTCTAGATTCCGGCGACGCTCTTGATATGGGCCTGTTATCAAAGACGCGCACAATACGCAGGAGGGGCGTAGTGTGCACCCACCCTCAAAGGCTCCGGCGGGATGTTAATTGCTGTGCCTCGGTCCCTGCCACGCCTCCCGGATTCCGGCTTGAATGTTGGCGCGTGCCTCGTGTTCCTGCAGACTAATGCCCCAGCGCGCCAGCTGCCGGCCGCCTACAGCGGAGATGCGGGCCGGCGTCTTCAGCGAGCAGTTGCTGGGCTGTGCGTCGCTAAGCAACCGCCCTTCTTCGGCGCTCATTAATCAACCTCAGCGACCGCAGGGGCTCGCTGTTCACTTAATAAGGAGCGACCGGCAGGGGCCGTGGCCGCGCAGCTTGCAGAACTTGGTCTACAGCTGCTGGGAAAAGCGAGGGCCGGCTCGAATGATTATTGCTCCGAGTCGAGCTGTAACTTCACTGTCACTTTGCTATAGCGAGTGAAGTAATTTCTGCCATCCACTGCAATGATTTCACGGCCTGGGTGCGAATCTGTAAAAGGATTTGTTACCCCATTGGCTGGGTTGATGCCCACTAGTACAGTATGTTGATCTCACAGGGAGAGCAATACGCGAACAGTTACCTGCCTGTTCAGCTGCGAGAGATCTGTGTAATGCATACATAGCTACCAGAAAATTCACAGTAATTTACTAATATAATTACTTGGTACTTACTTCTAATGAGTTATTTAGGTTCTAAAACAATCAATACATTTCACATTACAAAGTAAACTCACTTGAGGAGGAATTGAAGATCGTTTTTCGAGCGTTCGATCGGTAAAACAGATAACCTGAACTCATGTGACCCTCACCCGTTAACCTAAAACGTAGCATTGAAGTGTTGTACGTACACAGTCCGCCCCACAGGGAAAGTGACAGATCTTACACTAAGTGATCAAAAATATTCGGACACCTGGCTGAAAATGACTTACAAGTTCGTGGCGCCCTCCATCGGTAATGCTGGAATTCAATATGGTGTTGGTCCACCCTTAACATTGATGACTGCTACCATTCTCGCAGGCATACGTTGAATCAGGCGCCGGAAGGTTTCTTGGGGAATGGCAGCCCATTTTTCACGGCGTGCTGCACTGAGGAGAGGTATCGATGACGGTCGGTGAGGCCTGGCACGAAGTCGGCGTTCCCAAACATCCCAAAAGTGTTCTACAGGATTAAGATCAGGACTCTGTGCTGGACAGTTCAGTAAAGTGATGTAATTTTCGTGTACCCACTCCGCCACAGGCCGTGGCTTATGAACAGGTGATCGATCGTATTGAAAGATGCAGTCGCCATCCCCGAATTGCTCTTCAACAGGGGGAGGCAAGAAGGTGCTTAAATCATCAATGTAGCCCTGTGCTGTGATAGTGCTACGCGAAACAACAAGCGGTGCAAGCCCAGTCCGTGAGAAACACGACCACGCCATTACACCACTGCCTCCGAATTTTATTGTTGGCACTACACAGATGACGTTCACCGGGCGTTCGCCATACCCACACCCTAGCATTGGATCGCCATATTGTGTACCGTAATTCGTCACTCCACAACGTTTTCCCACTGTTGAATCGTCAAATGTTAACGCTCCTTAACCCAAGCGAAGCGTTATTTGGCATTCACCGGCGTGATTGAGTGGCTTATGAGCCACCGCTCGACCATGGAATGCAAGTTTTCTCACCTCCCGCCTGACACAGTACTTGTAGTGGTTCCTGATGCAGTTAGGAATTCCTGTGTGATGGCCTGGATAGATGTCCGCCTATTACACATTAAGATCCTCTTCAACTGTCGGCGGTCTCTGTCAGTCAAAAGACGCGGACGGCCTATGCGCTTTTCTGCTGCACGTGTCCCTTCACGTTTTCACTTCACTATCACATCGGAAACAGTGGACCTAGGGATGTTTAGGAGTGTGGAAATCTCGCCTACAGACATATGACACAACAGACCACGTTCAGAGTCCGTGAGTTCCGCGGAGGGCCCATTCTGATCTCTCACGCCGTCTAGTAATTACTGAGGTCGCTGATATGGAGTACCTAGCAGTAGATGGCAAAATAATGCATCTAATATGAAAAATGTATATTTTGATCACATAGTGTATTTTCGGTAACTACTAATAGCATATGAAACTTCCTGGCAGATTAAAACTGTGTGCCCGACCGAGACTCGAACTCGGGACCTTTGCCTTTCGCGGGCAAGTGCTCTACCAACTGAGCTACCGAAGCACGACTCACGGCCGGTACTCACAGCTTTACTTCTGCCAGTACCTCGTCTCCTACCTTCCAAACTTTACAGAAGCTCTTCTGCGAACCTTGCAGAACTAGCACTCCTGAAAGAAAGGATACTGTGGAGACATGGCTTAGCCACAGCCTGGGGGATGTTTCCAGAATGAGATTTTCACTCTGCAGCGGAGTGTGCGCTGATATGAAACTTCCTGGCAGATTAAAACTGTGTGCCCGACCGAGACTCGAACTCGGGACCTTTGCCTTTCGCGGGCAAGTGCTCTACCAACTGAGCTACCGAAGCACGACTCACGGCCGGTACTCACAGCTTTACTTCTGCCAGTACCTCGTCTCCTACCTTCCAAACTTTACAGAAGCTCTTCTGCGAACCTTGCAGAACTAGCACTCCTGAAAGAAAGGATACTGTGGAGACATGGCTTAGCCACAGCCTGGGGGATGTTTCCAGAATGAGATTTTCACTCTGCAGCGGAGTGTGCGCTGATATGAAACTTCCTGGCAGATTAAAACTGTGTGCCCGACCGAGACTCGAACTCGGGACCTTTGCCTTTCGCGGGCAAGTGCTCTACCAACTGAGCTACCGAAGCACGACTCACGGCCGGTACTCACAGCTTTACTTCTGCCAGTACCTCGTCTCCTACCTTCCAAACTTTACAGAAGCTCTTCTGCGAACCTTGCAGAACTAGCACTCCTGAAAGAAAGGATACTGTGGAGACATGGCTTAGCCACAGCCTGGGGGATGTTTCCAGAATGAGATTTTCACTCTGCAGCGGAGTGTGCGCTGATATGAAACTTCCTGGCAGATTAAAACTGTGTGCCCGACCGAGACTCGAACTCGGGACCTTTGCCTTTCGCGGGCAAGTGCTCTACCAACTGAGCTACCGAAGCACGACTCACGGCCGGTACTCACAGCTTTACTTCTGCCAGTACCTCGTCTCCTACCTTCCAAACTTTACAGAAGCACCGCTGCAGAGTGAAAATCTCATTTTGGAAACATCCCCCAGGCTGTGGCTAAGCCATGTCTCCACAGTATCCTTTCTTTCAGGAGTGCTAGTTCTGCAAGGTTCGCAGAA
This sequence comes from Schistocerca americana, assembly GCF_021461395.2. NCBI lineage: Eukaryota > Metazoa > Arthropoda > Insecta > Orthoptera > Acrididae > Schistocerca > Schistocerca americana. The sequence continues at coordinate 298,589,145 of NC_060126.1, read as the reverse complement.
GAGCTTCTGTAAAGTTTGGAAGGTAGGAGACGAGGTACTGGCAGAAGTAAAGCTGTGAGTACCGGCCGTGAGTCGTGCTTCGGTAGCTCAGTTGGTAGAGCACTTGCCCGCGAAAGGCAAAGGTCCCGAGTTCGAGTCTCGGTCGGGCACACAGTTTTAATCTGCCAGGAAGTTTCATATCAGCGCACACTCCGCTGCAGAGTGAAAATCTCATTCTGGAAACATCCCCCAGGCTGTGGCTAAGCCATGTCTCCACAGTATCCTTTCCTTCAGGAGTGCTAGTTCTGCAAGGTTCGCAGAAGAGCTTCTGTAAAGTTTGGAAGGTAGGAGACGAGGTACTGGCAGAAGTAAAGCTGTGAGTACCGGACGTGAGTCGTGCTTCGGTAGCTCAGTTGGTAGAGCACTTGCCCGCGAAAGGCAAAGGTCCCGAGTTCGAGTCTCGGTCGGGCACACAGTTTTAATCTGCCAGGAAGTTTCATATCAGCGCACACTCCGCTGCAGAGTGAAAATCTCATTCTGGAAACATCCCCCAGGCTGTGGCTAAGCCATGTCTCCACAGTATCCTTTCTTTCAGGAGTGCTAGTTCTGCAAGGTTCGCAGAAGAGCTTCTGTAAAGTTTGGAAGGTAGGAGACGAGGTACTGGCAGAAGTAAAGCTGTGAGTACCGGCCGTGAGTCGTGCTTCGGTATCTCAGTTGGTAGAGCACTTGCCCGCGAAAGGCAAAGGTCCCGAGTTCGAGTCTCGGTCGGGCACACAGTTTTAATCTGCCAGGAAGTTTCATATCAGCGCACACTCCGCTGCAGAGTGAAAATCTCATTCTACTAATAGCATATGTTAACAGAGACATGCATTAGCTGCAGCGGAAACACAGACAGCAGCCCTTATTAACCGACACTTTAACAGCATTTAGTACACGAGAATTTCGTTTGTGTATACATTTTTTAAAAAAGAGCATTTCACATTAGGAAAGAATTTCACAAAGTGGACGGTAACCGGAAGAAGTGATGTACATATGTACAGACAAACAAATGGTTGCAATGCAGAAAAATTGCATGATTTATTCGAGAGGAAGAAGATTAGGAAATTGAGCAAGTCAATAACACGTTGATCCACCTCTGTCCCTTAAGCAAGCAGTTATTCGGCATGTTATTGACTGGCAGAGTTGATGGATATCCTGTTGGGGGATATGGTTCCATATTCTGTCCACCTGGCACGTTAGATTGTCAAAATATCGGTTGAAGGGTCCTCCCAATGAAGTTTCAAACTTTCTCATTTGTGGAGAGGAATGGCGACCTTGCTGGCCAAAGTAGGGTTTGGCAAGCAGGGAGACAGGCAGTAGAAGCTATCGTCATGTGCTATCGGGCATTATCTGGCTGAAATGCAAGCCCAGAATGGTTTGTCATGAAAGGCAACGAAACTGGGCGTACATAATCTTCGACGTACGTCTGTGCTGTAAGGGTGCTGCAGAAGACAACGAAAGTGGTCCTACTATGAAACGAAGCAGGACCCCAGGCCATCTTTCCTGACTGTTCGGCCAAATTAAAGAGACTTTTGGAGAAAAGAGTGGCAGCTGTATGAACACCAACAGCTCAGATGGAAAACTAGTCCCAACAAACGAAGGGAAAGCTGAAAGGTGGAAGGTGTATATAGAGGGTCTATTCAAGGCAGATGAATGCATCATTACAGAAATGGAAAAGGGCGTAGATGAATTTGAGATGGGGGATATGATACCACGAGAAGAATTTGACAGAGCAGTGAAAGACCTAACTCGAAACAAGGCCACTGGAGTAGACAACATCCAACAATACTACTGATAGCCTTGGCAGAGCCTACTAGGACAACACTTTTCCATCTGATGTACAAGGCGCACGAGACAGGCGACATACCTCAGACTTCACGAATAATGTATTAATTCTAATTCCAAAGAAAGTAGATGCTGACAGATGTGGATACTACCGAACTATCAGTTTAATGAATCATGGTGGCAAAATGCTAACACGAATTGTATACTGATGAATGGAGAAACTGGTAGAAGCCGATCAGGGCAAGGATCAGTTTGAATCCCGAAAAAGGTAGGCACAACCGAGACAATACTGACCCTACGATTTATCGTACAAGAAAGGCTAAGGAAAGGTAAACCTACGTTTGTAACATTTCTAGATTTGCAGAAAGATGTTGATTATGTTGAATGGGCCACTCTCTGAAATTCTGAAGGTAGTAGTAATAAAAATTCTTGAGCGCCCATAAGCTCCATTTGAGAATATTTCTGAAGTGTGTGGGACCAGTACCAAATGGAAGTAACAATGAATAATGGAAGTAAGAGGGAATAGTGAAAGCATGCAAAGAAGGAATTAACGAACAGCCACTGGTTCGTCTAACTCATGTGAGAACGAGGCAGATACACTAAGACATCTGAACTGGCAAACCCTTCAAGTAAGACGTAAATTATTCCGTTAACGCATACTTACAAACATTTCGGGAACCAGTATTAACTGATTAGTAGAGACCTATTCTCTGCACTCTACACATCGATCCCGTAGGAACCTCAAAGACAGAATTACGCTAAATACACCACTCTGTGACGAAGGAAGCTGGCATATTTTAATTCCCATCTTGTTTTTCCAATTATCATCCTTAAATTTATTTATTTTTTCATTTTTTGGACTAATTACGTTTAACATACGTGACTATGATATGCATTTTCGTAAAAGAGAAAGGTTGGCCCTCAGTTTTGACGAATATAACACCAGATCAATATTTGTGTTTCGTTTTATGGATGTAATTGAGTTTCTGATTTATTTTGACTATGCCTAGTATGTAACGTTTGTTATAGGGCGATATCAATAATTGTTTCGTAACTTAAATTCTATTGTTGTTGTATAGACAAATATAGATTCCTTACTAATTACTAACATTTACGAGACAAAACAATAGCATTCATTAAGAATCTACCTGGCTGTATTCGAAATCATGTTAGCAAAACTAATCCTTCATTACTTCCGCAGTAATTAACAGTTCTGCCAAAAATATTGTTTACATAACTATATATGTTAATTTCATCATTTAAACAAATAATTCGGCTTAACTCTTGCAGTAGAAGAAACTGTTAAAAAGGACCAATTTTTCGACGTATTCAGTTCATTAAATGAGTTAAGTTTTAATTGTAATTTCTGTAAATTAAACTCGGAACAATGTTTAGTTTCAGCACCTGTTACTATGATGAAGTATAAGAAACCGATTTTTGGTCACGAGGCAGTCAGTCCATGGGCGAGTGTCAGATGAGAAACCTGTGTTGGTTAGAACAACAAAAATGTGGAATTAGTGTTCAACAATAAGGACGTCTGTAAAAACAATGACAGTGTCCGTTCCGTACGTACCTTTCCATTCTACAGGAACTGCGAACTTTGTGGTTAGGATTTTACTGCTCTTAGATGTTCAGTAGTAAACTGTTGTAGCAGTATGTGGAGGTTTGCCTGTAAACTATTAATAAGACTTATAAAAAGTTAAATAGTAGTGCAGTGGCCATACACATATAACTGTGCATTTATGGGGAGGGGGGGGGGGGGGGTTGTGGAAAGTGAAAGTAAAAGACAGTGAAACGCAACTGAGTACCGGTCGGCTACATAATTTACCGCAGTCAGTGTCCAAATTACAAACCTCATTTTTCAGCCAGTGTAGCAACGCAGTACGTCGACACCGAGGACAATCAACAAACGAAGAAAATAAAGCAAGTGGAACCGACACAACTCATAGAGCCACGTAATTAGTAATATTTTCCAAATCCCATACGCAATCGGAACAGGAAGAAAGCAAAATATGTGGTACGAGGCTCAATACTCCCTGCCAGCCACTTCACTGTGATTTGCAGAATATGTATGTAGATGTACATATACAACTGACCATCAATGTCTTTCTTGAGGTAGATTTGGCAAACGTGAATGAGCTTGGGGACTGTCTTCCTTGCAGAATTGATGCCATTATCAAAGATAGAGGTTAATTTGAGTATTATGCTGTTTCACGAAGGGAAACAAAATGAAGTACTGCAGAAGAGAAACCAAGCTTCACACACATACATACACACATACACACAGGCGAGCGCGTGCGCGTGCGTTTATTTACAGATTGACTCTCTGGCATGCAGGAGTACACTCATCTGGGTTACGAAAGACATTTTCCACATTGCTTGCTACATTTCTTTTTCCCCATAGCTATACCAGAGTGATAAATGCTCCTTTCATAATACAAAGAAAGGGGAATTGTTCCGGGCAGAGTTACAGACGTAAACGATGGGAACTAGCCTTTCGACTTATGTGACGGCTTTAAACTCATTTCAATCGAAAGTTCTTGACATATTCCGACATTTTCACTTGGTAGTTCAAATGGTTCAAATGGCTCTGAGCACTATGCGACTTAACTTCTGAGGTCATCAGTCGCCTATAACTTAGAACTAATTAAACTTAACTAACCTAAGGACATCACATACATCCATGCCCGAGGTAGGATTCGAACCTGCGACCGTAGCGGTCGCTCGGCTCCAGACTGTAACGCCTAGAGCCGCACGGCCACTACGGCCGACTCACTTGTTAGTATTAGTACTGATGGCATGTAATATAATGCATCGTGTCACATAAAGTAACATTTTACGTAATGATACATACCATCATTCCATCCCACATGGCATTTGACATGTTGTGCTATATGAGACAACGAGTCATTAAACTTTAGGAAACGTGCATCCCCACTCTGGGATACTTTCTATTATAGATGCAGTCACACTCTAGGATACTTCCTATTACAGATACACCCCACTCTAGAAGTACATAAATTTGTGTCTATGTGTTCTTACACCCGTCAACATACGTATTTAAGACAGCTCACTGTGTCGAGGAAGTAGGGTTAGTAACTAAAAATCCACGAATGTATGAACGTATTTAGATTTAAATGTCTTTAAAGGTAACTGGGAAAGCTACTTTCCTCTTATATCTGAGTTCAGCCATGATATATTCGCCTTTTCTGTGCTACGATAGTAGCATTTTTATGTTCTACACCTTTTACTCATCCTAATATTCACATTAGACCGTCATACCTTGCCAACCAATGTAGAGTTTTGAATGACTCAGGTAAAAACTGATCTGGTATTGTTCCTTTACTGTCCTTCGAACCATGCTACTTATATTGTGAGAAAGGACAAAACGTTGACAAAACAACAGAACCACCATTAATTACATGTACTTTTCTACCTTCTTATTAAATACGAACCGATTAGCACAAGTTTGAAGATAGAAGTGTCACGCGTGGTAAAACTGATTAAAAAACCTATTTTTTGCACGTATTATGTGACAGAAGCTAGATTTTTAAAGCAAGTTATCAGTTTTATCTTAAGCGTACATTTTTTATTAATTTGATTTGACTTTAAACTGTTTCCTCGAGTCTGCTCACGAAGAACGAATTTTACATGCCACATTTACCTACAACGGAAAAAAGATCCTCCCAGAAAAACGTGTCTTTTGCACGTAAAATCCAAACGAAGTAAGATGTTGTCAGATGACTAAACCCTGTCTTATACCGAAGTCCGATATACCGGTGGACCAAATTTGAACCATCAGTCACGCTCCAGTTCGAAGTTCTTCAACGGTGATTGTTTTACCACGAAAAATCCGAACGAGTGTGACCGTTTTTGCACGTAAAATCAGAACGGTGCACATAAAAGAGGATAGGGGACATTAGCTGAGTATTAATTTCAGCCCAATTAAAACCCTCAGAAAACGGAAATAAGCGATTCACATAATTTGCCTGGGTGCCAACTCAGGTTCGTAGGTCAAATACTGCTTAATACACCGTAACACATGTACAGTATGACAAATGTCCGAATAACTATGCAAATGACCACTGGTCTGCCTGTGCCAAAGACGTTTTACCTCATATTCCCAGATCCTATAATAATCAAGCATAGAGACCCTCCCCCATCCCCAAACACAATTCTGCGCATGGCTTTTTCAGACGTACCTATTACAATGCTCCCGCATTGTAACGACTGTAAATTTCGTAATTTATAGTTTCATAGCCCACTACACAACCCTGCGCTCTACACTACAGTGCGATTCAATAACGATAAGACACTGAAGAAGAGTGTAATGTTGCCAGTTTCGAGTGACACTTGCGGTTCACGTACACACGCGTTTTGCGCTTCAAGACAGCGCCAAGTCCTCCAAATTATGTATCTCACTTCCTTGTGTAGAATTTCTCACTTACCACGACCGTTAGCGAAGGCAGCTCGCAACAAACGGAATAAAAATTCACCAAATAATTTGCTAAGATCACGCTTAATGCTTGCGTTGGGCTGTCACATTAACCCCAGAGGACTTGGAACAGTTCAGAACCTTTGCTGAAGTGGCAAATGCTGACAAAAATAACATGGCTAGGCAGTTTCTGCCCCAATATTGCCCTTTGTTCTCCTGATATAAAGGAAGCGGCCACTTGGCCTTACGGGCAAAAACTGTGGTTATTTATGTAGTAGGCACTGACCAGTAATTGTCAATGTAATTACCATAATTTATGAGCAAGATGGCCTCTGAGTAGTCTGTGTTTACTCATTTATTATTGCCTAGTCTTAATGACCATAATTTGTTAGACAAACAATCCCCCCCCCCCACTGGTTTTCTACGATGCTATGAGTTCTCCCCCCACTACCACGCTTCATGGAAACCCAGCATCCTGAGTGGAGACTTGCCATTCGTACTGTATATTTCATTTGGGAAACAGCAACAAATTTTGTTCATTTTCGCTAATCTTCGCAGACTGTAGTACCCAATGATGTTTGCATATTTTGGGCTCTGTTTACGAACATTTCCAATATACTATGGCACTTAGAGGTGTTTGCAATTTGTGGTATTTTTATCTTGAATTCCCAACGTAGTACCAAGCGCAATGCTATTTTTTGCAACGTATGACTGTATTTATAGTTTTGAGGTAATTTTCCAGATTTTCCCCAACAATTCAAGAAGAAGCGCGTAAACAGGTGTTTTGTTGCTATATTACTGACATTTAAGAAGACACAATGAATACAGATATGGCTGCTGCTTCATCGGTTTTTCCACTTATTAAGAAGTACATGTAAACATAGGTTTACCTGCTGTTTTACCTATCTCTCCCTTAATTTTATGAAGACAGACGTAAATAATGGGCTGTGAATGTCAAGAACTTTCTACATTGTATTATTCAACAACAAATTCTGGAAAGCATCGTCTGAAGCACACTAACTTCCACCATCGCTTTTTACAATTATGGTGGTATTTTACTGATTTTTTGCCAGTGTTTCACGAACATCCACTGTATTCGAGAAGTTACGCATAAAAATACGGTGACTGTCAATATCACACTGCAATAGCTACAGTGCGTTTCATAAAAAGAATTACATGAATACCCTGCTTTAAATGACTTTTTAACCACAAATGCTCATAAAGCCAATGTGGTACTTAAACAAACTTAGCCACTAGCACTAATCGTGTGTTAAAACAGTGACATCATTTTCAGGCCCGTAAGAGGAACTTAAAACTAGACTTTTTAAAAAATAGGTGGGAATGCTTCAGGAGAAAGATCAAGCTATGGTAATATTCCACACCTTTGGTCCACACTCGGCCGGGGGAGCATCGTGTGACCAGCCATATGGACGTCACTCCCAGCCCAACAATTCCGTTCCTGACAATGCGCATCCTATGTGCAACAGTTGATTCACATCCAAAGGTACGTCTAACGCCTCCGTTAGCACACGAGACTCGCCATTGATGTGCACCTTGTAACCTAGGTGCGGTGTAGAGCACGCGAATATACAGACTTTTAGAGAACAGGTATTGCATCCTTTTGACCAGAGACTGCGCCCTCTGCCCCACTGCTCCTCCCACCCATCACTGAGGGGGAAATAAGCGAGACACAACATGCCACAGTCCAGCCCTGCCGCAGACGAGCATTTGCGGGAGAGAACCTACTACACATATCATGATGAACAAACCCAATGTGCAATACATATTAAACAAACAGACGTTACATGACACCTACCACATGCATTTCTGTTACTTCTTATCTTAGTGAAGCACACATTCTTTAATAGCTGTCTAATATCCATAGGCTACCCCACAGATGAGTAGTGCAGATGTAGTTTATTCCAGAACCTGACAGTGCATTGACATACCATTTTCACTGAATACAGCATCGCTTCTACACAACACAAAAGCTTTTACAGGTTTACAGGAGTATATGTTTCATGAAATTCACTTATGAGGTGTGCGTGGCTCGTGTTCGTGCCATCTCTTATTTAACAACCTGTTTTTACCGTGCTGCCACCTCGTTATGTTAATTTTCAATTACCGGTGTCACTGAGTTGCTGCCTTTTCCTGCCCATGAGCGGCAGCAGCAGCACTAAACGATATAGGCCCTGCCGTACCATCTTTTCTGGACTGCTATTACTTCCTGGTCGTCATGTGTCTTCGAACGTGTTGGAACGCACCAGCACTCCAATTCGGACCGGACAATGAAGTCAGTTGGAACGCGCCAGCAGTGTAATTCCGACCTGGGAGAAGTTTGGTCGGTTTGGAGCGGCAGTGAGGTACGGATAGCCATGACTCGCCCGACCGTTGCCGGCACACAAGGCTTGAGTGGGGAGGGTCGTGGTTGATGGTCGGTTGGTCGTCTTACCGGACTACCTGTATTTGCTCGCCGATCGCTTATACGTTTGCGGTGTATGTCTCAACTCGTGGTTCGTCCTTGTGATTGCACAATCACTGCTTTTAACAGAGGTATCGTTCTTCGTCCTAGTGTTTGTGAAACTGTGTGTAGCTGGTGATGTCGACAGCCCAGTTATTTTAGTGCTGTCTCCGTGCTGATGTGTAGCAGTTGGTCGGCTGGCACAGTTGCGACGTAGCGCCAGTGGGGCACGCAGCGCCAGGGAGGCGCGGATAGCCAGCAGTCGCCAGATGATTGCCGATTCGCACGATTTGAGTGGGGACGACTTGGTTTATCGTCGGTCGGTCGTCATGTCGGACGACGAGTATCTGGCCAGCGGTCTCTTATGGGTTGGCTGTGTGCCGACTCGTGGTTCGTCCTTGTCGTTGCACTGTCACTGTTGTTGGCATCGTCTAATTCGTCGTGCAAGCGTTCGTGAAACTGTGTGTAGTTTATGTGATTCTGACTGACAAGTTAATTCAAATGTTGTCGGCGCACTGGCTCTGAATTGGTCGGTTGGCGTGTAGTAGCGAGGAAGGACAGGATAGCCATCACTCGCCCGACGATTGCCGATACACACATTTGAGGGGCAACGAACTTGCCTGGTCTTTTCGTCGGTCGTCTGATTAGGCTAGGTGTATTTGGGTCGTCCACCGCTTATAGGTTGTCTGTGACCCGTACTTGTTGTTTTTGTAATCTTCGCTATTAGCATCGTTTGAGTTTTGGTGGAGGTGTAGAGCGGAACTGATCTTGATCATTGGTCTGTTGACTGTTAGTCGGTTGGGTTGCCTGCTTGTCTCACCTAAGCGAACATCTGAGCGCCCTTGAGCGTACTGCCCTTTTTTAAAATTTGTTCTTGTTGTTTGTACTTGGATGGCATCATGCCGATTTTTTTAAAATTAGAGTTGTTTTGCTCTTAAGGCCTTCAGCTTGGCCAGAAAAACTGTGTCACGTGAGGCCTTGGAATATTCAAAATTTTATTGTTGCTGAATTTTAACTCTTGGGCCTTCAGCTGATCTTGAGTTTGGGTCTTTGCTCTTAACGCCTATTTTACGTAAGGCCTTTCGTATTTAACAAAAATTAATGTTATGGAGTTATAAGAGTTAGGCCTTCAGAAAATTTGAATTTAACTTGTTTACTTCAGACTAAGTAAAGAACTGTTTTAAGTTAAGGTTTACATTTTAAATTTCTGATTATGCCTTCAGCCGTTTTTAAAGCCTTGTGTTAATAAAAAAGGAATTTGGGCTCTTGTAATGTTTGATCAAATAATAAAATTGTATGTTCGAGTGTAACTGACAGCCCCTTATTTTGGCCCCTTTCCACAATCTAACTATCTGTCCTGTCCTGCGGATAAGCGTGGCGTTTCTGCTTACAATTACTGTTTTACAATTCTAGAATTTTTCCCTCATTGCAACAGAATAATCATTGATGAGTTTGTCATCCATGGAAATGACGCTACAAGTACAGCAGATGGTTCTCCCTTGTTTAAATTTCATCATCATAACAATCAGAGGTACAGTGTATCACTCCTAGGAATTGTCAGACGTATTTTATTCCTCTGGCACAACCACAATACCCGTATACCATTTGTGAATGGTGCATACAAAGAATTCCTCTCGTCAAAGCTCCGTAATTTCTAATCGTAATAATACCCCAAGATGTGTGTGAGATGCTGCAATCAGCTGAGAAAGTATTTTGTAAGTCACTTCTTCATCGTGATACAGTATGACCTCATATTCTTGTCTTTTAAGAAATATACCACTGAGAATTACAGCCTTTGAAATACATCTCAAAAACCCGTATTCCTGATTTAAGTCTTAAAAACAGTGAACTGAGCATGAAATTGCGACATGCCCTCTGTAATATATTCTACACACTCTATTGCCCCTACAGTATGTCGACATCGAATAATAATAATAATAATAATAATATCAGCACTAACGTTGCACCAGAGATGCTGGCTCTCTCGCCGCTTAATAGTGCTGTGTTATTATTAACGCCCTTTCTTCCATAATAAGGTGACTCTCCAGTGGTAAATAGAATGTACTGCTCTGCTGGGTGCTGGAACAGAGTGGTGCGTCTTGTAGCCATGGACCTCCAACATCCAATGGGTCTTAATAGTACACCTGGGTACTACGCATTACAGTGTGATAAGATTGTATTAATAGTTTCTGCATCCCAGATCCACTGATCGTGGCCCACGTGGAAGTGTGGCGACATTAACGACACCCTCCCGCCGCACTGAGATAGGCAAAGAAGCGACTGGTGTCTCCCCCACACACTATAGAAAAGCCCAGCCACTGCCCAACAGCCAACACTTCCCTGGATATTATTAAGACGTCTATATAACATTGTGCATACTTTGTTTCTTCTGTAACCACTATGCCAGATTTAGTATTATTTTAATGATGAGATTAGGTCTCCATATCAATGACAAAAGTAGCCATGCTGCTGCACACTCAAATACCGCTATGTTTGGTATAATTTACGCACGACATTTGATTTCAAACAGAGTAGTAGAGTAAATCTCACCCCAACATGATCACAGGGTGAGCTCATACCTCCCTTTACTGCAAGATAGTGTGTTGTATTTTCCATATTATGCATAAATTACTTGATTGAAAGCATATATACACCCACGAATTTTTTGTAGGAGCTGGAACCGGAATCTGTGGAGGAAATATAACATCTTTTGACCAGATTGTAGTGTCTTTAAAAGAAATTATTCAAAACATCTGCATGATACCACTCAGAGTGTAATACAGAGTACCTTCAATTGTACTGCCGTGGAATTCTAGACCTATTTAGGAGCAACAGTTATATTTATTTACTTTCATGTCAACTACACTAGTAATCAACGACCTATCTCAGACCTGCCTTCAATTCTCTACTACCTTATTATAGAGAAATGCATCTTCTTACATCTGCTTCTAAACAAATCTTATGCAAGTCATTGTACAGTGTGTCGGAGGGTACATCGTACTGGTATTATTGATCATCTTTCCTTCACACACTCAATCACTGATAGAGTAAAAAATGTTGGTCAATCTGTCTCAATACATACCCCAAACCATACTTATTCTTCGGGAAAAAGTATGTAGTCCTTTCTAGAACTTTTTTCGGGTTACATATTGAAATCGAGTATATCAGCCTATACGATTCTATCAGCAGCCACATGACGCAATCGCATTGCAGATCTGCTCTGTAACACAGTCCTATCTACAGTAAGTGTGTTGCAAACCACCCCCATCATGGACGAATTATATTTTGCCCAGACTGATCTTTGTTTCTACCTTTATGTAAGTACCCCTATAATCTGCTTTTTTAACCCCGACTGAACTTAAAGCCAGAAAATTCAGAATAGAACTCATATCAACCATTAACCATCCTACTAGATGGCCAGAGACGGAAAGATGCCTTTTGTAGCTGTTTGATAGCTCCACTTAAATTTGAAGCCAGGGAGGGGGGGGGGGGGGGTTGGAGGGTAGTGCGATTGTCTTTTTCCGTGTCATGGGAAAATTAATTATGGTTCCCGATATCACTCTAGACTATGTATAACAGATTTAGCAAAGATTTTAGCTCATGGACCATGCTGAGCCCGAGTGCCGAAGCACTCAGAATCTACATCTACATATACGTGATTACTCTGCTATTCACAATGAAGTACCTGGCAGAGGGTTCAATGAACCAACTTGAAGCTGTCTTTCTACCGTTCCACTCTCGAACAGTGCGCGGGGAAAAACAGCACTTAAATTTTGCTGTGCAACACCTGATTTCTCTTATTTCTATGTAGGTGGATCCCAACAGAATGTTTTTGCTATCGGAGGAGAAAACTGGTGATGGAAATTTCATGAAAAGATCCCGTCGCAACAAAAAACGCGTTTGTTCTAAAGATTGTCACTCTAATTCACGTATAATGTCTGTGGCACTATGTCACCTATTTCGCGATAATACCAAACGAACTGCCCTTCTTTGATCTTTTTGAGTGTTATCTGTCAGTTCTACTTTCACATTTCCTTCACCGCTACACCGCAGAGCGGGCAGAGGTAAAACAAAGAAAGCACCATGGTTAAGTGGCAGTTCAGCTATACTGCGTACGACTTGGTTTTATATTTACCTTTATGAACAATACTGATCACATACAAAACAAGTTTTCAGTATTAACTAATTCTCTTTTGCGTGCTGAAGACGCCTAAAAATTTTTATCTGGTGAAAACAGCCGGCATTCGGACAGACGCAGACAATTTCATAGAGTTTCGCCCTCAGGTTTCCATCTAATTCTGACTAATCTAGTTTAATAATCGAAAAATGGTCTTTCACACAAATATATGGATCGAAATATTGCAGCACCTTTGCCACCCCATTAGGAGACTTGCGAAATCTACCTGAGAAAAGCAATTTAGGCACCCTGGTCAGTTTTAGAGTAAAAAGATTTGTAATTAAAGTGGAATTACCCTGCAGGTCAATCAGTTACATCTGCACGTGCAAAGAGCACTTTCTACTGAAATGGCTAACCCTCTCAAAAACAGCTCCAAACCAGATCTAAGATTGACAGTGCCATGAAAACCTTTATAAAACTATCGCTCCAATTCCTGCAAGGCCACAATGTATTATTCAGACCTCACGCTTTGTCAGCATGTGCCCCTTCCGCAACACTATTTTCTTTTCAAATGCATCCCCGTCAAATCAGAAAGAAGTTTATTACTGTGGGCAGTGTACAATCAAGTCCAATTCAAATGCGAGGTCTGCAATCTATTCGGGATGAACTAATTTCGTTCCCTCACTGCTATTTATAAATTCAGCAATATCGAGATTTAAATCGAAAAATCGTTCCAGGCATGCACCTTGACTTCAGCACAGTACTTTGCAGTAATGTATGAAGTGTCCATACTCTTCGCTCAGTTCCATTTAAGATTATTGCAACGAAACATGGAATAGTGGGTGCGACTTCAGAAATTTTGCTGTTTATACCACCAGTTTCTTCAAGTGCTCCGTGCCTGAAAATTTAGCACAAAGTTCTTTTTGATGTACAGAACAATGAATTTCGTCTACCGACCATTGTAATTTTTTGGTCTTTCACTCTCATGTAAACGCGTAAATTCTTTCTACATGGCACTATAATGTTGTTTTACAATAAATAGGCAGTACCCGTTTATTACACGAATTGATAATTCTCATCCCTCTATTCTGTTATACTTATTTTTTTTAAAGGATTGTGACGATAGATCACCAGACTGCCTCTTTTTACAAACAGCCGCTGAACCTGTGACGGTCCTCCACTCCACAAAGAAATAGCGAAGGGTAAACAGCACTGACACAACGATTCCGTCGAACTCAGAGAGTTGTGCCGACCGCGCAGTGTTTCACCACAATACTAAATTAAATGTCGCGCTCTTCCTTGTACTTACGAGGAGGACCGATCAAATCCGAATGACAGGCAGGGCGTTGACCAGCACACAGCCTGCACGCTTTGCATGCGTCAAGTTTGACACGCCGCGGCCGGCCCTGATGTAAGGCAATCGAATTTGTCGCTACTTTCAGGGGTGTGTAAATTGGCTATTTAATAAACAGAATAAGTATACAGAAATACAAATAAAGAAAATGTTTATCATTAAACTATTCATATTTTATAACCAAGAACTTTCACATTATCGAGATCAGCCTTCACAAAAGCACAGCTGCAGCCAAGAATTCGCTGCAGACAACATTTAAGTACAACACTGTAACTTAAAGGAAGACAAGGACTGTTCGCGAACTACTAACCATGCAGTGGTTACAGACTGGCGGCATGGTGTGGTGTAATTGTGCGTGTGTTCTGTTGTACAATTTCAGCAAGATTACAATAAAACTAGTTACTTATTATTAATGTAAAATGAAGTTTTATTTAATCATTGTTTTTCCCTGCTAATAAACATCACTTTGTTAAAGAAATCTCCACATAGGAACGTGTAGCAATGTTGTCTGTCAAGCAATGTAAATGTCGCTAAAATCATTCACAAAAGTGATCATTTATAACCAACAAACAAGCTAAATGTATGATAAGTAATCTGAACCAAACAAGAGTAATGATTTTAATAATTTCAGTACCGTTGTTTAAAAGAATTTTTGCTAACTGCAGATCGTTTATCAGAAATAACACTACTGTTGTCTCGAAGTGGCAACACTTTTCTTTAAGCAAAATCAACAGTTTTGTCGCTCAGTACCACACATACACAACACTAATGTGTTTTGGTGACGAAATATTTCATGAAAGTTGTTAAGAAATTACCAGGCTTCATACATCAGCAGATAAGAATTTACATCACGTAATAAGCTGTTTGCATTCTTAGAAGTTCGATATGTTCACAGTCAAACTGGAATTTATTAACTCAGAGTGGGTCTTCGGCCATTAGTACACAATTTATTACTGCAATTATAACAACAACATTGAAGCCTGTGTAGAAAATCAATTTGACAGTAGAGTGGCAGAAGGAATCAAAATGACCACTGTCATACGTTTTTCGTTCATTGTCATATCCACTTTGTTTACTTTGTTAATGAAATTATATCACTTTTTCTAATTTTTTCTACTATTTCTGGAGATGTTTTAGTATTAACAAAATATTTTAAATTTCTTCGCCAATTCATTAAGTACACTACTGGCCATTAAAATTGCTACACCACGATGTTGACATCCTACAGACGCGAAATTTAACTGACAGGAAGAAGATGCTGTGATATGCAAATGATTAGCTTTTCAGAGCGTTCACACAATGTTGGCGCCGATGTCGACTCCTACAACGTGCTGATATGAGGGAAGTTTCCAACCGATTTGTCATTCACGAACAGCAGTTGACCGGCGTTGCCTGGTGGAACGTTGTTGTGATGCCTCCTATAAAGAGGAGAAATGCGTACCATCACGTTTCCGACTTTGATAAAGGTCGGTAGCCTATCGCGATTGCGGTTTATCGTATCGCTACATTGCTGCTCGCGTTGGTCAAGATCCAATGACTGTTAGCAGATTATGGAATCGGTGGGTTCAGGAGGATAATACAGAACGCCGTGCTAGATCCCAACGGTCTCGTATCACTAGCAGTCGAGATGACAGCCATCTTATCCGCATGGCTGTAACGGATCGTGCAGCCACGTCTAGATCCCTGACTCAACAGGTGGGGACGTTTGCAAGACAACAGCCATCTTCACGAACAGGTCGACGACGTTTGCAGCAGCATGGACTATCAGTTCGGAGACCATGGCTGTCGTTACCCGTGACGCTGCATCACGGACAGGAGCGCTTGCGATGGTGTACACAACGACGAACCTGGTTGCACGAATGGCTAAACTTCACTTTTTCGGATGAATCCAGGTTCTGTTTACAGAATCATGATGGTCGCATCCGTGTTTGGCGACAACATTGTGAACGCACATTGGAAGCGTGTATTCGAAGTCGCCGTACTGGCGTATCACCCGGCGTGATGGTATGGGGTGCCATTGGTTACACGTCTCGGTCACCTCTTGTTCGCATTGACGGTACTTTGAACAGTGGACGTTACATTTCAGATGTGTAGCGACCCGTGGCTCTACCCTTTATTCGATCCCTACGCAACCCTACATTTCAACAGGATAATGCACGACCGCATGTTGCAGGTCCTGTACGGACCATTATGGATACAGATAATTTTCGACTGCTGCCCTGGCCAGCCCATACTCCAGATCTCTCCCCAACTGAAAACGTCTGGTCAATGGTGGCCGAGCAACTGGCTCGTTACAATACGCCAGTCACTACCCTTGATGATCTGTGGTATCATGTTGAAGCTGCATGGGCAGCTGTACCTGTACACGCTATACAAGCTCTGTTTGGCTCAATGCCCAGGCGTATCATGGCCGTTATTACGGCCAGAGGTGGTTGTTCTGTGTACTGATTTCTCCTGATCTACGCACCCAAATTTCGTGAAAATGTAATCACATGTCAGTTCTAGTATATTATATTTGTCCAATGAATACCCGTTTATCATCTGCATTCCTTCATGGAGTTGTAATTGTAATGCCCAGTAGAGTATAGCAGGAACGGCGGAAGGGGTCAAAGAAGCGTTACATCTCTTCGAGAATTCCAAAGTAGAATCGTAAATTTACATCACTGATCATAATGGTTATTATTTACCTGGCACAGGTGAAGATGAAGACATTGTGAACCAGGAACGATTAGTGGAGGAGGATTCAGATGCTGAGATACGTCGATCGTCACCTCTTTCACCACATCACGTACAATTCGAAGCGTCTAGAAAGATGATTAGAAGCGATGGAACCATGTGGGAGATTAGAAATTATTCATCTTCTGGAGGCGGGATGTGAATGTTCTGAAGGGGAGACGAGGTGCCACTGCTTATGCTTGTCCAGAAGTAGACAGCTCTGTCATCAGTGCCTTCCGTCTTATTTTTGATGAAGCAGTGCTACGTCTTATGAAGAAATACACAGAACAAATGTTAGAAAAGTACTAAAAAACAATGACACGACTGTATCACTCGAGTATCTGGAGAAACTGAGAGCCATCATGTATGTTCTGGGTGCATTCTGCACCAAAGGTTGGCTGTAGATGATCTCTGGTCGCACTCTTGGAGGCCTGCTTTTACCAAGGACATTATGCCAGGGGACAGGAGATTCTCAGACTCCTCCATTTTGATGAAAACTCAACCAACGCTGAAAGCCTGGAAACCAACGAATTCGCTCTTGCATCTGAAATTTGGACAAACTAATTGAAAGCAGTATTCGCACTTACCGCCCTGGAGAAAATATATCCACTGACGAGCAGCTGTTACCAAGCAAAGGAAGAAGCAGGTTTACTCAATTCATGTCAAACAAACTAGACAAATATAGTCTCAAATTCTGGTTGGCTGTTGATGTAACGACAAAGTATATATGTAACGCTTTCCCATACCTTGACAAAGAGAACACGCATAGAGCACAACAACCACTTGGAGAGTACGTTGTTCTGCGTCTCATGGATCCATATGTAAAACAAGGAAGAAATGTGACGACAGGCAACTTATTTATGTCTCTTAAACTTGCTAAAAACCTCAAACAAAAGAAAATGTCATTAGTTGGTACAATGAACAAGATCCGCCGTGAGATCCCCAGTGACGTAAGGAAACCGAATGCTGTAATACACTCCATTACAGTACTGCACAATAGTTACAACACAGACTGCACCTTGGTTGTATACGAACAAAAGAAGAGTAAAAATGTCTTTCTTCTGAGTACGCAGCATGCTGAAGTAGCAATAAGCGAGGAAGAAAAGAAAAAAAAACCGGAAAACGTAACTTTCTACAATGCAACAAATTACGGGTTGGACGTGGTTGATCAGATGACCCATGAATAGACTACGAAGGCTGCGTGTAGGAGATGGCCAATGCATGTCTTCTACAACAAACTGGACATGGAGGCAATACACGCATGGGTCATTTATAACACGGTAACGAACAAGAAAATGTAAAGGACCAAGTTCATATTTCAAATGGCAAATGAACTCGGGGGAACAAAAAAGCAAGAACATCAAAGGAAGAGGATATGGGACTGGAGTTCCCTAGAAAGCGTAGGATGTGCCTAATCAGCTTCTGCAAAGGCAACAAGACCAGCGAAAAAGTGTGAAGTGCCACAAAGCCATGAGCGGATAATGTGCACGTAAAACAGAAGTCAGCTGTGCTAAGTGTGTCTAGCAGCTTTAGGTGTCTTGAGTGAAAAGTAATACAGAGCCGTTTTGTAAAACGCATGTGAGAGTAAAATCGACGAAATGTACTAAATGTGTCCAGAACGTTGTATGAATAGTTAATAAATTAAAATCTATAGTTAAGAAACTTGTTAGCAGTAGCAAGAATAAATTTGTATGATACGTTGTTGTTCAAATAAATTAGTAATTATTAGTTATAATTGTAAGTAAGTATTATGATTACTAGAAATAAAGTATAGATTATCGAACACTAAAAATGTAATTGTTTAAGTCAAATATGAAAATATTTTACGTGGAGTCAAAATGACCCCTTTCCACCGTTTTAGGAAGGCAGAAACTCCGCAGTTCTAGAGTTAAAACTGCCACTGCAATAATTCACTAAGATGGCCGCTAACATAAGGCAAACACTTACCGATTCTCTTTCAGGCTGTATTTTACTTGTAATAAATAGTATATCTTAAATCTTTTTCTCACCTTCATTGTATGCATTAACATTGGAAAATATTTCTCAATGTATCACGACACATTAATATTCAATATTTACCAGTAAACTGACCTGTGGATCAATAGCGCTAATGGCTGCGCTCTTTGGTAGCTGAGTAGATTGCTTAACATTTATATATGACGAGAATTACAATGAAATAAAGCTCCAAACAAAGAAGATTCATTTCAGTAATACACAAACTATTTTCTAAATTCAGTTAGCAACATAATTTTTAGCAGAATTTTTTAAATGCCTCTGTATTATGAGCATCAGTCATATCCTGTTAGAACAAGAGAATTTTTCTACAAAAATCATTGATAACAAAATATTGACATTTTCATGATCTTTTTACATGGCTGTTGTCTGAGATATAATTTTTTACAAAATATTAAATTATGTCGTTGGCAATAATTATTATTTTACTAACGATGAAGTCCCTTGTATCAGTATCACGAGAATACGGCGAAAGTTAAGTCACATTCCACATATAATGCTGTCGTGAATATTATTTTGAATAAAATACAGGCGAGGATATTACAGCGGATAATGCGCCATTACGCTAATTTTACCTCTACTCCGCTGACGTAGCTGGCGTTGAGGTTTGTTGAGATAAAGCAGAGAGGTCAGAGAGAAATAAAACTTTGTTATTCAGTTGTGATGACGAGTAAGGTGGCTGGCACCAAGCACCAGTCTGCAACAAAGCTCCTGCCGGAATCAATGGCTCGTTGCACAGTAAAGCGGTGGGCGTTCTTACGCCTCCCTTTGTGGGGTACTCAGTAGTAAAACTAACAAGTCCGTACGCTATTAGTGCGTCGAGAAAAATGCTGGAAGAGTCAGCCTCTTATAAACGTGGAATCTAACGGCAGGCGGTGATATACGAGGAAGGAGAATGGGGTGAGGAGACCGCGTCTGGGAGTTTTGTGTCCTCAGAACGGCCGCTCCTCTGTAAGCCTACTATGTCCAAATAGTTAGGTCTGCTGACTGCTGAGAAAGGGAGCCGGCCAGATTCTACCAGCGGCAAATAAAGCAAATAGTTCCCCCCTAAGTAAGAGGATTCCGAACCTGCTTAGGCGCCAACCGAGACAAAGGAGGATATTTTCTGCATGAAGGAAATATTTCGAGGAGAAGGTGTTCAAGTTTTCCGCTGATTTTGATGGTTGTCACCATTTTGCAGTAATTTCTAGCTTCGCCCATGATGATTGTCTCATTGATTTAGGGATACTTTCCTGCAAGATATAAGAAATCTAGCTATGTTTGCCAAATTAATCTTCGATTTTTACTTTGATAGAGAGAACTGAACGCAAATTTACTCAGATATTGAAATAAAATTAATATCAAAAATGATATACACCAGTGTTCACTGCAATTAAAGGTTCAATATTCCCTTAGGGATATAAATCAGATTTATTTAATGGAGCATCTGTTTTATTTTACCTGTGAAGCATTTGTGTAAGCGTTTTCGCATCTTACGAGGTACACCAGAGTTGTAGTGTCACACTGTCTTTTCAAGAAGGAACACATATCCTCGTAATTGTTCGCATTTACCATATCATACATTTTCCTCCAACTTGGCTATTGTCTTATACGTAGTACTCCCAGAAGAATTTCTTAGGTATGCGACGACCGCGCAACAAGAAAACATTCACATTTCAATTTCACCACAGAGGGAGCCTGAAGTGAGTTAACAAAACGCAGAATGACTGCTTAACGTTTCTTAATGAAAAATATTACAATGCTAAAAAATTAGAATTTAAACTATTTTCTGCTGTATCAATTAACTATTAGACAGTTTGCAATGAATGGCTTGTTACATTACTTTGAATGACCTTTCCTTCACCAGTTACAGTGAGTCAATATTTAGCTCGGATCCACTCATAAAACGTTGCATACAATGGACGCTCTGACGATCGGCAAAATAAGTCATATAGGGATTGAGCCAAGATAAAAGTTGTAATACGTATACTAATTAGATCTTCACAAGTGTGACAGCTTAATTCCTTCTACTCACATTCATCATTTTGATTTGCAGCTCCTTGAGTTGGCCGTGTTTGCAGTTAAGATTGTTGGATGTGAGGGCCGCCAGTTATGCAAAACACCGTTTTTCCTCAGAACCCAAACGTGTTTCGGCACCACTGTGCCATCATCAGTGGGTTTTCGTTTTTTATTTATCCTTTACGTTTGGTGTGCATGAATTTTCTGAATCACTTGTGTCGATTACCACTGGTAGCTTGTCACGCTTTCGTGTGGTAAGCACTTTCATTCTCCGCATCGTGGTGAGGCATTGTGATGCATACGTTACTATTACAGGTATTTTCCCTAAATAACGTAGTAAAACACTTTTTATTAAAACTGTTCATATCTTAGTGACATAACCAGGTCAGATTAAAATTTGATATTGACCAAAAATACTTACAAATTTGCTGTCGTCGTGTCTCAGAGATAAAAAGGCTGCTGAAAGCAACAAACTTCACTGAACGATGGCTAGCACTACTCTGATTTCTGGCATATTGTGGGTTAGGGAGATTGTGATGGTGAGAGGGAGGGGGGGGGGAGGGTGATACGCCCCTCCCTATCTCCCTACTACAACCGCACTTGCCTTGGTACGAAGAAGTCAGGGTGTACCTCATATATATGAGGTTCATATTTTTACTTAATTTTGATGCAGAGAGGACCAGATTAATTTTCTACCAATTGAACACATCTTACCAACGGACCATGGCCCATTTGTGCACCACACCCACAGCAGTAAAAAGCCCCGTGAGCACTGATCCTATTGCCTCCTTATTTGCGTCCGTAACGACTGTAACCAAACCGGAATCAAACCTGCTGCGATCCGGGATAGTTCACTTGCCTATGCCAAAACACCAAGAGTGAAGAAACAAACCCACAAAGAATGAGAAGTTGACCCACCTAAAACACAATCTACAGTTAAGGAGTCCACAGTACATAACTGAACGTACCGCTTGCATTCAACACTCCACAAGAAAAGGTATCACTTCTTTGAAACCCCATAATTGTTTCTCATTGAAAAGCTTAATTTTGAAATTAGGCTCAAAGGTACCTTCCTCTGTAATAGTGCAAAAGCGTGGCTCCCAGCGACGTCACCCTTGGGCCGGATGACGCTCCAAACAGGAAGGTGCGGAAAGCGTCTACAACTCAATAGTTCATATAAGGTGTAAGGTTGCTTAATGGAGTCACGTAGACACCATATGCCACAACGTGTCTGTTCATCGCCATCGTTGACGTGCACGCAAGATGGGAACTTTACTCCCTCCTGCTCACACTTTACCCCTTCATTTGACGCCTATGCGCTGAAGGTCTTTTGGCTGGGCGAGTAAAATGTTTCAGGAACTCCACTGCTCAGAATCGATTCGAAACGCCCTCAAGAGATGACATAAACGGCGTCAATGAAACCACCCCTTCCCTTGAGGCGTTGATACGCACATATTTCGAGGTCGAAAACGACGGTCTGCAGCGTGATGAGAAGGAAAACGATATTCTCGGCTGCGTTCGACACTGGTGACACTTCCCGAATGATTCGACCCTGCACATATGAGACTGCAAACTTACTGAACGTGATCTGACTCCTGTAGAGTGTAGTGTGACCGTAATTCTTGCTCTGGTATAGAGGATGGAACCACTACTGACCCTTCAAAACCATTCAACGAAATCTGAACGTGATCCGAAGCAGTAAAGAGTATTTATGTTTCGCAGCCTTTATCTTCGCGCCCTCCTGTGGTGTGATCACAGAGTGGTGCAATCTTATACAAGTTTTAATGAAACGGCGAAAGCTCCTTCTAAGACTCCTACATTCGGCAAAACCCACTGTGCCACCCACGCACCTTCGTTACCTGTGAGAGACTTCAACTCCCACTCAGCTTAGTTGTGTCTGACGGCTCCTCTAGCGCCTCAGGACTAGCAACCCTTTTCATTCTCCAAAGCTGTGATGTTCTTTGCACATGGTATACGAGGGCTTTTCGGACAGTAAGTTCTGATCGGTCGCGAAATGAAAACCACTGTGTAAATCCGATTAAGCTCTGCACAGATATCTTGGGCGATGTCTCTATTACGCACGTCACTCTTTCCAGTTCTGAGTGAACAGTGAGTACGTAAAGACGCCTGGGAAATGGAGCCTCTCGGCATTTATGAGGGCCTGGTGAGAGTTTTGGCCTGATAGCTTGCAGACCACGTAACACAACTGTTATGCGGTTCCTTCTTCGTGACAATTCTCGGCCACACTCTGCATGGGCAATGAAGATGCTTCTGCAGTGCTTTCGACGGGAAGTGTTTGGTCACCCACATTACAGCCCGTAACTGGCTGCCCCTGAGCTTCATCTCTGCTCACATCAACTGCTGGATATGAAGACAACATTTTGACAAAGACAACGAACTGTAGACCAGGGCAGAGAAATGGCGGAAAGCGTAGACGGCTGCCTTTTATGACGAGGGTACTGGAAATTTGGTACAACGGTGCTAGAAATGTCTAGGTCGGAGCGGCGACTATGTAGAAGAGTAGCTATAAGGTGTAGCTACCTTTTGCAAATAAAACGTTTTTGATTTTCAAAGTGGTTTCCTTTTCGCGACTGATAGGAAATTACTTTACGAATGGCCCTCGTATTTCGCTGAATAGAGCGCACCTATTTGCAGTATCTTCTGGAAATTCATCTGTTCTCAAACAAATGCACCAAGGCTTCTTTGGAAACCGATTTTGACATCAACAGCGTTGGACTCTAATCGGAAATTCTAGGGCAGATGAAAACTATCTGCTGCAGGTTCATAAACAGACACGCCACTGTGTCGTTGCACTTCATATACAGTATAATAATTCTCTGAGCTCGCTCTCCCAATTCCCGAGGTCTATGTACTACTATCTGAGCTCCTTCCTGTCTGTAGGCTCAAAACCGACTCCACTCGCGGCCACCCTATCCTATCTGTCCTGGTTTGGCACATAGGATTCGCCACTGCACGGAGACAAATATCATACAGTTTGCGTCAACGACAATTTATCACTCAGTTTCACATAAAATAAATATGTACTCTCTGTCCAGATAACGCTTTTGTAGTCTTCCACTCTCGCTTCTGCGTCCTATTCATCCACTACAATCCGGCAACTTCGCGCACAGGTTAGTGCAAGGATTTCTTCCCTGTCACTATGAAAAAATTTGGTCAGGAAATTGATCCAGATATGATTAGCCGAAGACCAGAGTTGTCCCGCAGCTACTCTAATTTCGTAAGAAGGCGACCATTAGCTACATACGTGATACGCAGAACCATTCTATTGGGATAGTGCATAAGTTTGTAGCGATTTTGTTTGCATGTTGGTATTCCAGTTGCTACGGATTTATTTATCAATTCTCATTTTTTATTTACACTTCACTGTCGCTATTTGAGTTTCAATATTGTTATTTTGTCATTTAGAGAGATTAAGTGGAGTTATGGACGCTAGAAAATAGAGCGACAAGTGGAGGAGTAGGAACGTCTGAGACATATTACTCTGAGTTCAGTAGAGGGGTGGCAGCAGCCGAGGCTGCCGGAAACATTTGAACAGTCTATGAAGATAGTGCCATTCGACGGAGCACGGCAAGAAAATGGTTTTCCTTGTTTAAAGGAGGAACGTTTGGACATCAGTGACTCTCCATGTTCATCACGATCTCCGGCTGAATGAAGATCGCTTAAACGCACTAATACACGATGACCCATACCGGTATACTCGAGAAGTGGCAAGTGCGAAGAACTGCGATCATTGCACAATCGTGCGGCATCAAAATGCAATGGTGAAAGTTCAAAAATCTGTTGTATGTACAGTGAATTCTCTAAGCGAGGATCACAAAAATTAGCGGGTGGCCATTGTGCATCTGTGCTTGGTCGCCATCAATTGGCTCGTGGACAACAGCGATTATTCCAACCCTATGACGACAAATGATCTGTTTATGATAGCAAAAGGAAAAGAAACTAATGGCTGAACCCAAAAAGGTAAAAACTTCCCATACGAAGTCTGTGCTCATCCACAACAGATAAAGTTATGCAACTGGAAGAAGAGCGATCGTGTGGTATACTACCACTCGTTTCCCCGAAGTGCAATTATCACTGCTAAAATTTATTGTCAACCACTGAGACGTCTTATAAAAGTATTCCAAGAACAACTGCCAGGAAGACTGCGTGAAGTGATGCTACACCACGATACCGCCCATTTGCACTCTGCTAGACCGACAAGAAAACAATATCGAGGAGCTGGGTGTGGGAGTCATTACTTACCCTTATAACTGACCTGATTTTGCGCCCTCGGGTTTTCCCCTTTACTACTCTTTATCGGACAACCTTCAAGGAACTTTCCTTTCCGGATGGCTCGAGGAATGGCTGCGATTTCTACAGTTGGAGAATCAGAACGTTATCCCAGCATTCGCAAGCTATTGTAAATAGTGAAGTAGAATTTGTATTATTGCTGACTAAATTGTCTGTTATGTGTATCTGTTGTGTTATACTTTTATTAAAATGCTACGAACTTATGCATCTACACAATCGGTTACAGATGTTGGTTGGAACTCTGCGGTTAATTTTGCGAATAATGAGATGTCTGCTACTTCCAGCAAACAAAATGAAAGTGCGCATCAACAAGTTCCGAAGTAGGTCTCTTGCTTCATAGGAAGACCTCCCGCAAGCTGAAAGTAATGTACCGCACCGAGTGGGGATGGGGCAGCTATGAGGAGAGGTGATAGATCAGATGGCTCCTGAGAAAGGCAGCTGCAAATGTGTTCTTTATTGAAGAATCACTGCTGTGTAGTTTACCAGATCAATAGCCTCCATTCCGCTGGTTTGGCTGCCCTTACATCCCATAATGCTGACACGGGTTCTCCGACAAGTACTGGCGGTCTCGTTACCTAAGCCGGCAACTCTGTCCTCATGCCAGCGGCGTCTGTAGTCGACGATGGCGTATCTGCTACAGACCCTAAAGGAGAAACAGCTGCGTCATAGCAGACAACCTTGTAGGTAAGACAACCACAGCTATGAGTAGTCATCTTGGATATTAACAAGCAGTATTTAGTCCTTTATTATTGGTAGACTACAGGATTCGTGACACTAAAAGCCACATCTTCAGATGAACACATAACTAAAACATTAGAGCTGAAAGGCTCGGAACTTTGTAGCCAACTTTCGTTGTCTATCAGAACAAAACACCGCTAATGGGTGGTTTGTCATAGAATAATACAGCCAAGTTGGAGTATATAGTGAGGCGAAACAAGTGCTGTATCACTGGAGAAATACAGAGGCGAGCGAGGGTGCCGTGACTTTCCCAGTTCACTGCTAGTAGGGCCACGTCACAACAACGCGTCTGTGCTATGCACGCCAGAATTTCACCATAATTTATGAATGGAATTAAAAGTTAAAGTTGCCTTTCCGAGCTTTGTTATAACGTGCTTTAGTATATTACTTTGTAAACTGTCAAATCTCGGAAAGGTCAGATTAATATTTTTCCAAAAATACATCAAAGAGATCGTCCCACTTGAATACAGTGAGTCCCTACCAAACTTCGTGACTAAGCGATCCGATTAAATCACAGTGAACATCCTCGTAATCCCCGTATCGGGAACATGTTCTGTGAAAGAAATAATGGCAGAAATAGCAGTGACCTCTATCTGGGTATTCACAACCAGAATGACGACCTCACTGTGCCCTATTATCAGTCAAATCGATGTCTCATATGAAAGGTACTTTTGTAATACCGTCCCACTGGACTACTTATAGGAGTACTATTAATAGAGACAATCTGTATCAAAAGGAACGTCACATGTTAAACAATGGTTTAAAATGGTTAACAAAGACCTATTATACCTTAAGCTAAGTTTACATCAATATAGGAATACTGCAGTTCTACATAAACCCGAATGTACTGCTCCATTATATACAGTAAAACACAAAAATGATGCACTATTACTACATATACGAAATACGGTAACAATGGTCTTGGTACTGAGAACGAAACGGAAGATCAGTAAATGCTAACAATAGCACTTCAACTGTCAACTGTACCATTTCACAGGAGTTAAAATAGGAATGTTAACACGTCCTAATTGCACATAATTTGATCGCCATGAAAGGAGAATTAACGACCATATGTAAATTTGACGTCACACGTCTACCCATTATAACCGACAGGGACATGAAGCAGTAGAAATACAGTAAACTCTTTACAAAAAGCTGTATCAAGTGACACATCGTTAAAGAATCTTATCTATTTCAAGATATCTACACTAATGTTATAAGTGCAAAGCGTCAA
The DNA here is from genome assembly GCF_021461395.2 of Schistocerca americana. Taxonomy (NCBI): domain Eukaryota; kingdom Metazoa; phylum Arthropoda; class Insecta; order Orthoptera; family Acrididae; genus Schistocerca; species Schistocerca americana. Next base: position 298,561,966 of record NC_060126.1, on the reverse strand, counting down.
CCTAACCATCACTCTCCAATGAGGGAACGTTAGTAGAACTCGATTTAAATTCCATTACCTAATTCATCATATCAATGAGTACTACAGAGTAATATTTACTCACCATACGCTATTATCGCATTAACAATCTTGTCGAATGGTGTGTAACACCTCCGCCCTGCTCGGACGTACGTTAGCTCTATAAAGCCTGTACTGCAATAAGTTCACGGGCTTCACCTTATAAACAAGGATTTTAGTACATAAGTTGACCGCGTGTACCTAATAGAAGCAAGATCGGACTTATACTCAGTCAATAACTACAGTGATGCATCAAGCAAATGTAAAGTATAATTACTCTTTCGCATGGACAAGAAATACACACAGTAGATGCTACCTATAATTAATAATTCGGTCGTCAGCCTAGTTAGGCAATGAGTGAGTTTTTCCTTGTACAAGTGGGTGCATGTACAAGCGTAGTAACACGTAGTAATGATGCGTTATATGGCAAAGTTTGGAACCAGAAAAATCCACTGAACTAAAGTTTTCTCTTTTTGTACTAATTTGGACGAGCTAAATTAACACAACACCACACAGCAATGATTACTACGAACTGCATTTTGTATATTGATCAGACTGAAATCGGGCGTGGATTACCCTAGAATTAGCAATCTTGAAAGTACACACACAATGTCACTATTAAAGACGGAAAAACACTAATACACTTAGGATTAATATAGAATTTAGCTTTACTGGTCATATCTGATCAACACATTTCAAGGTATGAAAGAATGGACAAGAGAAGGGGGGGGGGGCCTGAAACTGTTATGGTCGTTAAACTGAAACTATTAAGTACTGAAGGCAAATTAACACTCAAAATTATCAATCTATGGATAACTACTCTATTGTCTTACTTCTGAATAATTTAACTGTCATTATTTCTGTCTCAAATTAATTAAATAACATCGCTAACTCAATGCAAAAAACTCTCTTCCAATTTAGTCATGCTTTTGTTCTTTACCAACATATGCAATAACACACATAGCTTTAGAATCCTTTATGGCATAGATTAATCTGCTGATAATTTTCATTAACACTAACATTAAACTTTCAGTTCAGGATACTCGGGTTGCACAATATGAGGTAAGGATCCTGTCTAGGTCAGTGATGAGGATCAGTAATGGCTAAGGCAATTCTGGTAAAAGTCACGTTATTATTGAACAGTTAGAAACAGTTTCGACACTGGTCCACACAGATACACTTCTAAAGATGAAATAAATGTTTGACCTGTGCAAGTTGGAGCGGCGGTTGGCGGGCAGCGAGATAGCGGGCAGCACGGCACACATACAAGCACGGCTAAGGCTCACACAACATCGGCACTTTCCATCTTCTTAGCGTCGTAATCTTTCCAATTTTGTGCCTCAGAATATAGCCATGCCAAGTAGTCGTCGGAATCGGTCCATCCGAGGCTCAATGGAATCCACTTTTCCTAGGTAGCCTCCTCGGTACAGTACGTGTACTTCCGACTGTTGCTCGCCTCCGACTGTTATACTGTGCCCGTTGTGCCGAACCGCGCCAGTGTGCCTTTTACCCGCCTCGCCTGCCTCCACCTTTTCCCGCTCCCCTACAGGTAGGGTATTCACCACAGCTTTTCTACTACACATATCCTAATGCATTACCTACGTATGGACCAAGTGCATAAATTACAATTTTCACATCTTAGAATAGTTTTAACATTAAATACACCTTCCTTTGATTACCACATTATTTGAAATATAATATAAATAATATTCATTTCAAAAGTTGCTCACAGTCTCTTTAACATAACGATACGAACCGAAACATAAGTTCAAAACATTGCTTAAATTAATTTATCGAAATTCATAAAGAAAAAAAATTATTATATGTACAGTTGTCGTTACACATGCCCCTGTTTCCAGAAAATTTTCTTAAGTCCAAATTTTATGGGAACACTAAATCCTACAATTATACAGTGGTTCTGAATCTTTACTTAATTGTCCAAAAAGATGTACACTACATATTTCCTTTTACTCACTGTATGTAGGTTTACACTTTTTTTTAACACATCAAGAATAATTACTTGTCATTTACTCAAGTGCCTTTTGCACAGACCAACTTCCCATCATAACATTACTAAAATAGCAATTTAATCATTTTTTCTAAATTTCTCAAAGAAATAATTTAAAATTCCGGAATACAAACATTTAACTACAAAAACAATTGCATATTTTGTATACACTATAAGATAATTTGTCGCTGCTTGCTTTGAATAGCAGTCCATTTTCTTACTCACTAAACAAAACACACACACATATATTCAGAAAATTAACTATACATATTTGCTGCCTATTATGCGGATTTGGGCAGTCCTTTTTACTTCATATTGTCACATCTCCTGGATCACATTTACAATTTTCCATCGATTAGTTATCTGCCCTCATTGGTATTTGGCAGTCCTTCATATTGTGGTTCATACACTGCCCATTTTCATTTTTGACAGTCCCATCTTTTATCTGGCTGATAGCATTTATCCTTTATTTTCAGTCCTTTTCTCCATACTATTTTACAGTTACAGTACAATTGGTAATCTGAAACTCACATAACTACATTAGCACACTTTCAAGGGTATACAGACATTTACAAAGATTAGAGACATTTAGAATAACTTGGGTTCAGCATAAGGTACAGCACATTTACTCGTTCCTAGGAACATACAGTTTCAGGTCCACAATATTTCTTACACCAAAAGGTCTTTTGGATTTTGGGTAGATCAGGTAGTAAGCATTGTCGTGTGGAATATTCTGTATTATATATGGTCTATTATAAATATATTTAAATTTTGAAATTTCATGGTTTAGTTCACTAGACTTTTCGTGGGTTTTTAAAAGACCATAATCTCCAATTTTAAATTTTGAAACTTTTAAATTTTTATTGTGTCTTTTAGATCTAGATTCAGCTTTTTGCTTTGCCCTTTTTATCACCAACTCTTTCTTTTGATCCAATCCCAAACTTGTACAAGGTGGAAACTCTAGTTTTTCTTCAATTAAACTTTTACCACTTCTGCCTAACAAAATTTTCTTCCGGTGGAAATCCAGTAGTTTCATGATGTAATGTGTTCATGACATTCTCAAAATCCGATATAAACCTGCCCCAGGCTCTATATCATGCCCCTTCCTCTTTTTTCCGCAACGCACCTTGGTCGACTGTGACATCGTCCCAAGATACGTTCCTGACCTGTGAACCTTTTATATCTGGCGGCTTTTTCGGTTTCTGGAGTTCGAAGTCTTTGCTTACTTGAACTCTTTGCAAAATAAACCTTGAGTCGTCTGGTGGTTCTTTCTTTCTTTGTTCTGTTTCAACGTCTGCATTTTGTTTTGATGCGTCGTCATCGTTAGGTACAATATCTCAATTAACTGCATCCCCTATATTTTCACTGATTTTCTCATACCCTCATTCAGTAAAAGTATATTCATTTTCCTTTACACCCGAAAATTCATTTTCACTAGAGTCATCACTACTCTCTTCCACAACATCAGATTCACTTAAGCACGCTACTTTTGCACAATAGGGAGCGTTAGAATATTTAATTTTGTTTGCCTTTGCGTACCTTTCATCATCTGGACTATCGTCAGAATCCGACCATTCCGGATCGCTTTGAGGTTCTAACATAAAAGCTTTTCTGAGACAGGCACTAAGTTCTTCCTCTGTACTGTCGTCAGGCGTGGATTTTAAATCAATCTCCTCTTTTGGCAAAACGGCCTCATCATCAGCTTCATTTATATCTACTGTGACTTCATATTTAGTGTAATCCTCGTGGACTTTAATTACTTTCAGGTAATCATCTACCCCTTCTCCACGGTGCCTCTCGGTAGCAGCTTGTACTATTGGCGGACTGTTAGCAGAAGTTATTTCTTCGTCAATGCTGAGGATTTCATCCTCCAAATCCTTCCCATCATTAACCTTCCTCCTATCGGCAGCACGCGTACTTTGCGCGGCGCTATTTATTCTCCCCTCTTCAAATTTGGGCCACGTCACTTTATGGACGTCCCTACTATCTCTCTTTTCACCAACTAATTTCTTCGCCTCATACTCCCTTTTAAAATCCTCCCACTCTATTGCTTTAGGTCCTTGTACAGATCATTGATCTGCACACGCCAATCAGTTACTTCTGCTAATTCATCCTCGCCTTGTATCTCATTGCAAACACTGCTAACCGCACCTCTCTGTGTATTCACAGTTTCATTTATTGTTTCCTTTGCCACGGAATCATCACTCGTAAAATTTTCATTAGCTCTGACGGCTATGTTCGTGTCTACTACTGTCGTATTGCTAGCGGCTTCTTTCCGAACAGATGTTCTGCTAGGCTGGGCCGTTGCCCTCTGATGCTCCACTCGCCTGTTAACATGCAGCGCCCTGTGCGGCAGAGATGACTCATTCTGGCTCGCACCTGACGCTTGATTCGCCACAACACTTTGCGGCGTTCCATGTCCGTCCCTAGCCTGTCTCATTACATTACGGTCGGTCCGGTATCTTTTCTTAAATCGGGGCCTGTATGTGTTGTCCGTTTCCGTTTGGCCCGCAACGTTCGTGGAAATTAGTTTCCCGTGTCGTTATTATTTTGCGCGGTATACCCTCTACCGCGACCTGGATTATTTCCTCTGCCTCTTCCTCTGCCTCTTCCTCTCTGTATTACATTGACGCGAAATCCATCGCCGTCATTTCGTTCGTCATTGTGTCGGTTATTACGGTTACCAAAGTTTTGGTACTTGGCACGACTTTCGCGCCAATGATCTTCGTCTTCGACTCTTTCGAGAAATGCTTGGAAGCTGCGATGATTGCTTCCTACATACCTCTCTGAATCCTCCGGAAGCTTTTTATATAGCTCCCAGATAATTTCCGAATCTGATCTTCTACCTCTTAAGTGTGTCAATTTCCGGTACCAATGCTCGCAGAAATCTTTCAAAGAATTCCTGCCCCTGTTATCATGCTGTTTGGTCATGATGAACTCCCGCCATAAATGGTCCTGCTTTTGTTCAGACCAATATTCTTCCGTAAATCTCTGCCTAAATTCTTCGAACGTCATTCGTTCGGTATTTAAATTTATCCCCCAGCGCTTAGCGTCACCTGCTATGGCGCTAATTACTACATTTATCTTTTCCTGATCAGACAAGTGCTCAGGGAATACTCTCTCGCAATTTTTGATAAAATCTAACGGATGCCACCCATTATGTTTCTTGGCTGGATCGAAGCGTTCCTCGCCTTCTAACAGCTTCGTAATTGGTGTGCCATTACAGACAACACCAGGCCTATCATTAATTTTGCTCTCCAGATCGAAAATTCTGCTTTGAATTTTCGTGGTATTTTGTTCACAATTTTGAACACATCCGGTTACTTTTTTACTTAAATCCCTTTCAGTATCTAAATCTACCTTTTTCAATTGTGATATCCCGTGTTGACATTCGTTTACGATCTCAGTTTTAAGACCGAAAACTTTTTCGTCTACCTTAGTTTCAACCAGAGGTTCTACTTTCTCTTGGATGTTGAGAATTTCAACATCGAATCTATTATTATTGTTTCCAATTTCCTCCTGCGTAGTATCCATATTTTTGTTACTGGTAACAATTTCAAGTTTCAGTGTATTTACCACAGAACTTAAATTACCCACTTTTTGTTCTACCTGTTCTATTTGTTTACTAATTTTAATTCCCTGTCCTTCGACCTGTGCTTCGACCTGTGCTTCCACCTGTGTTTTGAGCTGCTCGTCAACGTGCGTTTTGAGCTGATTACCCTGATTGCCGACTTGTTTTTGAAGTTGCTCATTCTGTCCTGCAATTTGTTTGGTTAATTGTTCAAATAAATCGTTCATACTTAGAATTTTTACACTGTTTTGTTCTACAGGATCGATTTGTTCCGATTCTACTTCAGAAGTTTCTTTCGGTTCTTTCTTTATCTGTGGTGAATTAAACATGTCAGTGGATTCATTCACATACCCACTATCATCTACAAAGTCACCCTTTGTTTCCTGTTTTGTCCCTTGCTGTGTTCGAGGCGATCTCAACCTTTCATTCTGTTCGTTGACGTGTTCGTGATATTGTAAGTACGCCAATTGTCTTTCGCTAACGCCATCTGTTATCTGGCCGCGTAAACTCCGGCTACTGCCAGCCGCATTCTCCATTTCACTTGGCGCATCTACCCTACCCACGTTCCTGTCCATATTGTACGCCAACTATACCACACTATTATACTTGACTCACACTGCAGTTTATTTTACTGAACTTTATTGCTATTCGTGCCACTGAACATCCACCTTTCGATCTTTACATTAATATGTAACCGACAACAGCTGGATGTCCTGTCACCGGGAAGCCACTTGTAACACTTCCGCCCTGCTCGGACGTACGATAGCTCTATAAAGCCTGTACTGCAATAAGTTCACGGGCTTCACCTTATAAACAAGGATTTTAGTACATAAGTTGACCGCGTGTACCTAATAGAAGCAAGATCGGACTTATACTCAGTCAATAACTACAGTGATGCATCAAGCAAATGTAAAGTATAATTACTCTTTCGCATGGACAAGAAATACACACAGTAGATGCTACCTATAATTAATAATTCGGTCGTCAGCCTAGTTAGGCAATGAGTGAGTTTTTCCTTGTACAAGTGGGTGCATGTACAAGCGTAGTAACACGTAGTAATGATGCGTTATATGGCAAAGTTTGGAACCAGAAAAATCCACTGAACTAAAGTTTTCTCTTTTTGTACTAATTTGGACGAGCTAAATTAACACAACACCACACAGCAATGATTACTACGAACTGCATTTTGTATATTGATCAGACTGAAATCGGGCGTGGATTACCCTAGAATTAGCAATCTTGAAAGTACACACACAATGTCACTATTAAAGATGGAAAAACACTAATACACATAGGATTAATATAGAATTTAGCTTTACTGGTCAAATCTGATCAACACATTTCAAGGTTTGAAAGAATGGACAAGAGAAAGGGGGGGGGGGGGCTGAAACTGTTATGGTCGTTAAACTGAAACTATTAAGTACTGAAGGCAAATTAACACTCAAAATTATCAGTCTATTGATAACTACTCTTTTGTCTTACTTCTGAATAATTTAACTGTCATTATTTCTGTCTCAAATAAATTAAATAACATCGCTAACTCAATGCAAAAAACTCTCTTCCAATTTAGTCATGCTTTTGTTCTTTACCAACATATGCAATAACACACATAGCTTTAGAATCCTTTATGGCATAGATTAATCTGCTGATAATTTTCATTAACACTAACATTAAACTTTCAGTTCAGGATACTCGGGTTGCACAATATGAGGTAAGGATCCTGTCTAGGTCAGTGATGAGGATCAGTAATGGCTAAGGCAATTCTGGTAAAAGTCACGTTATTATTGAACAGTTAGAAACAGTTTCGACACTGGTCCACACAGATACACTTCCAAAGATGAAATAAATGTTTGACCTGTGCAAGTTGGAGCGGCGGTTGGCGGGCAGCGAGATAGCGGGCAGCACGGCACACATACAAGCACGGCTAAGGCTCGCACAACATCGGCACTTTCCATCTTCTTAGCGTCGTAATCTTTCCAATTTTGTGCCTCAGAATATAGCCATGCCAAGTAGTCGTCGGAATCGGTCCATCCGAGGCTCAATGGAATCCACTTTTCCTGGGTAGCCTCCTCGGTACAGTACGTGTACTTCCGACTGTTGCTCGCCTCCGACTGTTATACTGTGCCCGTTGTGCCGAACCGCGCCAGTGTGCCTTTTTCCCGCCTCGCCTGCCTCCACCTTTTCCCGCTCCCCTACAGGTAGGGTATTCACCACAGCTTTTCTACTACACATATCCTAATGCATTACCTGCGTATGGACCAAGTGTATAAATTACAATTTTCACATCTTACAGTAGTTTTAACATTAAATACACCTTCCTTTGATTACCACATTATTTGAAATATAATATAAATAATATTCATTTCAAAAGTTGCTCACAGTCTCTTTAACATAACGATACGAACCGAAACATAAGTTCAAAACATTGCTTAAATTAATTTATCTAAATTCATAAAGAAAAAAATTATTATATGTACAGTTGTCGTTACAGGTGCCATAAAACTGGAATCGTAAATCCGATGTAAAAACACAAAGCAGTAAAGTTAATAGCATAGGCTCAATAAGGGTTCAAGAAGACATCGATTCCGCACGTAGTGCATACCAACTTACCATTATGCAACAGATTCCTGTGAATGGCTGACACTGACTAAGGCTACATACATTCCTCGAAACTTGTTTCAAAGTTAGTCCCACTAAGTGAAATGTTAAAAAGAAAACACACAGCGGTAGAAATCGATACATCTTAAAATCGTAAGCATGTAGAACGCTTACGATGCACAATCACAACGTGATTCTGTTCACTGTGGTAATGCAAATCTCTTCAGGGGTATAAATGAAACCAATCATAACTTTTATTCCGAGTTACTGTACAACTTAGGCCACAAATTGGTTGTTAACATTCGTAATGTTCGCTGTGCATGCTATTTCCTCTTAAGATGTCGATTACCATTGGGTTTGTGTCTGGTTATTTTTGATACTATGCCAGCTACTTGTCTTACTATTAGTCATATTGCCTAGACTGTTAATATGGAAACTATTGTAATTCATACCTTAATATGTGACATTTTGCTTTAATTAAACGATTGGGAGTGATATGCACTATGCGATCCCTCATCTAAATGAATTTTATAGTATTTCATTACATAAAAAAGTAATTGATGCACTTTGATTATATGGAGCTCTTGACTGTATGCAGTCTAGTCCTGACCTTTGTAATGATTTTACATGCTCCCTAGTAAATCTGTCATGTAAAATAGTTTTATGAATAACAAATGCGCTAGATATACAGAGAGGTTTGGTTTTATGCTATTACCAAATATATGCATATGTTTTAGAATATTTGTGCTGGATGTACACAAAGACTTCATTTAAAGACAATATTTCCATTATTTTTAAGTTAAAGAGCCATTATGAATACTTGTCAATTGTAAACTTGAACTGTACAACCTTGTATCACTGCAAGTATACTCCTTAATTATGCAGAGGACTGAAGATGTCTACATTAATTTGTTGAAACAGGTAGAATTTGATATATAAAATAAAATAAACCAAAAAATGGCAGTTGGTAAAGTTTTTTCAATAAATATATACATACCAGCTGATGTCCCCTAAGGCCATAATCGACCAACTGGATCTGAATATACCATACCTTGTGTTGGGACAAGCCCATGAACTCATCAGCAGCAAAACTGAAATGATGGCAACAACAAATTCCATTGACTTTATAAGGGGATGAGTTTCCAAAGGTGTCACTGCTCGGTTTGCACAAGTCAAGATTAATAAACGTGATTTTAGTCTGCTGTACTATTACGACAAAGAGTGAAGAACTACGGATGAAACTAGAATTGAGAACTTTGTACTCTAAATACTACAACCTTATACTTGAAACACTTAAGACTCAGCAAGTTGATAAGTTATTTCAAATTAGGTTATTTGTTACAGTATGCAGATTGGGTAGTAGAAAACAAAAGAGGGAATTTTGTTAACAATATCAATAAGAAACTTTGTACCCAGGACTCACAAAAGGATGTACCAGATAGTTTGCAACAGTAAATTATAAGGGTTTAAATATCAAAAGGTAACTTCCGAATACCAATAACAGAAAAAGCATGGCTAAAGTAAATGAGTAAAAAATAAAATCCGTTAAAAATTAAAAAAAGTGGATTAGCAACTAAGAAACTGACTTTGCATTAAGAGAAGTTATTAAAGATGGAATTTCCTAAAATCTGAACCTATGGTCTCTGAATAAGTTGGTAATTTTCAATTGAGAGTAAGACTGTCTCAAGGTAAAAGAGGCAGGCCAAAGCGTTTGAATAATAATTAAAGGAGATTTGTGGAATTGGGGTGATGATCATACCAGCTGAGTAAGTAAATATTAATTTCAGTAGGCTGACGGAGGTAAAATAGAGGCAGAACCGTCGAACTATATGTTTAAATGAAAATAGGAAGAAACAGGGGAAATGAAGTACGATGACATACACGATAAAAAAGTGAAAAGCTGATGAGTAATTCCCACATGTCTCATGAAAAGGTTTGAGAAACGCCAAGTCTTGCGTAAGGCAGATGTTCATTTAACCGATAAATTCAGACAAAAAATAAAAATTAAGAAATGTCTTAAAAATGCAGATCGTAAAGCTGATATGTTATAATAAAATCAGCTTTCTAATGATTTAACGAAATAACTGCTGTAAAACAAGTGATTTCTGTAGTATACTACTCAGTACTACAGCTGAGCCTAAGGAAGGAAAAACTAACAAAGGTTACTAAATTTTCTAAGTAAAATAACATCTAAGTAATAAAAAAAAATGTAAAACTAACCCAAGAAGTCTCTATTTAAGAACATAAACTGACCTCCAGTACAAAATAGCTATGGTTCTAGCATAAAAGTAAAGGGACCTGGGAAGTTGTGTTTTGGGTATAATAATGAAGTAGAATGTCACGTTTTTCGGATGTAACTTGTTGCCAATAATTCATTCTGCTAACTTCTCAGTTATGGGAACTATGGGATGAAAATAAATTATAAAATGCGTTTTGTTCTCACTTAGATGTAAGTAGAGAACGGAAGCTTAAGCTATGTTATCTGCTTCTCAGGAGCATCTAGGCTTAGTGAAAGACAGCGCACAAGCTGTAGTGGAGAAGGAAGCAAAGACGACACGATCTACAGTGAATCCCCCTTTCCCTTCTTGTAGTAAAATAAAGGAGAAGTGAATTCCCACCCATTGCTTCAAATGATTTTGTGAAAGTGTTGTTAGGATGCTCATATTGATGCCTGCGATTGCGATGCAATATGTGACTACTCTAAAGTGAAAAATTTGTTGTTTTTCTCGTTCATGTAAAGACTGAAAAATTTACAGGAAAAGAAAGGAATCTGGTAATTATCGAACGTTTTATTCCATGTTTCTATGTAATTTATATACATGATTTGTAAAAGTCCATTATGTCACTTTTCCAATGTATATATGTATGGTTATTTTGCAACTGTAGTGTTATGATCAGTTTGGTTTCCCTAGAAATATTGGAAAACGTGAGGCAATACAGACCCAACGACTTCCCTTAGAAAATAGATTAAGGAAGGGAAAACCTACATTTCTAGCATTTGTAGACTTAGAGAAAGGTTTTGACAATGTGGACTGGAAGACTCTCTTTCAAATTCTAAAGGTGGCAATGGCAAAATACAGGGAGCGAAAGGCTATTTACAATTTGTACAGAAACCAGATAGCAGTTATAAGAGCTGAGGGACATGAAAGGAAGGCAGTGGTTGGGAAGGGAGTGAGACAGGTTTGTAGCCTCTCCCTGATATTATTCAGTTTGAATATTGAGCAAGCAGTAAAGGAAACAGAAGAAAAACTCCGAATAGGTATTAAATCCATCGAGAAGAATTAAAAATTTTGAGATTGACGATGACATTGTAATTTTGTCAGAGACAGCAAAGGACATGGAAGAGCAGTTGTACGGAATGGACAGTGTCTTGAAAGGAAGATATAAGATGAACATCAACAAAAGCAAAACGAGTATAATGGAACGCAGTCGAATTAAGTCGGGTGATGCTGAGGGAATTAGACTAGGAAATGAGACACTTCCTCCCCCATGAACCATGGACCTTCCGTTGGTGGGGAGGCTTGTGTGCCTCAGCGATACAGATAGCCGTACCGTAGGTGCAACCACAACGGAGGGGTATCTGTTGAGAGGCCAGACAAGCATGTGGTTCCTGAAGAGGGGCAGCAGCCTTTTCAGTAGTTGCAGGGGCAACAGTCTGGATGATTGACTGATCTGGCGTTGTAACATTAACCAAAACGGCCTTTCTGTGCTGGTACTGCGAAAGGCTGAAAGCAAGGGCAAACTACGGCCGTAATTTTTCCCGAGGGCATGCAGCTTTACTGTATGGTTAAATGATGATGGCGACCTCTTGGGTAAAATATTCCGGAGGTAAAATAGTCCCCTACTCGGATATCCGGGCGGGGACCGCTCAGGAGGACGTCGTTATCAGGAGAAAGAAAACTGGCGTTCTACGGATCGGAGCATGGAATGTCAGATCCTTTAATCGGTCAGGTAGGTTAGAGAATTTAAAAAGGGAAATGGATAGGTTGAAGTTGGATATAGTGGGAATTAGTGAAGTTCGGTGGCAGGATGAACAAGACTTTTGGTCAGGTGAATACAGGGTTATAAATACAAAATCTAGTAGGGGTAATGCAGGAGTAGGTTTAATAATGAATGAAACAATAGCAATGATGGTAAGCTACCACAAACAGCACAGCGAACGCATTGTCGTGGCCAAGATAGACACGAAGCCCACGCCTACGACAGTAGTACAAGTCTATAAGCCAACTAGGTGTGCAGATGACGAAGAAATTGAAGAAATGTATGATGTAATAAAAGATATTATTCCGATACCGAAGGGAGACGAAAATTGAATAGTCATGGGTGACTGGAATTCGGTGGTAGGAAAAGGGAGAGAAGGAAACGTAGTAGGTGAATATGGATTGGGGCTAAGAAATGAAAGAGGAAGCCGCCTGGTGGAATTTTGGACAGAGCACAACTTAATCATAGCTAACACTTAGTTGAAGAATCATGAAGAAACGCTGTATACGTGGAAGAACCCTGGAGATACTAAAAGGTATCAGATAGATTATATAATGGTGAGACAGAGATTTGGGAACCAGGTTTTAAATTGTAAGACATTTCCAGGGGCAGATGTGCACTCTGACCACAATCTATTGGTTATGAACTGTAGATAAAAACTGAAGAAACTGAAAAAAGGTGGGAATTTAAGGAGATGGGACCTGGATAATCTGACAGAACCAGAGGTGGTACAGAGTTTCAGGGACAGCATAAGGGGGCAATTGACAAGAATGGGGGAAAGAAATACAGTAGAAGAAGAATGGGTAGATTTGAGGAACGAAGTAGTGAAGGCAGCAGAGGATCAAGTAGGTAAAAAGATGAGGGCTAATAGAAATCCTTGGGTGACAGAAGTAATATTGAATTTAATTGACGAAAGGAGAAAATATAAAAATGCAATAAAACAAGCTGGTAAAAAGGAATACAAACGTCTCAAAAATGAGATCGGCAGGAAGCGCAAAATGGCTAAGCAGGCATGGCTAGAGGACAAATGTAAGGATATAGACGCTTATCTCACTGGAGGTAAGATAGATACTGCCTACAGGAAATTAAAGAGACCTTTGGAGAAAAGTGAATGACTTGTATGAATTTCAAGAGCTCTGGTGGAAACACTGTTCTAAGCAAAGAAGGGAAAGCAGAAAGGTGGAAGGAGTATACAGATAGTCTATACAAGGGCGATGTACTTAAGGACAATGTTATGGAAATGGAAGAGGATGTAGATGATGATTAAATGGGACATATGATGCTGCGTGAAGAGTTTGACACAGCACTGAAAGACCTGAGTAGAAACAAGGCACCGGGAGTGGACAACATTCCATTTGAACTACTGACAGCATTGGGAGAGCCAGTCCTGACAAAAGTCTACCATCTGGTGAGCAAAATGTATGAGACAGACAAAATACCCTCAGACTTCAAGAAGAATATAATTATCCCAATACCATAGAAAGCAGGCGCTGACACATGTGAAAATTACCGAACTATTAGTTTAATAAGTCACGGCTACAAAATAATAACGCTAATTCTTTACAGACGAATGGAAAAACTGGTAAAAGCCGACCTTGGGGAAGATCAGTTTGGATTCGGTAGAAATATGGGAACAAGTGAGGCAATACTGACCCTACGACTTATTTTAGAAGCTAGATTCAGGAAAGGCAAACCTCCGTTTCTAGAATTTGTAGACTTAGAGAAAGCTTGTGACAATGTTGAATGGAAACTCTCTTTCAAATTCTGAAGGTTGCTGGAGTAAAATACAGGGAGCGAAAGGCTATTTACAATTTGTACAGAAACCAGATGGCAGTTATAAGAGTCGAGGGACATGAAAGGGAAGCAGTGGTTGGGAAGGGAGTGAGACAGGTTTGTAGCCTCTCCCTGATATTATTCAGTTAGTATATTGAGCAAGCAGTAAAGGAAACAGAAGAAAAACTCGGAATAGGTATTAAAATCCATGGAGAAGAAATAAAAACTTTGAGGTTCGCTGATGCCATTGTAGTTCTGTCAGAGACAGCAAAGGACTTGGAAGAGCAGTTGAACGCAATGGACAGTGTCTTAAAAGGAGGATATAAGATGAACATCAACAAAAGCAAAACTAGGATAATGGAATGTACTCGAATTAAGTCGGGTGATGCAGGGGGAATTAGATTAGGAAATGAGACACTTACGGTAGTAAAGGAGTTTTGCTATTTGGGGAGCAAAATAACTGAAGATGGTCGAAGGAGAGAGGATATAAAATGTAGACTGGCAATGGCAAGGAAAGCGTTTCTGAAGATGAAAAATTTGTTAACATCGAGAATAGATTTAAGTGTCAGGAAATCGTTTGTGGAAGTATTTTTATGGAGTGTATCCATGTATGTAAGTGAAACATGGACGATAAATAGTTTGGACAAGAAGAGAATAGAAGCTTTCGATATGTGGTGCTACAGAAGAGTGCTGAAGATAAGATGGGTAGATCACGTAACTAATGAGGAAGTATTGAATAGAATTGAGGAGGAGTTTGTGGCACAACATGACTAGAAGAAGGGATCGGTTGGTAGGATATGTTCTGAGGCATCAAGGGATCACCAATTTGGTATTGGTGGGCAGAGTGGAGGGTAAAAATCGTAGAGGATGACCAAGAGATGAATACACTAAACAGATTCAGAAGGATGTAGATCGCTGTAGGTACTGGGAGATGAAGAAGCTTGCACAGGATAGAGTAGCATGGAGAGCTGCATCAAACCAGACTCAGGACTGAAGACCACAACAACAACTGTGTTAAGGAATTTTGCAAAAATCAAGAGGACAGCTATAATAACACCCCTTGTTCCTAATATTTAATTTTGTTTAAAAATAAAATTTTTCACAAAAATAAATAGGGGGGATGTGGCGAAACAAGCGCTGTATCACTGGAGAAATACAGAGGCGAACGGGTGTGCCGGTACTTACTCCAGTTCACTGCTGGTAACGCCACGTCACCACAACACGTCTGTGCACAGGACACAAGTATTGCACCATAATTAAAGAATGGAATTAAAACTTAAAGTTGCTTTTCCAAACATTCTTAGCATGCGCTTTAGTATATTAATTTGTAAACTGACCAATATCAGAATAATCATGTCAACATTTTCTCCTAAATATATCGTTTTGAGAAAATATAAGTGGCACTAATTAACAATGCTAGAAACTTAAAAACTGGTCATAATGTGTAGATGTATGTAAAAATTAACTGGTACAAGTTTCAACGTGATTAGACAAATATTTTGGTCAGAATCAGCATTTTTTAAGAAAAATTGAAGGCGCTAAATATTAGATTTAGGAATATGAAAATATTTATGAAGATTCAATTCAACATAAGAACAGTAATTATTCAACCCCATTGAGCTGCCTGTAATACTTTTCGAGTAATTTTCAGAAAACTAAATCTTGAACCTTGATGTCCTTGTTTGTAGTAGATTAAGTATCTGTTATACTAATGCTGGAAAGTTTTGGTTACAGCACATGATGAAACCTATTTAATAAAAGAGTTATAACAAGTTTTAAGGCCTGTGTGTAAATAATAACTAATATAAGATCTCTTAGAGTTGTAGTTCAGAGGTCAAGCTCTACTGTCAATTCTGTTCTAAAAATTCTAGACGGCAAAGTTTAGATGTAGGCGAGCTAAGAGCTTTTCTGTGATTTTAACCCACTTAACTACATGCATACAAGAATTATGAAGATCCTAAATTAATACACAACAGTGTTATAAAGTATTATGTCTCCGAGAAACCGGCCCTTTAGAGGCTGCTACTGTGGACATAGGACAGCTGACAGCAGGTGCTCCCTTCGCCGCCCGCTGTGCCACATATATAAATACAGCCGGAGACGCAAGACTAGGCTTCATTTCCACCCAGCCACTCTACGATCCGCATCAGCCAAAGGCCGGAGTGAGCGTTGCCACGGATGACGTCAGAGACAGGCTGTCACTAAACACATATTTTCATTGATAATAGGAAGTGAAGATGCAAGGGCTGTACACCGGCTTGCGTCGCTTAAATTACACAGAAGTAACTTTTAGTGTGCCGCAAATGGTGTCAATTAATTTCCACTTTTGTGGTGAGCATTTACTTTGATTATCGGAAATCTGGGATAAAGACAATATAATAGGAACTTACCGTAGATGTCCTCTCTGAACTGCTCATAGTGCTGTTTGGGATAGAGAGATTTAATGTTAGTATTAGAAAGCACTCCGTCTTCAAGCAACAAGTGGCCATCGGGACCATCCGACCGCCGTGTCATTATCAGTTGAGGATGAGGACAGGAGGTGCGTGTGGTCACCGCACCGCTCTCCCGGTCGTTACGATGGTTTTCTGTGACAGGAGCCGCTACTATTCGGTCGAGTAGCGCCTCAATCGGCATCGCGAAGCTGGTGCACCCCAAGAAACGGCAACAGCGCATGGCGGCCCGGATGTTCATCCATCCAAGTGCCAGCCACACCCCACAGTGCTTAACTTCGGTGATGTGACGGGAACCGGTGTATCCACTGCGACAAGTACGTTGCCCTATTGTCAATATTAACATAATGAATATTATAATGCTGAGCATGTGAAACTGCCAAATTTATCTATCAATTAGAACTCAAAATCTTCATGTATAATCATAGTCCTGATCCCGCTCAGAAAATAGGGAACAAAACCATTTATTTCAGTGGGTTGGACAGGAATGTGGTCAGTATGTTCTCCATCCCATTCTGGCCGCCCACAGAGGAAGTTTCAATGCTCTTGCAAAAGATGGCGAACAGTATTCCTATTTTTACAGCAGTTCACCAATATTCTAACGTTTCAAATATTTTCTCCTATTACTTATGACTGATCATATATATTATTACAATCATTACTAACCCGCCTCCCCGTAAGTGGAGCTTTTCATCTCAAATGTTTCAGTTATATAAACACCTGAAGATGTGGCTTTTAGTGCCACGAATCTGGTAGCAGTTCAATAATAAAGGACTGAAAACTGCTGAAGCGATGTGTTAATACCCAAGCTGCGTCATTGTTGAGGACGCCTGTCTCAGTGATTCACTAGTTCCTTGATGACAGTAGACCACTGGTGTGTACGGAGAGCGACCCACGGCCCCATGGTCAGGAGTCGGTTGCACAGTTAGAATTGCCTTGGGATGGTCAGTTGCCTCATCGCACCATATCCAGTGACGGGGGGAGGGAATTTGGTGCATACAGGTGTTACTCTGGTGTGGCCTCAAACCGATTACTTTTACTGGGAGGTCCATGTGGCGTCGTCATCCAACATAGCTCTGTAGTCCAGGCAGGGCTACGAGATTTCGTTAGTAAATGTCCAATACTTATGTATAGTCGGCAGCACTTGTTGTGCTTATGCACAACTACCTGTCATGTATCCAAAAAGATCACAGCCACTGTGAATGTGGATATCCTCCTTGTCCCTGCTGTGCATATGCACAACTACCTGTCATGTACCCAAAATGATGACAGCCATTGTCAATGTGGATATCTGCCTTGTCCCTGCTCTAGTTGGTGGAGTACCGCTCAGTTCGCTATTTCACCAAGCAAACCCATCTCACTACATTCTGTTGGCCTTGCTGAATTCTTACAGTGACAACATACCGCACTCACCTGCTGCCAGTGCTGCTGCAATAGGTCTTTCAGGCTCACACTAATATGCATGTATGTGCCCGGTGTGCTACACTAAGGTACACAATTTTTTCACTCTGTCACATTTCCGTTTCACTTCAAGGCACTTACCGTGAAGGACACTGCTGTTGAACAGTAGTGCCTCAGTGAGTGCTATGAACACTGGTTAACACTTTCAACGTAGTCGCCAGCGGCTTCACACTTAACAGCATAAGTTACTAGCTTTTAACAAGGCATTAGAAAAATTTTTGCACCGCCCGGTCTCAGGTGTCTTCTCACGGTTCACGTGGCTCCCCCGTCCCCACCCTACCCCCCTTTCCGTCCCCCGTCGGAGGTTTGAGTCCTCCATCGGGCATGGGTTTTTGTGTATGTTTTCCTTAGCGTAAGTTATGTTAAGTTAGATTAAGTAGTGTATAAACCTAGGGACCGGTGACCGCAGCAATTTGGTCCCATACCAACTTACAACCAAAACAATTTTTGCCGAATCAGTTAACACATGCCTGCTGCTAGAAGATGCGACATTGCTTTTGAAGGAACAGTGTGTTCTAAAACAAAGCGTGTCACTTTTTTGCTGCTAAGATTCCTCAAAATTCCGTTGCCACTCCTCTGATTAGATAGTTCAGACTGTGGACTCAAGATAACCTGTATAGAGTTTAAACACAGGCAGTTGGATGCCATTGAGATTGAACACGCCTTGAATGCTGTTCCGACTAATTACACTGAAATCCGCCCAGATATGACTGTACACTACTCAGCATTCCTTCTTTTTGATCTCCATGGTTATTATCATTCCTTCCACATCAATACGAGGCCAAAAGAAAGTGTTAAATACCTCTATGTACGTCTCTGAAAATGCATTCTCCATTAATGTTGATCGATGTGGGTCTCACGAGCAGAAATTGTTGGAAGAGCTGTTCAGAGAGCATTCAAGAATGGTTCAAATGGCTCTGAGCACTGTGGGACTCAAATTCTGACGTCAGCAGTCCCCTAGAACTTAGAGC
Source organism: Schistocerca americana (assembly GCF_021461395.2). Taxonomy (NCBI): domain Eukaryota; kingdom Metazoa; phylum Arthropoda; class Insecta; order Orthoptera; family Acrididae; genus Schistocerca; species Schistocerca americana. The sequence goes on along the minus strand of NC_060126.1, from coordinate 298,543,096 downwards.
TACTTAAAGCTAACTAACCTAAAGACATCACACACATCTATGCCCGAGGCAGGATTCGAACCTGCGACCGCAGCGGTCGCGCGGTTCCAAACGGAAGCGCCTAGAGCAGCTCAACCACTGCGGCCGGCCCTTTGAGAAAACTTTCAGCGGCAGAGAACATTCCCTCTAGAAAGCGTGATAGTTTGTGAAAGTTCTCTTGAAATTCCGGAGTCCAGCATTTTCGCACAGCTATTTTCCACACGCCGGAGGAAAATAAAAAATTCAAATGCTCCAAAAAACCGAGTAAAAAGTCCAGAGTGATTAAAAATGGTCTTCTTGCACTGACGCAGACTTTGCGCCTATAATTAACCGAAATCCTACGATATTGCCTTCGCTAACATTAACATTGGGGTGCATTCAATAAAGGGGCGCCAACACAAAAGAGGAATTTAATTATTCATTGGAGGTCATTATGGGCGAATAATTAATGAATTTATTGCAACGGAACGAGCCGTCATTAGCTGGGCCGTTGTTTTCACGCGGCCATTGTGTTCCAGCTGCCCACGCCAGTGAGCAAACGCAATAACGCAGCACCAGCGTGCGGTGGCGCACGGTCGCCCACATGTGTGCCGCGCTGCGTTTCGGTTCCCAGCTGGGGTCTGCTTTTCTGGGCATCGACTCCCAGCCATACGGTCTTCTGTTTCAGTTCCAGTCATTCCGCTGAATGTAATGACAGGTGGTAACGTAAACAGAACGCTTATCACTACTGATTCACGGCACCTTTTTCGTTACTTTGGGAGACTCTGTTTTCCCTATATACACGTCACAAAACAATTTCTGTTGTTGCAAGTAGCTTATTGCCCGTGTTGCACTGCGTCCGAAAATAACAATTCTGTGTATACAGAGTTAATCAGGTAAAATGTAACAGACGCTTTATTTCGTAAACGGGTTTATATACAGGGTGGTCTATTCATCATGACCGGGCCCAATATCTCACGAAATAAGCGTCAAACGAACAAACTACAAAGACGAAACTTGTCTAGCTTGAAGGGGGAAACCAGATGGCGCTATGGTTTTCCCGCTAGATGGCGCTGTCATTGGTCAAACGGACATCAACTGGTTTTTAAAAAAATAGGAACCCACATTTTTTATTACATAATCATGTAGTACGTAAAGAAATATGACGGTTTTAGTTGGACCACTTTTTTCGCTTTATGATAGGTGGCGCTGTAATACTCACAAACATATGACTCATAATTTTAGACGAACAGTTGGTAACAGGCAAGATTTTTAAATTAAAATACATAACGTAGGTACGTTGAACATTTTATTTCGGTTGCTCCAATGTGATACATGTACCATTGTGATCTTATCATTTCTGAGAACTCATGCTGTTACAGCGTGATTACCTATAAATACCACATTAATGCAATAAATGCTCAAAATGATGTCCGTCAACCTCAATGCAATTGCCACTACGTATAACGACACTCCTCTCAACAGCGAGTAGTTCGCCTTCCGTAATGTTCATACGTGCATTGACAATGCGCTGACGCATGTTGTCAGGCGTTGTCGGTGGATCACGATAGCAAATATCCTTCGACCTTCCCCACTGAAAGAAATCCGGGGACGTCAGATCCGGTGAACGTGCGGACCATGGTATGGTGCTTCCGCGACCAATCCAACTGTCATGAAATATGCTATTCAATACCGCTTCAACCGCACGCGAGCTACGTGCCGGACATCCAATATGTTGGAAGTACAACGCGATTCTGTCATCTAGTGAAACATCTTGTTGTAACATCGGGAGAACATTACGTAGGAAATCAGCATACATTGCAGCATTTAGATTGCCATCGGTAAAATGGGGGCAATTATCCTTCCTCCCATAATGCCGCACCATACATTAACCCGCCAAGGTCGCTGATGTTCCACTTGTCGCAGCCATCGTGGATTTTTCGTTGCCCAACAGTGCGTATAATGCCGGTTTGCTTTACCGCTGTTGGTCTGTCATCCTCCCGTAATTTCTCTTGTGCCCAGTGGCAGAACTGTGCCGAACGTTCAAATTCGTCGCCATGCAATTCGTGGTGCAGAGAAATACACTACGGTGCAATCGATGTTGATGTAGCACTCCCAACACCTTCGCTCAGTTTTTCTGCTACTGATGTGCGGATTACCCGCGACAGCAGCTAAAACACCTACTTGGGCATCATCATTTGTTGCTGGTCGTTGTTGACGTTTCACATGTGGCTGAACATTTCGTATTTCCTTAAATAACGTAACTATCCGGTGAACGGTCCGGACACTTGGATGATGTCGTCCAGCATACATATCACAGGCCCGTTCGGCGTTTTGATCACAATAGCCATACCTCAACATGATATCGACCTTTTCCGCAATTGGTAAACGGTCCATTTTAACACGGGTAATGTAACAGGAAGCAAATACCGTCCTTATTGGCGGAATGTTACGTGATACCACGTACTTACACTTTTGTGACTATTACAGCGCCGTCTATCGCAAAGCGAAAAAAGTGGTCCAACTAAATCATTCATATTTCTTTGCGTACTACACGAGTATGTAATAAAAAAATGGGGGTTCCTATTTTTTAAAAAACGCACTGGAGTGAATTTCTCGAAATCTTTTTCATATGATTTCAGCGTCACTATTAACAAGCGCTATAACACTGTAATTGCCTTTCCAAGAGCTACTGAATGCAATTATGAGAAGTCTATGGTTCCATCAATTAAACAAACTTGTTTCAATATCTCGATTGTTAGCTGGTACTAGAGGTCAGAACATAACCCATACAAAGCATTACGTGCTCCTCAGCAAACTATTAATTGCAGGAAACCTGATATCAATACCTGGAACGGTTCAGTTAATAAAGACGGTATTACGTCTTAGTGACTCACCCTGTATACTGGGTGTCCCATTTACCTTGTCCCCCCAAAGTTACTTTTTGTCCTGAAGTAAAATAAGAAATGCATCTCAAAAATGTTGTTTAGTTACGAGGGGTCATTAACCAGGATGACTGCCTTTCTTGTAAAGTTTTTCGTTTCGAAGATACGTACAGCAATACGTCCTCTTTAAATGGCACACTACGGTGTTTAATCGGTAAACCACTTGCTCTGTCTACCGCAACGCCTGCTGAAAAACATATCACACTCTACCATTCACGCGAATACCTCGTTATTAAAAACGCTACACAAAATTGTTTCTGTCTCTCCAGTACTGTTGCATAGTGCAGGTTTAGGAGTAATCTACTAGTACTCAAACAAACCTTCACTTGAAGAGAGTTGGCTCATTGACAATTGTGGATTTTCCTCGGTTACTGCCAACCCCAGGAAATGCGCCGTTACGTTATCCTCAATACGTGCACTGTGTGTCAGTGCACGAGACTTGAAGTCAGTTTCGTGTTACGCTATTAGTAACATCAGATTTACGTGAACGGTACATTGTGAGAAGCCTTTACCGAATGACACATATTGGGCTCTACTGAAAAGAAAAGTACAGCTATTCGTATCCTCATACCGAACAAACCTTCAAGACATACAGTTATGCTGGTGGATGCACACCTGGAAGCAAAACAAAGTTTGCACTTTTTTTATTTTGCTTCTGGGAAAATGTCATTTGGGATGGTCAAGAAAAAATATGCACAAGAAGAACAAATTCATACAAGTATCGACGGAAGATATAATAAATGTATATTGTAAAAGAAAGTGTACAGTTGCATAGGCTAAAACTCAGAAACGAGTACCGGTACGATCATGGGAGTTATATGGTGAGGTAAACCGCTATTCCCTATCTTCTTTTATATGAATGGCGTGCTCTTGGAGATATTAGGGCTGGGAAGTTCCGCCTTCTAGAAATTTCTAGAACATTCCATAACATTCGAGAGTATTTGAGAACATTCCAGAGTATTCAAGAGTATTCGATAGCTTTTGTTCTACAGTATTACTGTTATTGTGTTAACCAGCTTTCAGCTTACATGTCCATCTTCAGACATATACTGAGTATTGTCACACAGATGTTACAGTGTTTGTAAACAACATTGCAAGAGAAGCTACACATCTAAATTGAAGAAAAAATGTACAGTTAACAAGATTTTTGACAGTGTGTTAGTACCGCATTATAAAAAGCAAAACGGGGAAAAGTATTGTTTTTATTTTAATTTGTTCATTTATTTAATGCAAACTGTTACAGAGACTGAATTTTGAGAATAGTGTTAATGTTTTACCTGTTTGTTCCTTTTGTTTTTGTGTTTTGTTTTTGCATTTTTACCTTTTATAATGCAGTGCCACCACACTAAAAAAAAATCATTTATTGTACGTTCGCTCTCACTCCCCCATTTTCCTGCATTTATTCATTTTTCTTTATTCTACTGATAATGCTTACGTTCCATATATATGTATTTTGTAGCTACATTGGTAGTTTCCTCTTTTACGGGGGTATATACGAGGGTTTATACATGCATACTATTTTTACCCGTAATTTCAACCCAGTTCTATAGCCTTCCTCTAGCGCGAAACAAGGGCGTGTGTGCCCTGTCAGTACCAGTCCTTGACATGGTGACGGAGCCAGTGCTTAACTGTGTGAATCACCTCGTCATCGTCCTGAAAATGTCTTTCACGAATAGCATACTTTAATGGCGCAAACAAGTGGAAGTCCTACGGGTTAAGTCAAGGCTGTAGTGTGGATGAGGCAACACTGTCCAACCTTGTTTTGCGATGTGTTCAGCAATCCTCAGACTTGTGTGAGACCGAGAGTTATCGTGTGAAACATCTCTTTGGTTGCTTTGCCGCCGAAGTCACCGGAATCGCGTCTTGAATTTTGTTAATGTGTTGACATATTCTTCTCAATTAATGGTAGAGTCTCTTGGAATCACATCAATGAGAATGACACCTTCACAGTTCCAGAACACATTGATTATGACCTTACTAGCGGAAGCAGCTGTTTTAAATTTTTTCTTCTGTGGGGAGTGGTAATTGCGCTCCATCGACTGTCGTTCTGTTTCGGGCTCAAAATGGTGAACCTGGATTTCATCACCTGTCACAGTCCAGGAAAAGAAGGCCTCCTCCTCAGCTTCAAAATGCTGCAACAAATCATGATAAATGTTTTTTCTGTGCGATTTGTAATCCACCGTTAGACACCATCTTGCACACACTTTTGAATATCCAAGAATGCGGATAATTGCATTCACACTTCCTTTCTGATTGACAGATGCAGCGCCAACTACCGGGTCGTAATGCGTCTGTCCTCGCGAATGACCAGCTCGCTGCAACATGTCAGGTGTGACAGCCATGGATGGTCACTCCGACCGCTGCAAATCGTAGAGCTCCGCCGAACCACCTTCTCATGACCTCACCCTCCGTGCCCAGCAACTAACTGAACTTCTGTCGACAGCAGATGCTCTATAGACTTTTCACAAGCGTTTGTGAATATTCGCCTCAATTTATTTCTCTGCAGTGAGAAATTCGATGAGGGCATGTGGCTTGTAATGTACATCACGTACGGACGCCATTTTGAAACTGTCCTGCAGCTACACTATCTGTAGGAAGTGACGAAAACTTGGCACCCCGACTCAGGAGACTTCAAATAATACATACGTAACTATCAACGTTCTTTCAGGCTGAGTAACAAAATGCGGTGCATTACTTTCTGAGCAACCCTCGAAATTGGTTTATGTATCACTCTCCATGTTATATGCCTCCTGAAGTAGCCTTGTCGAGTACTAATTTTATTTTATTTGTTTTGTTTGTTAATATCAGCAGTTATGTACACTTGCCGTTCCTGTTTTGTGTAGATGTTTTCCTGTTTCCTCCGTTTTAATTTATTTAATGTTCAACCCTTTACTTTTTGGATTACATTACCACCACACTGAGATATTATTTACTGTACGTTTCTGCTTCAATCTAGATGTGTAACTTCTCTTCCAGTGGTGCTCACAAATATTGTAACTTCTTTGGTGAAAGTAGTATATATCAGAAGACGGCCTTCTAAGCCGTAGGGGACTGATGACCTCAGACGTTACGTCCCATAGTGCTTAGAACCATTTGAATCTTGTAAGCCGTAAACCAGCTCACGCAATAAAAGTAATACTGCTGCACAAAACCAAACTATCGCTCTTCATTTATTATAATGTTGCTCTATCATGAACCGACGAATGATTTAGTACACAGCATTCGAGATTATTCGAGCACTCCACAACATTAGAGAATGTTCCCCAATGGTATAGGATGTTCTGGAATGTTTGGTTATAGACTGGTACATTCGGGAAGATTCCATAATGATGGGGAATATCCAGAATTATCCAATTGTGGAATGTTACAAAACATTGTGTACCATTCGAAGCTTTTTTGGTATGTTCTGAAATTCGCCAGTGGTGGGGCTATCCGTTGGTAGGGGTACATAAAGCAAGATCTGTTGTGGGTTAGAACGTCAGTTTCTTATTAGTGAGGAAGGGATAAATCGCAAAAGCAGTGCAATGAGTGACTAAAGACAATCAGTGAAGTGTGAGTAGTCGAAGTGGTACAGTGACTGAATATAAGCCGAACATAAAGTTTGGAAAGTGTGCAAAGTGTACCTAGTGTATCTGTTAATAAAAAGTTGATTTTATGTACTTATCTATATTTAGACAATGCCAAAACTTAAAAGAGGAGGAGATCTTGCCTGCTGTTAAGCAAAACGGCGACAACAAAAAGAACCAAAAAACGAAAGAGACGAACAACTCGAACACGTGTAAGTTCCCTAGGAATGAGTATGAGCACCTTGAGAAGCAGGGAATCTGAAGACCAACAAAATGAACGAACTGAAGAATCAAGAATTGCGACACAATCTTATAATAAAAGACTGTGAACTCAAGCTAGCAATGAAAATATCACCGTATGACAAATGCGGACGAGGACAGGTAACCAGTTCAACCTGGCAAATGAAGCATTCCATTACGCCCCGACGAAAGAATATAATACAAACGAACACATTGTAATCGCAAAAAAAGGACAACATCTGCCAAATTTGCAACGTGAATAAATTCTGTAGAAAATGTCAGGATTCGGCTCCATGAATGGAAATGTTAGACTGCTACCACTGGAAGCACATGCGCTGGAACTTTTACATCTACATCTACATCCATACTCCGCAAGCCACCTGACGGTGTGTGGCGGAGGGTACCCTGAGTACCTCTATCGGTTCTCCCTTCTATTCCAGTCTCGTATTGTTCGTGGAAAGAAGGATTGTCGGTATGCTTCTGTGTGGGCTCTAATCTCTCTGATTTTATCCTCATGGTCTCTTCGCGAGATATACGTAGGATGGAGCAATATACTACATGACTCTTCGGTGAAGGTATGTTCTTGAAACTTCAACAAAAGCCCGTACCGAGCTACTGAGCGTCTCTCCTGCAGAGTCTTCCACTGGAGTTTATCTATCATCTCCGTAACGCTTTCACGATTACTAAATGATCCTGTAACGAAGCGCGCTGCTCTCCGTTGGATCTTCTCTATCTCTTCTATCAACCCTGTCTGGTACGGATCCCACACTGCTGAGCAGTATTCAAGCAGTGGCGAACAAGCGTACTGTAACCTACTTCCTTTGTTTTCGGATTGCATTTCCTTAGGATTCTTCCAATGAATCTCAGTCTGGCATCTGCTTTACCGACGATCAGCTTTATATGATCATTCCATTTTAAATCACTACTAATGCATTACATCAGGTGAACGGGGAAAGCCCAGAATCAAAACATTTCCTCTATAATATAAAAGCGTACAACGGCTGCTTCCAAATGACTGCTTTCGGTGTCACATTGATCAACACTAATAGAGATTAAATCGATTCTGTTTCTTCCATCCAAGGACTAATCTATCGCAATATGGGACCATTTCTAAGACTACCCAACGAATACCATAAGTTTCTGCAAGTACAGTTCATCGTAAGTGAAGAAACGGAAATTGATCAACGTTCTACAAATATCAGTGGATTGGGAGGAGAACTAATCCACGATGCACAGAGGATCTTACTCAAATACAGTTAACTGATTCACATAATCAAAACAGCACTAGACCGAGTGATTTATGATGACTATAAAGTCATAGTTCATGTCGTGAAAAGACCTCCCGCAGACTACGAACGTCGATTTAGCGCAATTCAGATAGACAAAGAACCCATCGTAATTTGGGACATTGAAAATACAAGCAGCGAAATAACTGAACAACAAGAAAGAGAAAAACTACGACGCATTGAAGAGATGCACCGTCCATCTGATGCCCTCCAATATCCATTAATGTTTATTCACTGAGAGAACAGATATTATATTAATGTGAAACAAATTCAATCTCAAAATATCCACGGGTATGCTGCCGGTCTATAGTGTCCAACGGGCACAATATTTCGGCGATCAAACATGTTGCCATCATCAGGTGAACTGACGGACTGAGCTCCTGTGAACGTGCCGGCGCGGAGATCCGTACGCTATGGCTGCTCAGAGGGAACTGGGTTCGGTCGCGGCGGCGGCCGATTTAAATACCCTCCGCCCGCGGCGCGCTCCCTCCGCCGTCCGCGCCCAGCGCCACGGTCGCGCGGTGGAACAGATTGCGACGGCGTCTGAGATGACGTCGGTGTGATGGCTCTGTCCGCCGTGGTCGTCACAACTATACGTCTGCTCGATTTACTCTTGATTAACCCGATCGCTGGTTCCCAAGCCTTGCTAAGATTATAGCCACAGTCACGGTTTATGAGGTCGTCATTGGTGCGAATTTCGATGGCCTCTCTAACAACGCTGTCCCAGTATCTCGACGTCTGTACCAGAATCCTCGTGAGGTCATACTCCATGGCGTGATTTTCCGACAAACAATGTTCAGCGACTGCCGACTTGCTCGGATACATCAGTCGAGTGTGCCTCTGGTGTTCACGGCGTCGATCCTCGACGGTACGCATCGTCTGACCAATATACGACTTGCCACATTGACACGGAATCTGGTACACGCCGACCTTCCTCAAACCGAGGTCATCTTTGGCGCTCCCCACCAGCGCACGAGTTTTATTTGGAGGACAAAACACAGTTCCGACCCGGTGTTTCTTCAGAATGCGAGCGATTTTCCCCGAGAGTGCGCCTGTGTATGAAATAAATGCAGTGCCTTCCTCCTCCCTCGTGACTTCATCCATCTCAACAGGTTGTGCTGCAGTGGTTGGGCGGAGAGCACGTTGAATCTGCCACTCTGAGTACCCATTTATTCCATACACAGGCGCACTCTCGGGGAAAATCGCCCGCATTCTGAAGAAACACCGGGTCGGAACTGTGTTTTGTCCTCCAAATAAAACTCGTGCACTGGTGGGGAGCGCCAAAGATGACCTCGGTTTGAGAAAGGCCGGCGTGTACCAGATTCCGTGTCAATGTGGCAAGTCGTATATTGGTCAGACGATGCGTACCGTCGAGGATCGATGCCGTGAACACCAGAGGCACACTCGACTGATGTATCCGAGCAAGTCGGCGGTCGCTGAACATTGTTTGTCGGAAAATCACGCCATGGAGTATGACCTCACGAGGATTCTGGTACAGACGTCGAGATACTGGGACAGCGTTGTTAGAGAGGCCATCGAAATTCGCACCAATGACGACCTCATAATCCGCGACTGTGGCTATAATCTTAGCAAGGCTTGGGAACCAGCGATCGGGTTAATCAAGAGTAAATCGAGCAGACGTATAGCTGTGACGACCACGGCGGACAGAGCCATCACACCGACGTCATCTCAGACGCCGTCGCAATCTGTTCCACCGCGCGACCGTGGCGCTGGGCGCGGACGGCGGAGGGAGCGCGCCGCGGGCGGAGGGTATTTAAATCGGCCGCCGCCGCGACCGAACCCAGTTCCCTCTGAGCAGCCATAGCGTACGGATCTCCGCGCCGGCACGTTCACAGGAGCTCAGTCCGTCAGTTCACCTGATGATGGCGACATGTTTGATCACCGAAATATTGTGCCCGTTGGACACTATAGACCGGCAGCATACCCGTGGATATTTTGATTAACAAATACGCCGGGAGAAACTCAAGAATCACAAATTCAATCTCAATCAGTCGTACAAACAAACAAAAACATCACTTCCAAGGAGTTCTATGTTCAGTGCTTAATGACCAGAGACAATGAAATATAAAATCACATTCTCGATACTAACTGTTTACTCCAACTATTCCCGGTAGATACGTATATAAAAAACAGAAGCGTAATGTATGCTTTACATAAGGCTGAATCAGAAGAAGCTATCCACAGAAGAAAACATCCACCCTCGAAAGGCAATCATGAATGACGTAAACAATGGTAATCTTATTATCGTCATTTATAGGAAGTCCGAGATACATGCACGAATAAAATCAAGATGCCATGACCTAAATAAGAAGATATGAACGACCTGACCTCTCCGTAACGTTCGAATGCAACTCGTCATGGCCAGAAATAAAACAACAACTCAGATATGCCCAAGCACCCATGCATCAACACGGCACAATACTCCAAATTTTCGGACTAAAACAAATGAGATTTATTGATGTCATCACAAAGTACCACATCTTAGGAACCGTTAGATGTTGGATATACTCAATCGAGTGGCAACAGTCACACAATTTCATATGGCTATAAGACAGAATTCATCCCACGGATGTCGGCAAAATCATCCAAACTGAATTTCCCAAGCAACAAGAATACCCGGAAATGTACATTATTCACGGACCATGCATGCCGACAAACCCCTAATTCGCCTTGTGTGAGTGATGGAAAATGAACGAAAAATAACCAACACCGTACATTTATGACACACAAACCAGAACCGCTGGTTATCCAAAATACGGAAGGCGGTCACCAAAAACCTATGGCTTCACAGCGAAAATACGAATACAGGCAGCGATGAACTCGACATAGATAATCAATGGGCAGTACCATATAACACACTACTTTCAAAAATTTTCCAAGCAAGCATAAACGTAGAATAGTGCAATTCAGCGCGAAGAGGTTACATCACAAAAGACAACGCCTGAAAAATTGCAAGCGAACCGCCTCAGAACACAACATTAACAGCTTTTTACCAACTGTGCCGAACGGATCCATTCGCCAAAACATAACTATAACTCGACGTCCCTACGTCTAATACGTGGAACACAACAAGAAAATCTTTCAGCGACGAAAACAAGGAGTTCCAATAGAAGATCATTCAGGAATGATGAAAACTGGCGCACTAGGGAGACTGTACGCGGTACATTGGAACAACGCCAAACGTTTCTATCTCTGGATGTTGCTACACGAAATACAGGGACTACAAGTTTTACAGATCTGAAGGCTGTTGACGGTTACCTATGCCAGAAGTAGAGAGAAGCTTAGGACTACTGGAAAACCACAACCTCTGGGAATTAGCACTACAAGAAGCCTCACTCACAGCCTCAGATAAAAAATGAAATACTTATTCCCGATAATTATAACATCATGTAACACATCGAATCCAAAACCCGAGCCCGGCAATGCTGATTTAGGAGTTCCGTGATTCCCCTAAATCGATTCAGGCAAATGCCGGAATGGTCCCTTTGAAAGAGCATGCCCGACTTCCTCTACTAATCCGAGGCACCATTGACCTCGCTGTTTGGTCCCCTCCCCAAATCCACGAAACAACCACATAACCCATCATCTACAACGAAAGGAAAATTTACAACTTTATCATGGACTGGATCGACCACGACACTCGCGTAATTATTTACTTGGACGCACCAATCGGCACCGCGAAAGCGTTTCTAGTAAATCTGTTGCTGGCGGAAATACTTGCTAAACAACACCTGGCACTTGCACTGGCGCCATCCGGTGTTGCAGCCACACCTACGGAAGGAGGACAAACTGGCCGTTGAATATAGCCAAAGAACATGGGGCTGGGGAGGGTGCTGATGGCAGCGGGCATGGACCAAACTTCAGTGGTGCCAGTTGGGTTTTACAGTAGATCGGATTTCATTAGGTATGGCTTGCACCTGATTAGGTATGGGAAGGGGAGGCAGGCAAACCTTATAAGTGACAGTGTAATGAGTGGTGGTGGGATCAGTCATGGAAAAATTCCTTTAGTTGTTGGTGGTAGAGCTCCACCTTTTTTGGATTGAAGTCATTTGATGGGTATACCTGCTTAAAGAAGTTCCTCTAACCAAAGGTTCACCTTCAGAGATCGTCATGTTTCCAAGTAGAGAACAAATTAGCATATTTCATCAAAATAAAAAAGGTATTAGAGATAAAGTTCGTGAACTGCTTACAGAAGTTGACTGTAAAATTATTGGTATGTCGAAGCACCACTTAAATAATTTGACAATTCAGATGCTTCCTTTACCGGGATACAGATTAGCTGGCTGTTTCTGAAAGAGTTCCTTGCGGAGTGGGGGAGTGGCTATGTGCGTAAAAAACCTAATTTCATTTGAGTCCATAGACGTATCACGGCACTACGCTGAACAGATATTTGAATGTTGTGCAGGGTCAGTTCAGTTTAGTGAAACTAAACTTCTAATTTTTGTTGTTTATAGGTCCCCTAACTCTGACTTCAGAGCATTTTTGCTCAAGCTAGAGAGGGTTTTTGATTCACTTTGCCGAAAACACCAGAAATTAGTTACATGTGGTGATTTCAATACACGTTTTTTATATGAGTGTGCAAGAAAACGGAAGTTGGTAGGTCTGATGCAGAGTGTGTTTTTTCCAACTTGGGTGCAGGGGAACAGAATCACAGCCATAGACAGTTTTTTTATTCATTCTTCATTACTATTTGGGCATTCTGTTAGTAAAAGTGTGAATGGCCTTTCAGACCATGATGCACAAATTTTAACATTAAAGGGCTTTTGTACTGAAACAAATGTCACATATAATTACAAACTATGTGGAAAGTCAATCCAATAGCAATAGAGTTTTTAAACCTCGTCAAGAGAGGCAGCATGTTTATAGTGCCGATAACATAGATGATAAATATAATGAATTCCTTAACACATTTCTTATGCTCTTGAGAGTTGCTTTCCATTGAAACACTCTAAACAGGGTGCTAGCAGTAATAGGCAACCCAGGTAGCTGACTAGTGGTATAAGGATATCATGTGGAACAAAGCGGGAATTATTGAAAATATTAGAAGTAGTCACAATGAAGCTACAGTAGCCCTGCAGTATTGTAAGGTGCTTCAAATGTTATTAGGAAGGCAAAGAGTATGTCGTAGGCAAGCAGAAAAGCTAATTCACAGGATAAAATTAAAATTATATTGTCAGTTGTGTAGGAAGTGTCTGGTCAGCAGCACAAGGTCGACGGTATAAAGTCTGTTCGTAGTACAAATATTTCTGTTACTGATAAATCATATGAATGTACAGTATTTAACAATCATTTTCTGAACACTGATGGTGAATTAAATAAAAATTTAGTTTCTACAGGGAATCATATTCGAGGGTTGTTCGAAAATTAAGGAACGATCGGTCGCGAAATGGAAACCACAGTGAAAACCAAAACTGTTTTCTTTGCACATTTAGCTACAGCTTCCAGGTACTTCTCTTAATAGTCGCCGCTCCGACTTAAACATTCGTCTGCGCGTTATACCAAATTTCCAGCATCATTGTCACAGAAGGCAGCTGCCTGCACTTACCGTTAATTCTCTACGGTGGTATATAACGCGTAGCCTGCGCCCAAGTGTTGTCTTCGTATCCAGCGTTTCATGTGAACAGAGATGATACTCTGGTAAAGCAAATTAGGGATGTGTTGTGTGTGATCGAACACTTCCCATCGAAAAGGCAGCAGGGGCGTCTTCACTGCCCCTGCAGAGTGCGGTTGAGAATTGACACGAAGAAGGAAGTGCGTGGCAGTTGTATTAGGTGGGCTGCATTCATAATCGCAAAGCCTCTCAACGGGCCTTCCTACTTGGCGGGAGACATTGATGTTCTAGGTACTTTTACTCGCTCACAGTGCGGTCACAACTTACAAGAGCGTCTTGATGCGATCGACGGGCATGCTAGATACACTGCGCAAAACGTCTGTGAAAAGCGTCGTCGGATTTTCACAGTGGTTTCCATTTCTCGATCAATCGTTCCTCTCTTTCCGAATAGTCCTCGTAACTTTCTTGGCAAATGCCTTTCTGAGATTGGTGTCTGAAATACTCCCCTGTGATACAGACAAGTGGGAGATAGTGTCAATAATTAAATCGCTGAAGACAAAGGACTCTAATGGTTATAATGGAGAGCCTAGCAGAATATTAAATTACCGTACTGCACATGTTAGCCCTTTATTTAGCCACATTTGTAATTTTTCCTTTAGGAATGGTCAGTTTCATGAACGATTAATGTACTCAGTAGTAAAGCCGCTTTACAAAAAGGAAGAAAAAGGATAATTAACAAAATTTTAGACCTTTTTCTATGCCGTCAGTGTTTGCTAAAGTTATTGAAAAGGCTTTGAATGTAACGGTAATTGATCATTTCATATAACACAATTTGCTATCAAATGAACAGTTCGGCTTTAGAAGTCGCTTAACAACTGAAAATGCTATATTCTCTTGTCTCTGTGAGGTACTGAATGGTTTAAACAAAGTGTTCCGAAAGCTAGGGATTTTTTTAATTAACTAAGGGGTTTGATTGTGTTGATCACAAAATACTTCTCCAGGAGTAGGACCATTACGGAGTATGCGGATTAGCTCACAATTGGTTCATCTTTTACTTTAGCAACAGACAGCAAAAGTCTTTATTCACAATGTTGAGAATGTCTGTCATGTGGGGTCTGAGTGCATTACGGTCAACTGGGGTGTCCCCAGGTGTCAGTGTTGGGGCCACTCCTTTTCGTTATTTATATAAATGACATGCCCTCTAGTATTTCTAGTAATTCTAAAATATTTCTTTTTGCTGATGACACTGGCTTGGTAGTAAAGGATGTTGTGTGCAACATAGGTTGGGTTACAAATAATGCAGTTCATGACCTACGTCATGGAAACTGCTTTTAACGTGGAGGTTTGTATGCTAGCTTATTCACATTTATCTTGTAACAAATATAAGTTACGTAACTGGCGAGAGACAACAATTTTTGCTTAGTACAAGCTAGCTACATAAAGTTTTTTTTCAATTGTACCCTTATTGATATAACAAGTTTAAAATCTTCTTATTGTTAACGTCAAACCTTGCAATATCCTTTGCATAGAGCTGTTTTTAAAAGAGATTTTTTACTTGAGCCGTGGTAAAAATTGCTGTTTTGAAGAGCGTGCCGCAGCGCGTTGTGTGAAGCAGTCGCCCTCCGTTTCTGACGGTGGCTCCGCTGTGGCTGTCGCAGCTTCGGTGTCTCCCTCTGGTGGGAAAGGGGAAAGGTTGCCTGTTCACGTGCATTTAAGGGGCGCTATGAGCTCACCAGTTGGTCAGTCTGAGTCGGTCAGTCTGGGTGAGTCTGGAGTCACTCTCGGGTCACCCTCTCGTCCCCAGCTTGCTAGTCTGTCTCTCGTCCGAATTTGTGGGGGCAAATAGTGTATGTGTCGTCCGGAGTGCTAGTATGTCTTAGGCCGCCATTCTGCTCGAGTTTGTTCAGGCAATGGTCATTGGCTGTTGGATCGATCGGTTGGTCGGTCGCGCACTGAAACACAAGATGCCTTGTCCGTCTTCAGCGTCGGCGCATGAGAGGTCGCCACGTCAGTCCAGTGGGCCGCGCCGTATCGCGAGGGATAGTGGCTTTGCGGCCGATACCAGAGCAACAGGAGTCAACCCACGACATCGGTCTGGCTGGAGCGAGCTGCGACGCCGTGAGATGGGAGATCGGCGCGACTTCCTGCGTCCGTTGGAGCGACTGGCAGCGGACGGTTCGGGAGAGCGTTTTGGGAGTGCTACGCCAGGTCTTCACCAGACATCGCAGTTTATTAAGTGATTCGTGATATGTTGTTTCATGTTAAATTCTACATATTTTCTTGGTCAATCTCTTGTACCCACCTTTCTCGTCTGTCTCTCGTCCGCATTTGTTAGGCAGTTAGTGTCTGTCTTTCTGTCTGTCGGTCTGCCGTACGTTAATAGCTGCCTCTGAAATGTTTGTCATATTCGGTGTTAACGAGTTTATTGCTTGAAGTGTAACGGCCGAATTCCTGAAATGTGTTTTTATCTTGCTTAACATCTTGAGAGGCGGCATATGTGTAATTTAGAGCATGTTTGGCCAACCTTGTATATTTTACTAGGACTGTATTTCATGGGTTTTTATTTAAATGGTCATTTTAGTATATAAACTTGCCACCCTTCCACCGTAAGAGTTTTTTTTTTTTTTTTAAATCCAAGTTGCACCTTCGGTGGCAAGTTAATTTGTTAATGTTAGTGTTTTGTACCATTTTCATCCCTCCTACGGGTGCATAGGTTTTGTGCTTGTGTGAGTTATTAAAATTTTTTAGTTTAAAGTAATCTGGTGTGTTGCAATTTGCACCAGTGTAGTCTTTCAGAGATTGTTGTGAGCGGTCGTGACTATGGGCGTGTCAAAAGGGAGCGGCAAGGTTCTCAGCCCAGAAGGTCATGCAGTCAAAAATTTGTTCTTTCTGTCTCTGAATAAATTGTAACTTTATATTTAGAAGGTGTTCTCTGATTATAATTTTAAATCTGTTTCTAAAAAAAAAGGCTTTTAGGAATACAATTTCCATTTGTTGAAACAAATTTGATTTGTTTTCATCAGTTACCCACTGGCAACTACTTCCATGGTCACATAGTGTGTTTAATGTGTTAATGTTCTTGATGAATCGCTAATAAATAAAATAAATTCTTAAGTATAAAGTATATTCTTTGAAAATAAATCATGGTTCATTACTGTTGTCATATATATATATATATATATATATATATATATATATATATACTCCTGGAAATGGAAAAAAGAACACATTGACACCGGTGTGCCACACCCACCATACTTGCTCCGGACACTGCGAGAGGGCTGTACAAGCAATGATCACACGCACGGCACAGCGGACACACCAGGAACCGCGGTGTTGGCCGTCGAATGGCGCTAGCTGCGCAGCATTTGTGCACCGCCGCCGTCAGTGTCAGCCAGTTTGCCGTGGCATACGGAGCTCCATCGCAGTCTCTAACACTGGTAGCATGCCGCGACAGCGTGGACGTGAACCGTATGTGCAGTTGACGGACTTTGAGCGAGGGGGTATAGTGGGCACGCGGGAGGCCGGGTGGACGTACCGCCGAATTGCTCAACACGTGGGGCGTGAGGTCTCCACAGTACATCGATGTTGTCGCCAGTGGTCGGCGGAAGGTGCACGTGCCCGTCGACCTGGGACCGGACCGCAGCAACGCACGGATGCACGCCAAGACCGTAGGATCCTACGCAGTGCCGTAGGGGACCGCACCGCCACTTCCCAGCAAATTAGGGACACTGTTGCTCCTGGGGTATCGGCGAGGACCATTCGCAACCGTCTCCATGAAGCTGGGCTACGGTCCCGCACACCGTTAGGCCGTCTTCCGCTCACGCCCCAACATCGGGGAGCCCGCCTCCAGTGGTGTCGCGACAGGCGTGAATGGAGGGACGAATGGAGACGTGTCGTCTTCAGCGATGAGAGTGGCTTCTGCCTTGGTGCCAATGATGGTCGTATGTGAGTTTGGCGCCGTGCTTGTGAGCGCCACCATCAGGACTGCATACGACCGAGGCACACAGGGCCAACACCCGGCATCATGGTGTGGGGAGCGATCTCCTACACTGGCCTTACACCACTGGTGATCGTCGAGGGGACACTGAATAGTGCACGGTACATCCAAACCGTCATCGAACCCATCGTTCAACCATTCCTAGACCGGCAAGGGGGCTTGCTGTTCCAACAGGACAATGCACGTCCGCATGTATCCCGTGCCACCCAACGTGCTCTAGAAGGTGTAAGTCAGCTACCCTGGCCAGCAAGATCTCCGGATCTGTCCCCCATTGAGCATGTTTGGGACTGGATGAAGCGTCGTCTCACGCGGTCTGCACGTCCAGAACGAACGCTGGTCCAACTGAGGCGCCAGGTGGAAATGGCATGGCAAGCCGTTCCACAGGACTACACCCAGCATCTCTACGATCGTCTCCATGGGAGAATAGCAGCCTGCATTGCTGCGAAAGGTGGATATACACTGTACTAGTGCCGACATTGTGCATGCTCTGTTGCCTGTGTCTATGTGCCTGTGGTTCTGTCAGTGTGATCATGTGATGTATCTGATCCCAGGAATGTGTCAATAAAGTTTCCCCTTCTTGGGACAATGAATTCACGGTGTTCTTATTTCAATTTCCAGGAGTGTATATGTGTGTGTGTGTGTGTGTGTGTGTGTGTGTTTACTTGCCATATATAGTGTAGCCAAAGGGCATCGTCGAATATATCGGGCCAACATCGCCTACGATAATCTGTTTTATATTTCTAGTTTTTACTGAGTTTAACGAACGCGATATTGGCCTGATATATTCGAGATGCCCTTTGGCTACACTGACTAAAGGATTCTTAAGAAATACTAAATTAAGGTATTTGCTCTTTCAATAGGTGATATGTTTATATTTTCAATAGATGATCTGTTTATACATGCTTGTAAATTATCCAAGTCTGCACAATGCGATCTCAATTCTTAAATAGATGTATTTGTTCTCTGTTTTGTATGTAGATAACCTGAAGATGCCTGAATAAGGCGAAATGCGTCGTTGAAAAATAAAAAACTAAAATGGCAACCAAGACTGTTTTTAACCAACAGCGTTAAGCACTGGTTTTCTGTTATGCCACGTATGCATTGGAAGAATTTCTTTGTACTTAAGTTGTTTTTTTGCGAATCGCCCTAACTGATGGTTCAGTTTTAGCTTCTCCCATACTAATAGGATAATCTTGGCTCAGTAAGTGGTGTAAGTTCACGAATCTCTTGGCGACAGTTGTTCATGAATCTGGGTATTTTGACATTGGACTCTCAATATATATATTCCTTACTGTCATTTTTTTAACAATACTGTCTTATTCTCCAGAATAAGCAGCTTCCTCTCAGCTAACACTTGGCAGAAATCGAACCTGCATTTGGATCGGGCTTCCTTATCTCTTGTTCAGAAATGAGTGCAGTATACTGATGCATCCACTTTCAGTAAGCTACCACTCGAAATCAAAAATCTTAGCAGTAATCCACGCCCTTTCAAATCGAAACTGAAGAGTGACTTCATGGGTCACTCCTTCTATTCTGTCGAGGAGTTCCTTAGAAAATTAAGCTGATTCTTGTTGTATTGTTGATTGCGTTTACTTAAACTTATGGATTGACATTTTTGGCGCTCATAAACATTTTATTTTTATCTTTTATTACTGTTATGTTGTAATTTCATGTACTGACACGTTCCATGGCCTTGGAGATTTGCTCTTCAATTTGGTCCTACGGAATTTGACGTGTAAATAAACTGAAAGTAAATCCCCACATATAAACACTCAAGAGCATCTGGACGGTGTGAAATTCTGAAGCCAGCTAAAGTTACCTTCAGGGACGAATGCGCTACCATACATAAATAATCACACGGAGCCATGGACAGGACGTTACAAGACTTGCGAGGAAACTGAAGTGATGGCAGGAGCTCAACTCACATTCACAGAAGATTTTTGGCAAACACTTCCAAGTCAATACCAGAATACGAGATCAATTCATGCTTTAAAAAAATCACATCTCTGGCCACACATACAAATATTAAGACTAACAAGAAATATGAGAGTTGAACTATAGAAAGACAAAACAGCAACATATTTTGCTCAACAACTTTTACAAACAGGCAAGGCACATATCCTACAGACCAGGCGACCGGCCTCACAAAACTCAACAGTCATTTCTGGAACATAGCCACTGCTGAAAACGAATTCATTGACCGAATTTATCTAAATGTTCTTCACAACTACACCCATCCGCACTGCGTATGTAAAAGTGCAAGTTTGTCTACAAGAAACAATATTGTTGACGATATCAACTTTAATATTCAAAGCAAAATAACCGGTGATGAGAGGACATACAAACTGATCGACACTATGGTAAACGTTGAAGTGTGTGTGAACTTCCCCACATAATTTCTAAATTCTTCCAAAGTACCAGGAATGCCACTACATGTATTCGACTTAAGGTTGGATATCCGTTCATGCTACTTAGAAATCACGGCTTATCAAAATTAAGTGATGGAACAAAGATGATCGTCAAATAGTTATCAAATACGTAACATCAGCGGAGCCAAACTACTGAATGGAAAGTACAAAGAACAAACAGAATTCATGACCCTGAATACCAATTATCTCTACTAAATTGCCCCTCCAATTTGAAGGATTGCAATTTTCAATCAAATTCGCCTACAGTTTTAGAGTTAACAATGGGGAAGGACAAACTTTATAATATTATGGCATCAGCCTCAAACACACTTTCTCTTACGGCCAACTATACGTAGCCAACTACACGAGTAGGCAATTAGATAAGTTTGTAAGTATGCACTCCAGATATCAAAATAAAAAAATGTTGTAAACGGGTTCTGTAAATAGAACACTTTTTCAATAAAAAATGTTTACTTCTCACACTTTAACAACTATTGTAAATAGTTATAACATATTTTTTATAAAAGAACTTTACTTCTCATACTTTAACATGTAAAGTAAATACTTAGAATATGTTTGCAACATATATTTTTTAAATTCTTATACTTCAGAGTTTATCCTTTTATTGCAACTACCACATAATCTCGTATCAACTTCCTGAGTGAAGCAGGGTATCCTAGCTACAATGAAGCGCCGAAGTGACTGGTATAGGCATGCGCATTCAAATGCGGAAATATGTAAACAGGCAAAATACAGCGCTGCGATCGGCAACGCCAACATAGGACAACAAGTGTCTGGCACAGTTGTTAGATCGGTTACTGCTTTTACAATGGCAGGTTGTCAAGAGTTACGCGAGTTTGAGCGTGATGTTATTGTCGGCGCAAGAGCGATGCGACACAGAATCTACGAGGTAGCGACCAAGTGGGGACTTTACCGTACAACCATTTCGCGAGTGTACCGTGCATATCAGGAATCCGGTGAAACATCAGATCTCCGACAAATATCCTAGAAGAACATTATCAACGACAATTGAACAGAATCGTTCAACGTGACAGAAGTGCAACGCTTCCGCAGATTGACGCAGATTTCAGTGCTGGGCCATCAGCAAGTGTCAGCGTGCGAAAATTCAACGAAACATAATCCATATGGGCTTCCTGAGCCGAAGACCCACTAGTGTACCCTTGATGATTGTACGACACAAAGATTTACGCCTCGCCTAGGTTCATCGACACCGACATTGGATTGTCGATGAGTGGAAATATGGTGCCTCGTCGGACGAGTCTCGGTTCTAATTGTATCGGACGGATGGGCGTGTACGGTTATGGAGACAACCTCATGAATTCATGTACCCTGCATGTCAGCAGGGGACTGTTAACGCTGGTGGACGCTCTGAAATGGCTTAGGGCATGAGCAGTTGTAGCCATATGGGACGCCAGATACGTCTAGGTACGACTCTGACAGGTGACATCCACGCAAGCATCCTGTTTGATCACCTGCAGCCATTCATGGTCATTGTGCATTCCGATGAACATGGGAAATTCCAGCAGGACAATGAGGCACGCCACATGTCCAGAACAATCCAAGAACACTTTTCTGAGTTTGAAGACTTCCGCTGGCCATCAAATTCCCCAGACATGAACATTATTAAGCAAGTTTGGGATGCCTTGCAACGTCCTATTCAGAAGAGATGTCCAACCCCTCGTACTCTCACGGATTTAAGGATAGCCCTTTAGAATCCATGGTGTCAATACCCTCCAGCATTACTTCAGACATTAATTGACTCCTTGCCACGTTATGTTGTGGCACATCTGCGTGCTTTTGGGAACCGTACATGATATTGGGCAGTTGTACTAGTTTCTTTGGTTCTTCAGTGTGTAAACTTCGGCGGCCCATGGAAGTACAAGTATGTGCGACGCTGCAGCGCTGTCTCACCGCACAGCTGGCAATAATAATATACAGGGGACATGACGGTGCCAGAGCGTAATGTCTTTGTGAATCGTATTAACAGAATCTTCCGTCGGTTCTTGGTAGAACAACATTATAAGAAATGAAAAGCGCCAGTTGGCTTTTGTACTACAATATTACTTTTATTGTTAACCGGTCTTCGGACATTTACTCAGTATTATCACTAAAGAAGTTAAATGTTAGCAAACAACATTGGAAGAGAAGTAACACGTCTAGACTGAAGAAGAAACATACAGTAACTAACATCTTTGCAATGAAAAACTAAAAACTGAATAGTACATATATAATAATGGAGTAGACAGGAAAACATTATCACAAAATTAGAATAACATGCCTACGTAACTGTTTCTATTAATAAACAAAACTAATAAAATAACATAAAATTAGTACTAGACAAGGCTGCATCAGGAGGTGTGAAACATGGGGAGTGATACAAAACCCATTAAAAGAAGAGACAGTTTCCAATCTAAATACAGAATACATAAGGAACTTGAGCAATATCAATAATGTGAACAGAAATAAATAAATGCAGGAAAATGGAGGTGTTTGAGAGAATCTACAGTTTGAGAGTGTGGTGGTACTGCATTTTAACATTAACATTATAATCAAAGCAGTGGCTGTGTAACAGCTTTCATTAAATAAATGAGCAAAGTAAAATACGAACAGTATTTGATGAGACAACCACAAGGGGTGTTAAACACGGACAGTAATAAAAATACCAGTTAAAAGAAAGCCTTAACTATTGAATCTGCAGTCTATGTGGGATATAAAGACAACTTCAACAAAACAAAACATCTTAATGAATACAGGAAATGGGAATATGTAGGAAGAGAGAGTGTGGGAAGTAATGAACAACAAAGATAATTACATGAAGTTTAGGAGAGGGGAAGTGTTGAGCTGTGTCTGGTCATTTAGGATGAGATCAGGACTGTGAGCAAGATGTTCGTTAATTTCCAAGGCTTCCAGCAGGGTGACTTTTTGAACTTTGTTTGCTAAGTGAAGTACATGGGACACTGGTTGGTAGTTGTGACCCTCACTCAGTACATGCTCGGAAAATCCAAAGTCTGAATTCTGCAGCCTCCAGCTGCGTTCATGTTCAGCCAGCTTAGTTAATATGTCTCTACCTGACTGACCAATGTAAAATTTGTCAGAATCAGAACAGGTATACCCCACTGTTGGCTAATAACTGGATCTTTCTTTGCTATTAAAAACACACTGGGCTGTCGTGTTCCTGACGTAGTAGGAAAGCCTGTACTTGAAGAATTTCAGTGCCTTGGCTACAATCTGTGATACCTGACCTAGAAATGGTGTAGTGTACACCATTTCTTGTAGACAGTGGATGGGGAAGCTGGTAGGGCATAGAGGAGGGGTATAATTTTCCGTTTTTGTTTCGTGTGCAAGATGTGGTCAATAAGAAATGGATTGTAGCCGTTGGCTGTGGCAATAGATTTTATTGTATCCGACTCTGCTTTAAAATCATCTCTGGACATGGGGATGGATATGAGACGGTGCACCATTGAGTGGAAAGCTGCATGTTTCTGAGCTATGGGATGTGAGCAAGAAGGTATTACTGTGCCTATAGTTGTTGTTTTTCTGTAAATTTTAAAACAATGTGTGTGTATACTGATGTCACCAGTCCACATACACAGTACATCATGTACATATCTAAACCAGTATTTGATGTTTGCACTCAAAAGTTCCGTTTTTAGAAAATTTTGTTCAAAATGGTCCATAAATATTTCAGCCAACGGTGGACTAAGAGGGGAACCCATAGCTAAGCCATTTAACTGTTTATAAAGAGTCCCTTGGAACTGGAAATAGTTCTGTGCGAGGCATGTGTGCGTGGCCAGTCTCAAGTCATTCAATTCTACAGGATTGACGTTAGACTTGTGCATCAGCTCTGTCAGAATATCAATCCATTCTATTACTGGTATGTTAGGAAACAAACTGCTGACACCAAAGGATAGTAATTTATCACTGTGTGAGACAGATTTACCTTTTAACTTGTTTACTAGGTCCACAGAGTTTGAAATACCATGCTTTGGTTTGAATTTAGTCTTGCTCTTAAGTAGGACATCCAGTTTACTGGCTCGTTTGTAAGATGCAGTAGTGAATGATGATACAACTGGACGAATAGGAACATCTTGTTTATGCAGTTTAGGAAGCCCATAAATTCTAGGAGGCTCTGGGTTCATATTAGTTAGCAGTTTTGCTACAAATTCAGAGAATATGCTTTTACATGAATTAATTGCATATTTAACATCCTTTTTGAGTAATTTAGTAGGGTCTTTAGGAAGGACTTGGAAGCCTGTGGTATTCAGGAATGTCATTCGGTGTACTGTGTTGGACAGTATCTATGCCTTGCAGACAGGCGCTTGTATAACATACGTGGATTCCTGCATTCGAGGGAGAAAGCGTAATTGGGCTCAAAGAGGCCAGCTGGAGTAATGGGCGAGTCGCTCGACATCTGGGTTCGAGCGGTGCCACAGTTCGACGATACAGGGAGGAATGCGTGAATCGTGGCCGAACACAACTACAACAAGGAAGCAATGGACCTAGAGAGACGACAGAACGTGAGAGCTGAGCAATCGCCAGAGGGGCGGTCATATCGCCGGTTTCATCTCTATCATCGTTCCGACTTGCAGATGCTGCGTCAGTGGCCAGAAGCACCATTAATAGCCGTCTCACAGAAAGGAGCCTAAGCTCTCGGCGCCCCTTACACTGACTACCATTTACCTCTCTACACCAAACAAGCCCGTTTGCAGTGGTGTCGGGTACACCCGGCCTGTAATCTCAATGACAGCAGCAGAACTGGCTTCAGTGGACGTACCTCTGCAAACTGAGCCCAGATGACCAGCCAAGACTCGTCCGGAGACGCCTCGGACAGTGGTCGAATACCAGCTTCATTGTTGCCCGCCATACCCCCAACACCAAGGATGTACCATTTCATTTCATAGCAGACCCCTCCTGGTGTCATCTGCAGCACTTCAGTCGTCGACGATATTTTACGCCCCTCTTTGATGGCAACATGTGCTTACATGTAAGCGAGATAAGACTGACACTCACACGTCTAGAGTTCCTACTATTTGTCTTTGTGTTTTCCTAATCTTAACTTGGTGAGCAAGGTCACCAGCTCTCTCCTCAATTGAAAACATTTGGAGCATTAATTGCAAGGTCCTTCAACCAGCTTTGGATACTGACGATCTAACGCCCCTCAAGAGAGCATCCAGCAACACTGCCAATCTGTGCCAAGACAAATAAATTCTTGCACCAGGGCCAGAGAGAGACCAACGTGGTATTAACTTGCTCAATTTGTGATGCTCTTTCTCTCTAATACATCATCCACTTCTTTCTGAAACTATAATTGAGTGGCCGAGCGGCTCTAGCGCTACAGTCTGGAACTGCGCTGCTGCTACAGTCGCAGGTTCAAATCCTGCCTCGGGTATGGATGTGTGTAATGTCCTTAGGTTAGTTAGGTTTAAGTAGTTCTAAGTTCTAGGGAACTGATGACCTCAGAAGTTCACTCCCATAGCGCTCAGAGCCTTTTTTTGAGACTGTAATCATTTATTTTACTCCATATATACAAGTAACGATTTCCGTACCATTGGGATTATTTGTTAGTTCTGCGTAGTCTTTTTTTACAGTATATGTATCAAGCGTGTTTCAAAGTCTTTCAAAAACGAGCGTCAAGGGATGTTGCTACTCACGTAATGGGAATCAACTTTTGTTAGAGACAAAAATGTTCATTGACGTTCCCCAGCGACAGTACGCGTCCTTTTGTATTCGCCGATCATGGGATGACGAGATTTCACCAAACCAGCAGGGCCAACTAACCAAATGAGCAATATACTTCCTACCTCAGTAAACGTATAGTGATTTTCAACAAGAAAACCGTATGAATGAGAGTCCCTGTGCGGAGAAAAGTGTTTTACTAACTAATCAGGAACCTCAGCTTTGCTGGGCCTTGCATTTTTCAAATGGAGCAGATGGGGTGATAGGCAACACGCATTGCAATTCAACCCCGTGCAGTCTCTATGCCATGCCGCATCTCAAAGTCCTAAACAGTCTCAAATAACAACGTCTAAGTTCGATAGAAGCATCAGAGGACGTTTTTTATCTAATAGAAGTCATTCCTCCGGGCGTGATCTATCACCTACTTGATGGATACAGGAACAGGGTTCCTGTCGGATGTGTGTCCGAAGTGTTAAACACTGTGTCACGATGTTCGGTTGCAGAAAACAAGGTCTGCACTTCTGAATTACGACAGGATATCCCATTTACAGCTTTTTTTAGGTCCGCATTATTTCGCTTTTACAACAGTAAATAGATGCGTATTGTCCTGCCACCTATCTGTTTCCTGCACCATAATTATTCTTTTTGTTCGGTGTTTCATTCAGTTGTGAATAGATGCTAGCAGTTGTGTCACATAAACATACGTGATGATGACTGGAAAAGTCACAATTCAGAAACGGATCTATAAACTTAAAAAAACTGCTTTCAGTAAAACGGTCGCTACTGTTACATATGAGTAGATATGAGCTGCGCAGTGTGTTGGACTGACTACTGAAAATTGTACAATCAAAGGAAAAGACGACTAAGGATTAACACGGAGCTATACGTAGGAAGGATACAGTTCTCGAAGAGTTACTGAAGTTCCCTTCCATAATGTGCTTACAAGACGAATCTCTCTTGCTAACATACTGCTAGCTTACGTCAAGAGATTGCTTGATCCCTCTCTTCCCAAAAATGGATTTGTGTTATTATATCTGCGTTTTTAACTTTCTTCTGTGCCACACCAGCGATACTAATCTGTTTTAATCTTTATTTAGGTATTAATAAGGAGAACTGATTTTTCGTTGTGAAAAACTGAACTCTTTGTGTTTTAGAGACATGGAATATTAACGGGCTAATTATAATTTATTTATATCTAAGTACACTAAACGATTATTTGCATCATGTTCGAATATAGAAACACGTAATAAACTGCTGAGGATATTTTTACACCCAAACAAATATATGTGAATGTATTGTGTGAAAATATAATATGTATATCTAACATCAGAATTTTTTCTTTTTCCCATCATTAGATCCTGCATTTGCACTGAAGCTCGAAACATTTCCTTCAGAGTTTCGTTTTTTATGCATAGTGCAATAACATTCAATAGAAACGACTCCCATTATGTATCAATAAAAAGCAATTTATTTTCGCTGGAAGATGTGTCTCATAGCATTTAATATACCAATGCGTTGAAAGTGACGTTGACAACGAAGTTTCAGAGGAATGGGCATTTGAATTCCTCAGTTTTAAATTATACACAGTGGCATTTGAGGACCCTGTAAACTCATGTTTTACTTCATTGACTTCAATAGCAACTACATTTTTTTCATTACTTATTATGTCACCGCTGTAACGTGAAACATCTTCGGCTACAAAGGTTGTTAAATATTTAGTGCAGTAGATCAAAATTCGTAATCACGATGCTAGTGTCTCTCTGATGCAGGAAATCAGATATAGGGGAAGGTTTACAATCCCTAAAAACAAAATTGTCAGGAAATGAGTACGTAGTAATAGAAATGTTACGAAACATATTCCAAAACAAAATTATTTTTTGCGTTGAAATAAAATGTATTTATTCAGTCATGACTTTATTTTCAATGAAGATTAAAATACGTGATTTATAGCGTCAAATGTGACTGATTTGGCATATGTTTTAAACCACTGTCGTAAACATTTTCACGTCCCAAAAGTATGACCTATATAAACCATTTGAGAAGTATCACAAGAAAAGAATAAAACAGACTAGCTACAAATTCCGAGTACTGCTTTGAAATCACCTGCAACAAAATGTAACTGTTCACTACATCTGTCGGGAATACCGCCAAATCAGCTCTAAATAAAATCTTCATATTGTTGTATAATTATTTATTTATTGAAAAATAGGTAGAGTCCCACATAAAAGGTAATTATGTCGCAATCATTGTCCAATTGCTGGTAGGATTTATGTGCTTTACACACACTGCAGTGTAATCGTTTATTTATTGGAAATATTATTCGGTACAATTCTACTTAAGTGGAAATTATGTTAAAGCCTTTGACCAATTCTTGATTAGATTAACGTACTTTAGGTACATCTACTTAAATAGTACAAGCAGAGCACCAGAAGCGTAGACATATGTGTCACTATGTCACTGGAAAAGCGATATTAAATTCAGAATCCTGTTTTGTAGAGTTTGAAACATGATTGTTGTTACCCGTATCAAGACAGTACCGATCAAATCAGATCCGTGCTAAAAGTTTAGGTGATCCATTTACATGTGTCGCTTTAGTTACATCTCTGAAGCGGAGGCAGCCAGAGACTGTGGTCATGTGTATATGAGTTATGCTTGTGTGACTGTGTGTGTGTGTGTTGTCTAATTCCAATGAAGCCTTTTTGCCCTGCAGTTTAATTGTTTTGCAGTCTTTGTGTTCTCCTATCTGCGACTCAGCACCTTCACTATACGGTGAGTAGCCATCTATCCTTCCCATAATGTTGTCATTATTACATCCTAGATTTTCCATTGTTTGAAAACTTGCGTTTCTGTGATTGCTGGAAGATCGATGTCTGTTCACGGGTATTACAAAAGACCAAGTTTTGTACACGTGCTGATTAAAATTGTAAAGGTTATCCCTCGGCTCAATAGATCACTGGGCATCAAGGATAGTTTGTATCCTAGAGTGTTGTCATATCTTCTATATACCAACAGATGTAGGAACATGAGACTGACCTCACTCTCAACCTCAAAAATAAAGTATATTTTGGGGTGAATCCCATTTAAGAAATTATGGAAACCACGAAGCTTTTCTTCGCTGTGTGGTCATATAACACATGTGTCATCCCCATAGCGGAGCAAGCAGGAAGGTTTCTAAGGAGCACGTACTTAATGACTGTCGCTGAAAATGTTACATAAAAATGTCAGATGCTACTGGTGACTAGGGTGACCTCATAGCAAGACCGTTAGACCGCTCATAGAATTCGTCATTGTACTTAAAATAGCTCTTAATTAAGTCAGAAAAATCTAGAAAAACTTGCTCCCTTGTCATCTTCATTGTACCTGGTACTGGGATGTTAGGAAACAACGTCAGATCGAAGCCAACAAGAACGTCACTTGCTGATATCTTCACTGTGCACATAATATCTAAATAATGACTTACTAAAAAGTAAGTTGGCTAGTTAATCGCATTGACTAATAAGTCTCATAGGAACCGATTCTTTGTAGATCTTCCGTAGTCCATACATCCTGGATGAGACAGGTATTTTTTATAATACAGCTATCCGTTCTGGAGACTGATATCAGATTTTTCACTTTCCGAACGATTCAGTTCGTCGGTTGGGTTTTCAACTTGCGTCACACAGGATCAGCTAATAGTTGTTCCAGCTCCTTGTGATATTCCAAAGCGCTCTTAACAGCTGTAGCATTTCCCGTATCTGATTTCGTCACAACGATGCTTTCGTTTCTCTTGATTTCTTAAGAGCTTTTCGTTCCTGCGCTGTTAGGTTGCTTTTATGTGTTTTCGATTTCCGTAGAATTCTCGACACATCTTGTCTTACTTCTTCGGCCTGCAATTTTGGAAGACAAAACAAGGTTGCTTCGACTGCCCTCGCGATTTGTTCAAGAGGAGTTCTCTTGATTGTAGTTGCGAAATTCAGACCTTTGGGAAAAACTGGGAGTCTTTCTTGCGCACTTTATCTTTTAGTCTGGTGAACTGCTCTTTTTCATTCATATATTGCTGTGTGATAAAACGTTATTATGTCCACATTATCCCACTCTTGATGTGAGACCGTTGTCGCCATTAAAAATGCAATGCAGTTAACATGCACCTTGTAATGTCTAACTCACTGCGCATTTGCTAGATTCTTTCAAGAAAAGGTGCCTGATTGGCCCTTTGGTAGATCCTCCTGGCTTTCGTTGTCTGCACATGATGACTGAGTCTGGCTAATTTGGGTATTACATCATTATCACGACATCGGAAGAGGAAAGTCAGATCACTCAGTGACTTATTTCCGCCCAGGTTCTACAATCTTTTGTGGCTGGTATAAACAACTTGCGCATAAAAGCGATATATGTAAGATGCAGGCTTCCGTGGCCGTGTTTATTAACGTAGCTTGCGAAGTAGTGCGGTGGCGGCAGCAGGACCCCGTGTGTCCGCCTGCTGACACCCCCCGGTAAACGCAAAGGCCTCAGCGCATTCGAAGATTGACTCACACGTAGACCCGCACTCACAGCGTCTTCCGGATGGCGGCTGTCTTGAAAGGGTAAGCCCATGGCTACCACAGCACACACAGGGTACAGCCAGGAAGACAGTACACTTACAGCCTGGGAGGCGGCACTCAATCGCCCATCCAATAAGTAGAAGGCTGCAAGTTGCTGTCAGTCAGCTAGGCAATGAAAATTGTCCCACGTGTCCATGTTTAGCTACAAGGTAATCACATTAACTCTTTAATTTTTGGATGCTTTTAAGAGAAATTACACAGCTTTCAATGTTCAATTGAACAAGCTGTGATTCTTTGCGGAGAATTTCTGCAAGTATGCGCTACTGTGTCCATGCCTTTCGGTCAATTCTCTGTCAGATCATGTTTCAAAGTAGATTGATGGGTAATTACAATTCATATAATAGAGTGTAACTTCAGTCAGGCCTTAATCTATTCGCAGACAGTAAAAACAGGGACGGATATTACCGTCCTGTCAGCATCGAGATAGTTAGAAACGAGGCACAGGCAAAAATTTTTTCAGGGACGGGGAAGGAAATTGACCGTGCTCTTACAAAGGAACCAGCTGTCATTGAGTTTCTTTTGACGAAAAACCGAAGCACTGCACATATTAAGAGGCACTTACAGAATTTCTACAGAGACCTGGAAGAGAAGAAAAGCGTGGTTTTATTGCAAGGGACATCTGTCATCACCACAACAAGGCCGCGCAAACAACTCTGATCTACAGGGTGCCAGAGTTGGTAGGGTAAACCAGTATGAGCCCATGTTTGATATGAAATTGATATGGATATTAATTAAATTGTGGCAGCTGATTTTCTTATGACCTTAAGCTATTGGTCTGTAATATTGTTTATGAGCCCCTGACAGTTGATTTATGACACACTGTGGATATTCCGTCCTTTCAGGAAAGCCCACACCACTTCACCCTCACTGAACACCTCTAATCCTCCTCCCTCACCCTCACTTATACAACCACACTTTCAAGCTTAAGTTGTTCGAACAGCCCCCTCCCACTCTATCAATGCGATTGACTAGTTAATTAAATTGATAAATTAGTTGACCCCTCCACCTTTGGTAAATCCCTAGCTCCCTCCATGCCCCACTCGGAAACTGGCGGGAAAACAACTCAGTCTATGCTGAAGAAGGAGGACCTCCTGAAAGGAAATTAAAATCAATGTCAATTACATAGCAAAGGATATACTGTTTACGTATAAAATTCATTTCGAAGTGATTCGATCTCTCTTGCTCATCATTCTCTGCTGTTCTGGAAATGCAGGTCTTGTAAAACAAATCGAAAATATGTAATTAAATGTATAGATTTTTCTGCAGTCGCTCAAGGAGTACCATCACGAAATCGACATCAACATAATCCACCATGCATAACCTACCAAACGCTTCTTTGCACCTACTGGAGGGCAGGCATGCTGACGAGTACATTGCTTCTTCGTGTGCCCACGCGCCAGTTTCTTCTCTAAGTTCCACTACATATTGGTGTCAAAGAGGTCACACTGCACATACTCAAGCCAGGACACAGCACCACCAGCCGACTTATAGTATTAGCATACCCCAAGAGGCTACTTCAAATCATGTGCCACTGCTTGGAAGGATTCTGTCTAACCTGCCCAAACCTGCAGACCTTAGTATCACAGAATCCTGCGCTACTTTTCCTCTTTTTTGCCTGTCCAGCGGCCAAGACACCCCTAAAACTATGGTACAAATGGAACTAAGCGCTATGGGACTTAACATCTGAGGTCATCAATCATCTAGACTTAGAAACTACTTAAACCTAACTAACTTAAGGACAACACACACATCCATGCCCGAGGCAGGATTCGAACCTGCGACCTTAGCAGTAGCGCTGTTTCGAACTGAAGCGTTTAGAATCACTTAGCCACAGCCGCCGCTTTTTCAACTATCGTTCCCTGTATCAGCATACCTTGTTACCCCAAATGGCTACTTCCGGTTGTATCACCTGCACAATCTGCACCCAAACTCACATCTTTCACACCAGGTCAGTGATAGCAGCTGCTCTATGTGCTCACACTGCTGTACAGATTTTGACTGAGTTAGTTTGCAATACCACTGACAGAGAACGCTGGCAGAAGCAATCGCCTAACCCCTTCTATCTCAAATTCACTCCTCTCCTCCCCCCTCACCCATCTGGTGACTTCCACTTAGACAAAGAATTAGTTGGTAACAACTCTTTGATACAAATGGCGCCAAATCTTTGACTTTGATGCCTAGGAAATATTTCCTGAAACACAGGTTATCCCTCTCTTTCTCTCTCTCTTCCTCCCTCTCTCTCCCTCTCTCTCTCCCTCTCCCTCTCGCTCTCTCTCTCTCTCTCTCTCTCTCTCTCTCTCTCCCTCTCTCTCCCTCTCTCTCAGGTGGCTACTTCCTAACTAGTGAAAGTTTCTCGTGTGCCACACTAAACCCTCTATCTATATATATGTTAAATCCCTAGCTGTGGATGTTTAGAAATTATCCTTCATTCTGTCATATTGATTGATTAATAAACTAATTAGCTAAAATTTCAAATTTCGGCTCAGTTGCGTGCTATCCCAGTAAGCCATTTCTGAGGGAGTTTGACTGGTGTTTGCTCACAATACTACTATCAGAAGTAACAAACTGATCAATCAGTAAATCACAATTGGATTTCTAAAGCACTATAGAATTACGTATTTTGTTCTCTCAGCTATATGAGGACGTTGAATGAGGAGGAAAGGGCCTACAGTGTGATAGGACAGTAACAGCAGATATCACTATACACAGTCACTGCTATATATTGTGAATCAGTAAACCTCGATGGTAGTATATCAGAACTCGGATCACAGTAACTTTACACACCAACACATACTTTATAAGCCTGCTGATCACTGCAAATCTATCACACACCCTTACTATATATAATAATTCACCAATAACTGAATGCTGGTGACACTAGACAATATTGAACGTGAATTCCGAGATGGACGAATATGCTCCATTTGTTTTTCTTGGTGGTCTTAAGAATGTAGGTGATATCGTCACAGAAGCTATAAGCTATTAAAAACACAATAACATTGATTATGTTACTGTCACCCGGAGTGAAAAGCGGTCTTGGTTCTACAGGCACACACAAGAGTCGCTCACAATGTCCTCGTTAATATCTATACGTTGTGTATTAACTGAGCTGTGGTTCTGTTTCCGAATGAAGTGGTCCTCCTGACAAGTACCGTGACACTGAATGTAGATGGAGGTCGCAGGGGAGTTTATTAACAGACAGAAACCGCGGGGTCACGTCGCCGGAGGTGTAAGGACATAATAAAATCACCTACCCCACCGAATTTAGAAACAATTCCGCTAAGGAACGTGGTATTACGCTGTTATATGAAACTCCCTCATGCCACTGCTACATATTTTCCACACTAAAAAATAATATTTGTAACACATTCTATCTCAGTACCATGTGGACATTAACAGAGTTTCTACGATATATTCACAACGTTATGGAAGAGAGAGGATGATGATTGATTGAGAATGATCACTTAAAGTAGATGGTGTGCTATGTGGTGAATCACGTTTTATAATGCAACGCTAGATTGAAGTCGTCGGAAATGACGAATACACCGATTTTTCAGAACTGTAGTTTTACACTTACTGGTAAAAATTGTTATGCGATCTGGAATCAAGTCACTCTATTCAACCATGTACTTGCGTTAGATGCTATGTAGATGTCTTTTATTGATTACAGCCACTGGTGAATCATATTCGTTGCACCCTCTTATCGATAAACCAATCATCTACTTCGACCCTATATGCTAAGGACCCAATACAGTAAAACCTCACTTTGGTTTTAGACTGTCTCTCTCTGCATTTTGCAAATGTTCCTCAGTATCTTCCCCGCTTCCCTGCAGCTTTGTACATGTGATCATTCCAGTTTAAGTCGGAGCTGAGCGGAAGTCACATAGCACTATGTGCACCACACTCTATATCCTGTGGAGAAACAGGTTGAGGTGAGACTGTGTTTTCAGCACTCAGTGGAAATGAGAGCATGCTGCTGTAGATCCGCCAACTATGTATTATGTGTAAGGCCAGCGCCAAATGAAACTTTCTCCTGCAATACAAGGTGGTAGAAAAGACAGTACGAGAAGTTCCATGGGTGTTTCTTATAGAGAAAATCTGCAGGACTTGGCATCATAAGGGGACTGGAAGTAGGACACGGATTTTGCTACCAGACTGCAGTGTGTTTCCAAACTATATGCAGATACTTTAGTCAAAAGGAGATCTGTGTATCTCAGGATGCATTCATGTCTATCATCCAAGCATTCTCTCCCTTCGCATTATTCTGTATCATCTAACAAAGAAACACTGCAAACTCCTGATGTATCGAAAACAAATACTATCTGCATGGTAACATCGAGCATTTGTGTCAATCTAATAAATATACAGGTATTGGGCCATGGGAGCAAGCGGCCATTGATCGAGGTCGGTTGTACAGAGCAGTGTAAACTTTTGTCACCTGTACTATAGGAGGACCATATCCCACAGGCTGTCAATTGTAAGAGAGTGTTCCTGTGTCGCTCTTTATTAAGAATTTTGGTGCACTGTTTTTCTGCTGTAACACATACAAGCAGTGTCTGACTGCAGCACTTGTACACTGCGATACATTTTGCTTTTTCCATCAAGACATCGAAATCTGTCTTGAGTCCTAAACCAACACTAGCACATTTCGATTCATTGGCTTTAAAAGAAAGCTAGACGTTACATGGTGTAAACTACGCTGCTCCCACAAGACACAGGATAATTGAAACGAAAGAGAGAGGCGGTGTTTCCTATTGAAAAAATTGTGGAGGACTTGAGACATAAGGAAAGTGGAAGAGTCTGCGGCATTTTGTAGCGTTTCCAAACAGCTGTCCAAAGGTGATGATCTCTACATTTAATCTTATTCTCCACA
Source organism: Schistocerca americana (assembly GCF_021461395.2). Classification (NCBI taxonomy): domain Eukaryota; kingdom Metazoa; phylum Arthropoda; class Insecta; order Orthoptera; family Acrididae; genus Schistocerca; species Schistocerca americana. The sequence continues at coordinate 298,507,932 of NC_060126.1, read as the reverse complement.
GTGATGGGCAGCTCCTGTTTTTGAGGAGAACCTGAGCATTGAATCCCCACACAGGCTCAAATAGATAGTGCATATTGCACCCAGGTATATGATCAATGTTTCGGTGTCCTAGATGGTAGTCACCCTGACCTCCAAATCTTTGCACACGGCGCCATTCATTTTTATGATTTACAGTGAATAGCTGCATGTGGAACAAGAAGATATTTTGGAGGACCGCACCCCATAGACTGCGGATGGTATGCACCACTAGTTGTCAATCCCACTGGGGACGAATGGAATGATTTTCACTCATCTAGGCTAGAGTATAAATGACCTCATTGATCCAAATTTTTTTCGTACTTACATCAGTTCTATGTATCTTCCATCAATTTTCGTCATTTTACCAGGTTTTTCGTAATTTCAACGCATTTTGCTCAGGTACGTGAGGTCTAAACGGCCACTCTCGACGAGTTGTCACGTCAACAAAACTTGTCATCGCGTCTATCACATGATACAAATGCTGTTTCTTACTACATGAAATAGTCATCAGCAGTAAGGAGCTGCAAAAACTACATTCCATAACAGAATCACTTAATAAATACGGTAAGATTTTATTGTAATTTGCGATCTGTTCCCTGTGTGGATGGAATACATAGTATTCATGCATTCGTGGTATAAAAGCAGAGATGAAAGCTGTGGTACTCATACTTCTATTTGTAAATGAACTTCCCATTCGTTGAACCTATAGGCCAAGGACGGTGACCAAAATTCCATATGGCCTCTCTCTATGCTTCTCATAAGTCTTCCCCTATTTTTAACAAACCATCCCCCGAACACTGCTCCTGAATTAATTTGAAACTGACGAGGTGTAGGAGGGTACTATACCTCCTATATTCAACGTCACATTCAGGAACAGAAAGAACCGAGTTCCATGTGATCAATACACTTAAACATTTTGCATCTGCAAAGATGATAACGCCTGTTCCGAACTTCTGACGACCAGTCTAGTGATGTAGTCCGATTTTCTCACTTGAACTGCTGTTCTGCAAAGACTGCTTCATACTAACCTCAATCACATCACCTATCCAATTACACATGCTCTCTCCAGATGTTTTCATACTGATGAGTTTAGCACACCTTATTAGTATATAGTAGGTGCAAACTTGGGACATTTGACAATGTTGTTATGATACAACAGATGATTAAGATGGAAGGAGTTTTAAACGTTTTAACTCAAATCACTTGTGCTATCGATTCTCGTTGTAGTGTCGGGATTCCATACCAAAAATGTGCTGGGGAGAACGAAATGACACCGGAACATAAACACAAATGCATAGCAGCGGTTTTGGTATGTGAAATTACACCCCACGCTGCACCAACTCTGTAAACAGAACACACTCTCTTTCACACACACAAGACTTCTCAAGATGATCCCTATAGATAACTTAGAATCATTGCTTTTATGACACTGAATACTCGATTTATCTCCAATATGTGACAGAGAAATACGAAATAGTTAAATGCGTGATAAATGACCTGCAGCAACATTTCCCTCTCGTTGGAATGCATCATCAGTCTACTATTAGATTACACCTGGTTACAATCCCTCTCAACCTGTCACTCCATCTACTTTCCTTCATCCTTTAATACAGATCCACGTCAGTTTGGAGGCAGATAGTTCTGTTTTCCAGGAAAGTATCAAAGATAACAGTATTCTTGCATGTACCGTTATTACCTCAACAAGCATACAGCAGGGTGTTGTTAAAATGCATGCAGCAACTGTTCCATAAGGTGTTAGTTACGTGACATCGCATGGCCGTCATTGATGGAGTGTACAGAGAAGCACATTATAAGTACTGTTTGTTAGGGTTTAAAGCACCTAAACAGTCTTGCATATCTCCAATCCGCGATGCATTCTGTAGACATATATTACAGCTGTAATACAATGCCCTTTAGCTAACGATATTGATAAAAATCTATGATGTCGTTGCTGTTAACTCTGTGGACACATCTGGGGTTGTGATCCGACGTGTATAAAATCATTCCTCTACATTTAGTGGTCATCCGCGTTAAACATTCTGTTCTAGCTGTATTATCACTGTTGACGAAAAATGACGTTTCCTTGGTTCCTGGTGCTTCCATGTCAACTTTTCCTTGCGTTCCTCTTGCTGTCACATAGTCATTCCCATGTACAAGAATACATTATAGAACAGTTGCTGCGTGCTTTTTAACAACATTCTGCTTTATGACTATTGAGGTAATAGTGATACTCGCAAGTTGATTGCTATCTTTGATTTATTTTCCCGGAAAGCAGAACCCTCTGCCTCTAAAATGACACCGATCTGTGTTAACGAATTATAGAAAGTTATTGAATGATCGTTAAGAGGGATTGTAACGAGTTGTGATTTAATGGTAGAGCGATGATGAATTATAATGAGAGGGAGATGTTGCTGCAGGTCATTTATCACGCATTTAAACTTTTGTTTCCATTGTTCTCCCGGGGTGCATCAGTTCTGTAGTATAACTTGCGATCGACTCTTATACAATTGCGTGTTCTGTGTGTAACCTAGAGAGCTATCTAACAGCAGTCGTTAACAGCAAACCTCCACATACCACAACAAGCAGAGGACTTGCAAAGCATGTGTGATAAATCATGTCCGTAAACAGAAGATATATTTCAACACCCTACTCTAGATGAATGAAGGTGTATGCAATGTACTACATTTCCCTGACACATATTGGACATAAATCAAGTCTTTGGTTTCATAACTGCAGTGATTCTAAGTCGGTAGCAACAGTTTGTGAGGTACTGCGATCCCTTTGTATACATTTCCTTGAGAAATGTTATGTGTTAGGAATAGTGTGTGTTCTGTTTATGGAGTTAGTGCAGCCTGGCGTGTAATTTCACATATCTAACACTGTTTCTATGCGTTTGTGTTCATGTTCTACGATAATTTCGCTCTTTCCAGCATATTCTTGGTATGAAATCCAGACACTACAACAATTCTACAGAATCGAAAGTACGAGTGATTTAAGTAAAATGTTGCGAAGTCCTTCCGTCTGGAAATGCGATATGCATAATTCAAACGTTTCTTCTTCTTCTTAATCGTCTGGCATAGCCCCGCAATTCTGTCAAATGTATCAGGCTTGCATCTGCTATGTATCAATAAGGAGTGCTAAACTCCTCAGCATGCAAACATCTAGGGAGATCGTGTGTTACTGGACGGGTGATGAGAGATTGGTACGGATTAGTCTTTGCAGAACAACAGTTACAGTACTGGTACGAGAAAATCGGTCTATATCACTAGTGCTGGTCAGTAGAAATTTTGTAACAGGTGCTATACTCTTTACAAAAGCAAAATATCGAAGTGTACTGATTACGTGGAAGTCAGATCATCCTGTTTCTTCATGTGACGTCGAACGTAGCATGTATAGTGCCCTCCTTCTCGCCGTCATGTTCACATTAAATCGGAGACGGTGCTGGAGGGAGGGTTGGTTAAAGATGGATGAAAGTTACGAGATGCATAGGGAGAGACCATAAAGAGTTTTTGCCAATAACCTTTGCCTATAGGGTGAACGAACGGTAGCTCGTTTCGAATTAGAGGTTTGAGAGCTAAAGCTTTAAATTTCTGCTCTTTATTTCACGAGTACAAAAATAATTTTTTACTACATCCACAGATGGGCAGATGGCAAATCGTAACAAAATCTTACAGAATTTATAAACTGTATCGCTTAAGTTTTTATTTTTGCTCCTCCCCTCTTCTGATGTCTATTTCCTACACTAAGAAACACTATTCGTGTCGTGTGATGTAGGCTGTGTCTAAGGTCTGCGATATGAGAACAATTATATGACTCTAGCAAAGTAATGTAGGGGGGGTGGCTTAGCGATGATACTGCAATGTCATTGGCTGATATCGTCACATGATCGACGCGATGGCACTCGTCGAGAGTGGTGGTTTCGAGCTCTAGTAATTGAGTAAAATGGGTTGAAATTACGGAAAACCTGGTGAAATGACGAAAATTTACGGAAAGAAACGTAAAACTGATGTAAATACGACAAAAAAATGTGGAGGGATGAGGGTATTTACATGCTCGCCCAGACGAATGGAAATCATTCCATTCCTCCCCAGAGGTGTAGACAACTAATGGTATACACTTTACGCAGTCAATTGGAGCAGTCCTGTAGAATACCTCCTTCTTCGACATAAAAATGTCAACTGTAAGTCATAAAAATGAATGAGATAGCGTGCAAAGATTTCGAGGTGAGGATGACTACCACCTAGGACACCGAAACATCGAACACATACCTGTCCGCAACATGCACTAAAAATGTGAGGAATCAACGTTAAAGGTCTCTTCGGAAAATGGAACACCGAAGCATCTGCTACCCCATCGCTGTGGAAGATGAGATTAAATGTGGAAATTAATAATCTTCAGACACCTGTTTGGGACTGTTCCTCAATGCCGGAAACTCTTCCATTTTCCCTGTGTCGCTATAATCACATAGCACACCATATACAGTAAGTGATTATTCTGAAGCCAACATAATCCCTCCTCTCTCATAGCCCATGTAAATAACGCAGAACTCCTGTTACGTCGTCTACATGGTATGGAGATGGAAAGCGTTAGAAATCCTTTTTGTGAGCGTGAGAAATAACTAGCAGTGGCATTAGGGCGTTGGAAATATCGGATTAATACTGAGTTCTGTAGCTGAATCACTTTCTAAGTTCGTTGAAAAGGATGAATTTATTACGAGCTTACACCTCTTGCGACGTGCACCGGCACTTTTGGTCCGTTAACAAACACATCTGCAGTCTCCATCTATATTCAGTGTCGTGGTATTTGTGTGGAAGATGACTTCATTCGGAAGCAGTACCTTACCTCAAAGTATAAAAAACATACAGTTATTAACCCAGATATTGTGAGTGACTCTTGTGTGTGTCTGTAGAACCAAGATTGCTTTCCCTGCAGGGTGACAGTAACATAGTCTTGCAATCATGTTTATAATAGCTTGTCGCTTATAATACGATTACGTCTCTCTTATTAACACACACTGGAACACTGCCTAGAAAAACAACTGGAGCATGTCCATCCACCCTAGATTTTTCGCTCAGTACTGCCTGGTACCACCAACATTCTGTTATTGGAGAATCGTTATACATAGTTGGGGGTGTGTGACAGATTCACGGTCATCGTCAGGCTTATAAAATATGTGTTGTGGTGTAAACTTACTGTGGTCAGTGTTCTCACGTACTAGGATCGTGGTTTCTTGATTCTGAATGTATTGCAGTGACTGTGACTTGTAGTTGTATTTGTTGTTGTTACTATCCTGTTGAGTGGTAGATCCTTTCCTCATCATTCTTCTTCCACGTCTAGCTAACAGGACAAACTTAGAAATTCTATAGGCATTTAAAAATCCAATTGCAGCATAAATTTCCGATTGATAAGTTTATTATTTCTGTTAGTGGTATTGTGAACACACAACAGTCACACGCCCACGGAAATTGCTTAAGGACATAGCATGCACCTGTGCTGAAATTTGAAACATTTAGCTGCCTCGACCATGATGGAGGCCCTGCCAAATGGCCTAACAGTGGCATTACCAGACAACAGGGGGGGGGGGGGAGACCCGTAACCGATCCCGCCACATATACCAGTCATAGTATCCACCAATAAGGTGCAATGAAAAACTGGCCACACACAAACGCTATCTATTTGATTAATTAATTAATCAATTAAAATGGTAGAGTGAGGGATTATTTCTAGACATCTACAGCTATGCATTTAACATATATCTACTACTTTGTTCAGAACAAAAGAGTGGTTAGCGTGCCACATGACGAAGTTTCGCTGGCCAGCTGGCTAGGAAGTAGCCATCTGAGAGAGAAAGAGAGAGAGGGAGAGAGAGAGAGGATATGTTCCAGGAGTAATATCCTTGGTCGTAACCAGATGGGTGAGGGGGAGGAGAGGAGCGAATTAGAGGGAGCAGGGGTTTGGAGTTGTTTCTGCCAGCGTCTTCTGCAAGTGGTATTGCAAACTAACTCAGTCAGTATCTACACAGCAGAGTGAGCACATAGAGTAGTTACTGCTACTGATCTGCTATGGAAGGTGTATGTTTGGGAGCTGATTGTGCAGATGCTGCCACCGAAAGTAGCCACTTGGTGTGGCAAAGGACGCCTGCACTTACAAAGGGGACTACGGCTGCCAGACAGTCCGCTGGTATGGACAGGTTGGTCAGAATCCTGCCAAGCAATGGTTCTCTACGTGAAGTAACCACTTGGGTCGGCTGGTGGTGCAGCGGCCAACAGCACTTCCAGGGCTTGGGTAGGTGTAATGCGACTTGTCGGACACAGAGCGTGGTGCAGGCTGGAGAAGTAGCCAGTGCATGAGCATGTCAAGACACAATATCGCAGCTAGCATATCTGTACTGTGGTAGGTGGGAAGACGTGACTGGAAGATTATGTGAGTTGAGTTATGTTGACATCGATTTCGTGACTGTATTCCTCGCGTGATAGGGAAGAATTGATATATTTTTTTAGTTATATTTGATGTATTTTGCAAGACCTGCGTATTCCAAAACAGCAGATAATGATGGCCAAGGGTGAACCAATCACTGCAAAATGAACTTTACAAATAAACACTACATCATTTGCTATGTAGCTGGCAGTGATCTGAATCTTCTGTCATGAGATCTCAAGACTGAGTATCTTCCCCGCCAATTTTCCGATTTTGAGGGGTGGAGGCTGAAGGATTTACCAGAGGTGGAAGGGTACTTCATTTATTGATTTACTTAATTAGTCAACAATTTTGAGAGAGTGGGAGGGGTCCTTCGAATAATACAGGCCTGAAAGTACGCTTTAATCTGTGAGTGGGAGGGGAGAGGGTTGAAGATCTTCAGAGTGGTGGGGCACAGGTGAGGGGGAGAGGGTGACAGTTTTCTCTGAAGGACGGATCATGGCCAGTAGGTCATAAATGAACCCTCAGGGTGTTCTTAAGCCACTCGGCTATCATAATTTAATTAAATTTGGTATCAATTTGATATCAAAAGTGAGCTCATACTGCCGGCCGGTCTGGCTGTGCGGTTCTAGGCGCTTCACTCTGGAACCGCGTGACCGCTACGGTCGCAGGTTCGAATCCTGCCTCGGGCATGGATGTGTGTGATGTCATTAGGTTAGTTAGATTTAAGTAGTTCTAAGTTCTAGGGGACTGATGACCACAGATGTTAAGTCCCATAGTGCTCAGAGCCATTTGAACCATTTGAGCTCATACTATCTTTACCCACTCACTCACAATACACAGCTGTGACACCTGCAATGTTGAGACAAGTGGACACACTCATTTGAGGTGATCGATGGATCAGAAACGTCTCACTGAGTACCTGGATCTCTCTGTTGGTAGTCCAGCAGCTGGGCTATTCAAACATGTGTGTTTGCCCGCTGGGTTCCTTGCCGCCAAACACAAGACCTTAAGGAACTACAAAAGATCATCTGCTAATGAACTTCTCCTTCTGCATAACAAGGAGAGGCCTCACACAAGATGCCTCGCCTGAGAGCAGCTCACATAACGACAGTGGACTGTTCCTCCTCATCAATCTTGCAACCCATATTTCGTGCCCAAGTTATTGGTGAAGCAAGACAGGGGCTCTGACGTTGACCAGTAGAGTGGTAATATTTGGCCATACCGTCACTCCAACTGGAGTGGAGTAAGGCCGTCGCATTGAACTTAGATTGGGTTTGAAAAATAGGGTTCCATAGCCAAAAGAGTGGGAAATGATGTGGTATATTGTTATCCTGAATATAATGAACCTGCTTTCATCCCTACACAGGTTGGCAGCTTTGCTCCACCTGCGAAACCGCAAACTGGGGAAAGGGGCGGGAGGAGAGTGGGGGTGAGCGAGGCGAGCTCGCTGGATGGCTGTTGGAGGCCGCCTTCGCCTCGTGGGGCAGGGGGCGGCTGGAGTCGAGGCGTCTGTTTAATCCCCAGTTGTTTGCGGTCTCTGTCCTCGTTAATGAGCGGCCCAAGACTCGGCCTTCTTGAGAGTTACTGCAAGTGCTGCCTGCCTGTCTGGCTGATGCAATTAAACGACGTTGTCCTCAAGCAGTCCCCAACTGCCAAGAGAGCACAAATTCTCTGAAAGTAAAATGTCTGTTTACTGCCTCCACAACAGTGGTTTTGAAACTTAATATAGACAGGAAGAAACAAAGGCAGAAAAAGAGAGGGAAGCGGTGAGTAGGTGCAGCATGCGTTGGGAAAGGGTGGGTACAGGGGGGGGGGGGGGGAGGGCGGGGGGGAGAGAGCGAGGACGGTTGCGACCGACAGTGATAAGGACTGTCACCTCCTTTTCTCGTAGTCTGACGATAAAATCCAATAGCGACTCAACGTAAATGTTTCCCTCCAGCGAAAAACTGTTCATTACGTTATCTGATCTGGTAAGAAGACTCGAGGCTCCAGACGAAGAACGACAAATTACTCAGAACAATGCATCCAACTTACTGTGGTATCATGCCTAGGTCACACGTTGATATAAATCTACAGCTTCATCTATACTCTGCAAACCAATGTGACGTGCATGGAAGTGGGTATGTCCTATTGTATTGCCTATTAGGGCTCCTCTTCAAGGAGCTAGATATTTCACCTACACCTCTACAATACATTTTATTGCTAATGAAGTTTATCGTAAATAATCCATCACAATTTGAGAAGAACAGTGATGTACATACCTTCAACTGGAGAGAAAATGACCTTTAACACCCACTGTTCTAGTTGTGAGTGGCTCAAAGAAGAGTTCAACTCTCGGGAATAAAAATTTCTTATAATTTTTCCAGTAACATAACATGTCAGACAGGAAGCAAAGAAAGTTTAAAAACGATTGTAAAATCATTGCTGTCGGACGACGTCTATTCCATTGATGAATTTACACTTAAGAAATTGTAGCCAGTGGAGAAACCTTGTCTGTAGGGTAGTTGCATGAGTAGGAATAAAATGATATGCTGTTTAATGCCACTATACATGCAACAGATTCTCATATCCTGTAAACTGATTCATTTCACATCACTTCCACGAAAGAATCGTTCAAATGATCTATGGAACATCTAACTAGCTAACTAACTAATTCTCCTACTACATTCACGGAGGGGTGTCAGAAGCATGACTGCTTAAATGCCTCTGTGCATGGAGTGATTAGTGTAATCATGCCTTTGCGGACCCTATGCCCGGGACATGTAAGGGATTGCTATCTATAGCACTATGTAGAGGGAAGTTGGGTTTTAATGTTGTTATCAAAAATCTCGAAAACTACTCGACTGATAGGCTTCCGATTTCTACATGATACTCTAATAACTTTTATGTGGTCATAGGCTACTTTTTTAAAAAATACACTAGCTGTACCCAGGCACCCTATTCTGTGACTCAGTATGCTTAAATGGAAAGCACAGAAATTAGAAACCACACTTTCCTAATATGAATGGGAACTGTATATGTCTCCTAATCTCCTTCTCTCCCCTGTCTCTTTCCATCTCTCCCTCCCCCTTTTTTGTGTATCCCCCTCTTCCTTCCCCCTCTCTCTGTATACCACCTCTTCCCCCTCTCTCTGTATATCTCTTCTACCCCCTCTCTCTTCATCTTCTCCTGCCCCCTCTCTCTCCAACTCTTTCAGTCCATCACCTCTATCTCTGAGTCTCTAATCATATTCTCCTTCTTCCACCCTCTGTCTCTATCTGCTCATGGCCCTGCTCTCTGTCCCTCCATCCTGGTTATTTCCTCCCATCCCTCTGTCAAAATACTCTTTTCCCAAGTCTCTGACCTAGAGCCATGTTTACCATTATTGCAAATTCTGGTTTTAATCATAAATCAAGAAACTCTATCTTTTCGCTATTGTATATTTATATATTAAAAAGTGTTTGGTCTATATGTGTCTGAAAGATTATTACAGTAACGTGAAAATTTGAGGTTAATTGGTATGGAACATTTTGAGCCTTTTCATAACAACGTTTTTCCTTTATGTATTACATATATATATTTATATATTATTTGTATTAAAACATCCATATATTAAGCATTAGGTACCTGAAAACACGTTGTGTCAAAATTTCGAAGAAGCTGGTGAAAAACCTTTTGGAGGTTAACAATTCTGAACAATTCCACATCTACGTTTTTATAATGTTTCACCTCTTATTAGGTATATATCACATATGTACTAAGTGGCCTTGCTATAGGTATACAAAATCAACTGAGTATTAGAATGGAATGCTGTAACGAAGTTTTAGAGCAATTCCAGAAGAAGTTTTGGGGACTTGAGGATCTGTAGAAACGAACATTTACGTTTGTACTTGTGATGTAGTATGTTCCTAATCGCAAATCTTCGAAAGTTTTTGAAATAAATATATAAAAGATATAAAGGAAATAGGTACCTACAAGTACGCTTGTAGTGGGATATTAGATTGAGACAAAATTGGAAAACAATTGGTCAAGATCTTTCGGAGGTGCATGATTTTGAACAAACATATCAATTTTTATTTATACATAGGGTACACAGGTCTATATATACTCTATAATGGGGTAAATCTATTCGTAAAAATCTCGAAAACTTCTTTACCGATTTGCTTCATTTTTTACTTTGTAGTTCAATAACCTCTAGGTGGACACTGGCTTTTTTTTCTGTGTTCGGTATATAAATATGTATTTCAAATCTGTACCACTATATAATGACAAGTCGATGTTTTTCATCATCATAAAAAATCCGGTAAAATTCTTGACCAATTTAGTAAAGAAAGGATTTTATCAAATGTCTCGAAAAGCTCTTTATTGACTTATTTCGTATTTTTACAGAAGACTCTAATAAACATTCAGATGGACATAGACTACATACTTTTTCAACAGTGATGTACAGGTTTTCTTTTAAAAGGAATTCCGAGAAATGTAGTGCTGTGTTATGCAGTGCTGTGAAAAATTGCCGTGTCGTGTTCCTTCTCACAGTCAGTTGTAACAACCACAGCAGGCTATTTAAACCATCAGACAAACGGGTTCTTTCATATATATTTTTCTCCTCAAATACCGGTATAATTACAAAAATAGTATGCACAACTACGTGATGTTTTGTTTTCTTTTACTTTCAGTCAGTTTTAACAGAGAACAAGGAAGTTGTATTCATGAGTTATGGTATTTATGATTAAAATACTACCACGGAAACTATTGTTATGCTATTATTTTTAAGCACCACAAACTGTTATTCTGTTGCCTGATACAGTACACAGCATTTAGATATAATGTAACCATCATTTTTAAGCAGATCCATGGGGAAATGGAGTTTAAGAGATTTTTAGTATGGTTTTTAATATAGTATACGTGCCCCAATCCATCATTTTCATGCAGGACTGCAATAAATGAGCACTTTCCTTTGCTGATTGCAGGAAACACTAATGCCGTGTATTCCACATTCATAACCAGGTTTCTGCATGAACTCTGTGTGACATGTGGAAACCTTGCCCGAAAATCTACAATAGTTTCTTATCTTCCCAATTGCAGTTTACAATCTTAGTTTAGGGCAATTGTTTTAACAATATAATACAATTTTTGTTTTCTGAACACGATCCCTTCCACTTACAATCTTTCCTTTTCGTGTGCATAGCGAATTAACTGCTATTAAAGGTGTAACTTCTTTAATGGGGAATGGTTTAAGTCTCTGCAATACACTTACTCTTTTTCTTAAGATTTGTTGGTAGGAAGCGGTCCTAATTGGACTGTGTCGACTCGTATATTAATTTGATGGTATTATGGGGAGCAATGTGTTAGATGGAGAGAAATATTTTTCTCCTGGTTCAATGAAGTACTTATGTATAACATACCGCCTTAATTGGGGTTGATGTTAAGAACTTCCACATAGTTTGCAGGTAGATAATTATAACTGAATGCTGACAGAACATAGTTTATGAGATTTTCTCAGCCCTGTGTGTCTGGAAGACCAGTTTGCATGCCAGTCAGTTAATGGGTGCCTTATTACCCCAAAACACAAATTGCAGAATGTTGTTAAACACCACGTATCAGCTATGCCGTAAAATATTCGTTTTTTGATGCCACATGGAAGCAGTTGGCACATAATAGAGAGGAGCATATTGTAAATACTGTGTGGTGGTGCATAATACACATAAACAATCCTGCACAGAGTCAAACACGCAATCAGTTCTATAGCTCAATATTGTAGCCTCCAGCGTGATAACACCATATTCTTTACTGGAGAACTGCGTAAAAAGTTCTAATAGCTGCATTTATGGAAACTTTATAAAATATATAAGTTGGCTGCCGTTAACTTTGTACACTCCTAGAAGTGTGCTTTGACATACAAATTTGTTATGTATCTTTCCAGTTGGAGCTCAATCACTTTATGTAGATAATCCATACTATCTTATCGTGGTCCACAGTTGCTCTGCTGTTTCCCTGACAGTCGTTTTCCATTCGAAAGCCGTGGTTTGATATTACTTTGTCACATATCTCCATATTATTAAAAACCCCGAGAAAATATTGATTTATTTGAAAATCCAAAAGATGATAGTGGTCTAAACTATTTTGCTCTAAGATTCCAGGCAGATCTTGCATTAGAACATCCATTTTAACTTTGTTCAGTTCCAATTTAAATAGTATAGCGAAAGGATGTCTGTATTTCTTCGAAATGATTTCCAGGGCTTCCTTGCCGGTTTTTCCAATATTCCTCTTACTGTCACATTGTCTTTCCCACGCAGGAGGAATGTTAGCTTCTCCATGTCTCTGTTTCTCGCACAGAGGAACTTGAAAATTTTACTACGTGCGCAATATTGAAGTTAACCACACATCTTCTTCTTTACATTTATGGACCGCTCTTGTTTAATTGCTTCCGATAGTCAGCTAGATCACAGATTTTAACTATCATAATGTCATCAAGAAAACGGCTCTGTAATGGGCGTAAGCACATTTAAGTTATTCTTCCTACGAAGCATACCTTTTTTGGTGAAGTATGTGTTGCTACACTCAGCAGCTGGATTGTTCAATTTCTCCGTGTGACAACCGACAACCTAAGCATTCATCGGCTGGTCTCATCTCCATCCCTGATAGCTGAAAGACGTTCAGCGCTTTGGAGGAATCTGTGTTGACACTTCCCGCTACTACCGAAGAGGGATCGATTACGGCTGTCAAGCCTCCTTTTATGCTCTATAAAACAAAGATAACAGCACTATGGCGAGTTACCACAGGACATAAACTGTTCCGTAAGTGATTCGTTAAATGGTACTACGTGGAAGTGATTGTCATAGAGTACTGTTGTAAATACTGTTCGTTGGTGTCTAATACACTTAAACATTTTCCACAGGGCCAAACAAATGATCACAGGTGTAAGATTCTGTTATGGCGTAAACTAACAGTCATCCTAGCCGACTGAAAATAGATTTACAATGCTCTACGTGCAAGTAGACTGAGGTGACAGTAGTCATGGATTAGCTATATGCACAAATACAGATCGCTGTAGTATCGTGTACACAAGGTATAAAGGAGGAATGCTTTGGCGGAGATGTCGTTTGTGCTCAGGTGATTCATGTGAGAAACTTTCCAACGTTAATATGGCCAAATGACAGGAATTAAGAGACTCTCAGCACGGATTGGTAGTTAGAACCGTGGAATAATACATTTAGGAAATCGTTAGAGAATTCATTATTCCTAGAGCCACAGTGTCAACAGTGTGCCGAGATTACCAAATTTCAGTCACTACCTTTCAGCATGGACAACGCGGTGGCCGATGTCATTGACTTAACGTTTGAGAACAGTTGCGTTAGCTTAGAGTAGTCGGTGCTAATAGACAAGAAACACTTTGTGAAATAGATGCAGAAATAAGTGTGGGACATATGACCAACGTATCCCTTAGGACAGTACGGTGAACAGCCGTTAATGGGTTATGGCAACAGACGACCGATGCGAGTACATCTGCAAACAGCACGACATCGCCTGCAGTGCCGTTCGTGGGCTTTTCACCACATCATTTGGACCCTAGACGACCGGAAAACTGTGACCTGATCAGACGAGTCCCGATTTCAGCTGGTAAGAGCCGGTTGTAGGTTCGAATGTGGCCTAGGTCCCACGAATCCATGGGCGCTAGATGTGAACAAGGTACTGTGCAATCTGGTGGTGACTCCATAATGGTGTGGGCGCTGCTTACATCGAATGGACTCCGTCGGGATGATCCAACTGATAGAGGCGGTTGTGTTCGGATATTTGGAGACGGTTTTCAGCCTTGGACTTCATGTTCCCGAACAACGCTCGAATTTTCATGGGTGACGATGCGCCATGTCACTGGGTCACAGTTGTTAGCTATTGGTCTGAAGAACATACTGGACAATTGGAGCGAATGACTTGACCAGCTAGACCTCCCGACACGAATCCCATCGAGCTCTTATGAGACATTAACGAGAGGTCAGTTTGTGCACAGAATTCTGCACCGGTAGATCTTTCGCAATTATTAACAGCGTAGAGGCAGCATGGCTCAGTATTTCTGCAGGGGACTACCAACGAATGGTTGAGCCCATGACAGTTCGAATTGCTGTACTACGCCGGGAAAAAGGAAGCCCGACGTGATGTTAGGTAGAATCCCATGGCTTTTGTCACCTTAGTGTATGTATTTCAGATGGGAGGAGTCTTCAGTGATGCTCCTCAAAGATATCTGTAAAACACAAGGTAACTATCGTTTTGTTCCTATATGAATAAACGAATTATTAAAAAAATTAATAGCTATGAAAATACCATAGTAGTTACTTTGGAGACGATATATATATATATATATATATATATATATATATATATATATATATATATATATATATTCCAAAGAATTTTTCATATATTCCTTTAATTTGGGCTGAATGTGATTCATATAGGTGCAATTACATTTTGTAGGCATTTCTTGCGTAAATGCAGTCTTCACAGATTTTCGGCTTAGAGGGATTTCAAATGCATATTTTTTTTTAATGAACACAGGCACTTATACACTGTTCTGATTGATTTATATTCGTACTATGTACACACAGATAGTCTATAAAGTCTGCTGTTTCACTGCAAGGAAACTAGCAGCTTAGCCTGTCTGATGCAGACAGCAAAGCATCGTAGAGGTTGTTTAAATACGCCCCACTTTTGTGCGTAACCTATATGGTTGCAACTTCAGATTTTAACTCAAGAATTCACTTCACACATATCGACAATTCACACGTCATTCATTAACAAGTTATTGTTAATAGAAGTATGCGATGGATTTTATGCGGTCGTCATCTTTCTCTCTGTGAACTCCGCCATACTACACAGATAGTCCCATTCGCAACACACGTAGGAAACTCTAGCACCAAGACATTGAACTTCCCTGTGTCAATCACATCAACATCACTCAGAGATGCTGTGCCTGGATTCGTATGTTTAAATCCCGTAGTCATCTGATGTAGGTATTGGTGAACAGCTACATTTTGTTAGTATTTCTGCAGATCCAAGTGAATGCATGTCTGAAGAACACTGCATAGTACACCGAAAAACACAGACACTGTAAGGTAGTGAAACAGTAATCTAGAGACGGTCCTACATAAACCTGCAATGTGGAACTGTGGCAACTACAACGACAAATAGAAACTGTATATATGCCTAGTTACCAGAGATTAATATCACTTAAAACTTGTAAAAATTTTACAGATTTGACTAAAGAATCCCCACTGACGATGGCACAAAGAAGCTACAACATTTAGATCTATATGAAAAATCAAACAAGCAGCCCTTATATCTAGTACTTTAATGTGTAATCACGGTCAATGCAATAGCAGCAAAGCCAGATCGGGAATATTTTGAATGAGTTTCGCTGAAAGCGAGAGTGTTAAGAAACAACAGTATGTCTTCCGTAGCTTTAGCATTGTTACAGTCATTTAAAATCATCAACAGAAATACCAACAAAGGAATTTAAGTATTTGCATTGTGGTATATCAGTTGCATAGGGCAAAGAAATAAGTAAATCGCCTAAAAATATCGGTACAGAACAACAGTGAAGAAAATATCTACACACATCAAGGGTTAAGCGAAGCAAACACCGAGACATGAAGTAACGGTATAAATTTTTTTATTTCAAAATTTTGTGCATAAGGAAGATGTCTTGTTGAGGGTTCTATTTACCAGTCCACGTCAGCCTAATATAAACGTTCTCTCTTCGAAGGAAGGAAGATTAAAGACACGTCGACAGTGCGATCGTTAGAGTCAGAGACAAACTCAGAGTATGGGGACGGAAGTTGGTTGTGCCCTTTTGGAATGAACCATACCGGTATTTGCGTGGAGTGACGGAGAAACCACGGAAATCCCGAATCAGATTGTCGGTCGCGGATCTGAACCACCATCCTCTTGAATGCCCGTCCACTGTGCTAACCGCTGCTTATCTACCTATTCAACATAAAAATAGAAAACCTTAGCATAGGCTTACCGTTTAGATCAAGGAACTGAGTGGTCGGTAACAACAAATACAGAAATATTAAATTTTTACTTTTGAAATACATCCTTCCATAGAGCACACTATTTCCAGACCGCTATTTCGTCACAGCGAAAGCTCGCAGTTGGACGATACTGAAATAAATTCGCTCGTGCCGAGGAAATATTTTTCGTGACTGTAGATGCGAAGGGAAACGGTGCCTACGGAGTTCCTACGAAATGGTACGTTGAACATGAGCTGGAATCGACCTCTTCCCCAGTTCACATATTTAAAGTCTCTCTGACGCTGCGCTCACTCTAAAACTGAGCACAAACCATTCTCGTGTGGAAGACGTACAACAGAATGGGTTCAGTGAACAGCAGTCAAATCTCGCTAAGTACGTCTCTTTCAGGATTCTAGAGACTATTGTAAGCTCGAATGAACGCATAATTCCTCTCGGAAAACAAGCTATTCACCGTTCACAGTTATTCCCAGAATTCACAATGGCGCTCAAAACGGCGGACTTTACAGCGATTTTTCACTAATGTACACTAAACGGGGCGGGAAACGCTTAACGGAACATATATATATATATATATATATATATATATATATTTCATAGAATCCCGTGTTCCCAGTAGGTCGTATAGAGTAAAGTTTTCGTTAGCTGTACCACAGCCTAAATCTTACCCCAGAAATAGCTGAGGTCACACCTGTAAAATGCGTCATAAGATGCTGTAAAACTGAACTAAATAGTCGTATGAGTAAATGGAAACAGACGAACGAACGGTTGTCTTGACAAAAAAATAATTAACCAATATGTTTGTTTGACTGTGTTCATCATATTCACTCGTCCATTTGTAAATAATTTCAGAGAAAAATACTATGATAAACTAATTGTTTTGCGTGAAGTATATTTTCTTGATACTCTACCATACATTTAATCGTAATAAAAGAATAGAGAACTTTGAGGCTATGCGTGTAAATCTAGTTTTAAACATAGACATCACACTGCCTAAGTCGCACTTGTGGAGAATTCGTTAGTCGTACCGAAACGACAGCTTGCAGTATGTGGGAACAAGAAGATATCGAAGAAGCCTTACTGAAACGTAGTAATGGTGAAATCGGATTTATTGAAGCATGTAGAGGATATAACGTACCAGACCCTACTCTATGTCGAACTTTGAAGAGTTTAAATAAAGCACCTAAATATGGGAGATCTAATAGTATGACAGCAGAGAAGGAATATAAATTAGCACAGCGTATAATATACTTTGAGTCCAGTACCATCGGGGTAACCATTATTCAATTAAGGAATCTTGCCTAACAATCTGCTGAGGAACATCACCTACCACATCAGTTCAGTAAAGAAAAAAGTAGAACAGTAAAAATTATATTTCAGGTTCACGAAAGGTCATAGCACTCTGTCGTTACAAGTTCTGGAAACAATAACGATTACACGAAGGAAGGGGTTTAATAAAATGTGTGTTGTATGAGGAAATACTAGACAAACATAGGTTTAGTGCTGACAGAATGTATAACGTGGATGAAACTGCATTGTTCATAGTTCACAAACCGTCTAAAATAAATTCCCGAAAATGCCAACACCAAATGCGGTAATCACAAGTGGAAATAGGGGTCTTACAACGATATGTGTATGTGCAAAGAACGCAGCAGGTGATATCATATCTCCGATGCTGATGTCTTAAAAAGGGGAGCGCCAACAAAATTAGCATTTGCGTGCTCATAAAATGTATGGATAACGCCAGAATTGTTTGTCAAATGGTGGCAACATGTCACAAAATGTACAAAATTAGTTACCTGATTCAGTATTATTGTAAATGTTGAAAATAAACGCAGACTCAAGCCAGGAATCTGGTTTCTTCAAATAAAAAGTTTGTTATGAGAGCTTCACTTAGTATTACCTTAGCCGGACAATACGAGTCTGCCAGAAGAGTTTCAAAACGTATGTGCAAGCTTTAGATCTGAACTGTTTTCGCTCTGGACACACAACAAATGACATAAACCACTAAGAAGGTTGCATGACGTCAAGGTACTTAATAGTTCGCAATCTTGATTTACTTAACAGAAAATCTGAGTTCTGCGGTCCACATCATTCACCAATTTTACATGTATGCTTGGTAACGAGAGAGCTCTTTAAGGTAATTTACAAAAACAAATCTCATTGTGATTATCTGTCAATAATATCATTTCTTAGCGTACAGTGGAAGAAAATCTTTTTAACACATTCTTGCGTAATACGTTAGTGATATGTCACTTACGTCATTCGGTAGCAGAACAGTAAGTCACATAGCTCTTACCAAATTTAATCCTAATGGTCGAAATATAATGTAGTAGCAATGAAATTACAACCACTTTTTGTTGATTAGCAATGTTGTCAGATGTTCAAAACAAATCGAAATAACGTCTCTCGTTCAAAGTAAAAAAAATTTCTAACAAATCTTAAAAATATATAAACTTTCTTATGGGAGCCATTAAAAAAGTAAATACCCAACCATGCTTAGGATAACTGGTACGTAAATACAGTGTTGACCGCCAGACATCGTTGTTATACGTTCCTGTTCAATACGTAAAGACCCGAAGTTACGCATAGTGATGATGTTAAACTGATTAGCACTGTATTTTTTTTACCACGTATAGTGTAAGGGTGGTATGGTTTTGGACTATAAGTCTTTTTAAGTACCTCTATTGAAATATCTTTGTTCAGACCTTTAGAAAATTTATAATGAACTAGCTTAGCACCCGCTCCTATGCCCGCGAAGTCTGTAAGGCCTGCACTGACTTTGTTATGTTTTATTTAATCAAATATTATTGTTGTTCAAAAATTTCGACACCTTCTAAGCTTTGCACGCTAATTAATGCCAGAGTAGCAAGGTGTTTTACGAATGTGCTTCAGTCCAAAAAGCGATTCTGGTGGCTGTAGTCCATGGTGTTGATTGACCATGCCCTTTGTCTACTTGTGATGATAATTCCATAGAAATTTTGACCTCCCAAAACATATTTTTTTAGTATCCAACCGAGAAGTGAAATTCCCATTTACATAGATTTAGCTTCAGACTTTTTTGATATAATAAAATATTTTCTTACAAATCTTCATCCCGTCCCTTAGGTTGTCGAATTTCCTAAAATACTGAAACACGAATTTTTTTATATCTGACTGAGAAGTCAAATACCGGTTTTCATAGATGTAGCTTTACAATATCTTAGTACTTCTTTAATAATGATTCATTTTCAAAATACGTTCTCCCACTTTTCTCCCCTTCGTGGTTGTGTTCCAGAAAAATAGTGAAACACGTATTTTTCCTGTTTCTGACTCGGAAATCAAGTATCAATATTTGTGATCTAGCTTCAAAACTGCCTTAATGTTGATAGATTTTCAAAACACCTTTCATCCTCTGTTTTACTGCCTTAGGAGTGGAATTTTGAGCAACCACTTCTTAAACGATGCCTACAGTACAAGACCAACAACCTCTGCAGACATCAAGTTTCTATCCCTAGTGGTTTGGGTTGGGCGATGGTGAGGCAGTGAGTGAGTGAATCAGTGGGGATATTTCCTTTTATATATAGAGATGATACACGTTGCTTCGTTTTCGTCGCCTGACAAACACACGTCTTATCAACAAACATATTTGTCAAACTGCGTGTGTTATGGGTAAGTAAAAGTAATACCCAGCGTTCTAATATTAGAAGGGACAGTCGGTGACAGCCATTTCATCCTCTGCCAACTGCGTCACTAGATGTGGTACGGAGGGGCATGTGCTCAACACTTCGTGCCACCAGTAGTAGTGGAGTTTCGTGGCCTGCTCGGTGAAGGAACTCCCCGGATGGCGTCTCAAGCGCTGTCAGGCCGGGCAAGCACACGGATGGGTGACCATCCGGTTTCCGAGGGCTGCTGGGAAGTGGGGTGCACTCAGCCCTTGTGAGGCAAGCTGAGGACCAACTTGATTGAGAAGTAGCGGCTCCGGTTTCGTAAACTGACATACGGTCGGGAGAGCGATGTGCTGACCACATGCTCCTGCATCACCGCATCCAGTGGCATGGAGGCCGGTCAGTACCGTTAGGCCTTTCAAGGCCTGTTCTGACGGAGTTTAGTTTTTTTATGTGTTATGCCTAATGTTGCACAAAATTATATACAGGATATTTCAGAAGCGATGGCCAACAATTAACACATGGAAGTACATACCAAAAGCAGCTAACAAGCGTCAATAAATGTGCATCCACACATCAACCACTGTCGAGATACAGCAGATTTTCTCTTGCGGTTCATCAGTCTCTAGGAACACATGGCATCTCTAAACGTTAAAGTAAGTGTTAGAAATGTTGTTCAGGCGTCTGAATGCAACATTTAACTCGTCTCTGAATTAGTTGCGATTCCTCTCAGGCAGTCCTGCGGAACTCTGTACTTACTGGAAGGTTGTTTCAATCTGCATACGTAATTTCTCAAGAGAATTGATCTCGGTAGCGTAGACCATGCTTCTGACATGACCCCCACACACCAGTATCCATGAGATTTAAATCTGGAAGCCTTGGAGCCATGGAACAGGCTGCCCTCTACCTCTTCAATGTTGACCAACCGTCCGAGTTAGAAGGCGGCGACCTCGTAAATGAAAATGTGCTGGAGCACCGTCATACATGAATGACACGTTCAGGTTTTGGTTCTGTGGGATATTATCATGTGCACTGGAAGTACAGTCCGCAGATACCGCAAGTACTGCTATCCGGTTAGTCTCTGTGGTAGGAAGTGTGGTACAACCACGTGGTCTCCGAGCAGTCCTGCCCTGACGTTCAACGAATAACGCTGCTGATGTGATACGTGTGCTTCATTAGGAGTGAAATCGGCCCAAATGTGAGAGTTATGATAGCTGAAAATAACGTTACGGGTAAATCCAGCCTCGTCCGTGAATAGAATATTACCTAAAACAGGCGATTCAGGGTACACTGTTGTTGCACCCATTGGCAGAAATTCTCTCTAGAAGGATGTCTGTATTGTTGAAGACTTGCACGCGCTGGAGATAATGGATAGAGCTGTTGCCGAAGTAAAATCCAGCACACACCGCTATGACTCAGCACATGACGCTCTTGGGTAGCAATCCTCCTTGTTGAAGTAATCGGACATTCGTGTACAAAGAATAACACCTTTTCCTCAACATCGAGTGTTATGGATCTGCATCGAACTTCCCGTAAGTGGTGTGCGAAACTTCCGGTTTCTTTAAGGCGTTGAGGTAATTGGCTAAGCGTACGTCTGGCGGGTTGCCTGCGGAGAGGAGAATCTGCCTCGTACAATCGTGCAGCCTCAAGGGCACTGACATTCGTTTTGCAATACGTGAAGGGCACGACAGGGTACTCGCCACTGATATGACATCTGTCCATGGTGCCTTCACGTTTGTAACTGATTGTGAGACCGGTACGCCACAGAACACGGAGGGACGAAGGGAAGTAGATGCGCATTCGTAAACAAGCAGACAGTTGATCCCAAACCTTGAGATACGAAAGGAAATATCGTGATGCCCAGGGGTGTTTCCAGTTGGTTCGCAACTCAAAGTTAATGCGATACCTCGGCAACGGTTGATTTCCAGACCCTCGTATACTGGAGCTTTTTAGCAACTTTTGCCTATGCTTTCTGTGAGTGATCATCACTTTTGAAACACACTGTATAAATATTTATTTGTTAGTAAGTTTTTTCCTTTTTGAGCAGCGTCATGAAATTACTTTACCCGCCAGGACAGCTTGGTGTGCTAAATCGCCGCATCGAGGACGGGGAAATGGACCGGCCCCGTTTCGAATCTGCCCCGAGAATCAAATCCGGCTGCTGATACCCAAGTCCTGCCTCAGTTACACGATTCACAAAAATTGTGGAAAACCTTTGCTCAGTTTCAATGAATAGCGATACACGCAGACAGTTGGAGTGCATATATTCCGTCCCGGTGGCAACAGCGTGACGATATGAAACGGCATTCGACTACACATTAAATTAATAATGCCAAATCCGTTCATAAGGCTGTGCTAACGAGGGACAAAAGCACAAGAGAGACAAGAAAGGAAAACGAAATTTCATGAAATATAGTTCAAGAATGGTTTGAATTAATGTGAAGGTGTAGTAGTTCGGAAACTAATAATCTAAGGTTCAAAGGCTTTCAGTGACATTAACTACATTTCGGCGTCGAAATTAATCGAGGATAAAAGGTGAAAATTTGTCTCGGACCGGCACTCAAATCCGGATCTTCCACTT
Source organism: Schistocerca americana (assembly GCF_021461395.2). NCBI lineage: Eukaryota > Metazoa > Arthropoda > Insecta > Orthoptera > Acrididae > Schistocerca > Schistocerca americana. The sequence goes on along the minus strand of NC_060126.1, from coordinate 298,485,259 downwards.
GACGCGAATGGTCGCCTCATCCGTTTCCGCCATCGAGCAAGCTTCCCATTTGACCCAAATTCTCAGCCTGTCACACACTACTAACGCAGCATCATCTACATCTACATCTACATGTATACTCCGCAAGCCACCCAACGGTGTGTGGCGGAGGGCACTTTACGTTGAACTATTGAACCCCTTACTCGTCATTTCTGATTCCTGGAACAGTTTGGGCTCGGTGTGCATCCGCACCGGCGGAATGTATAGTCGGACATATAATGACGGAAAAGAATCGCAACACCGAAAAATAATTAACATCGAGCAACGAAATTTCGAGGATACGTTTGTCTAAGTAACATATGTAAGTGATTAACAGTGACTAGCATTGCAAGATTTGCTAGTTCACAATTTAAGTGTGCGATACACCATTGCTGGTACTTTAATAACCGGTGGTGCCATCAGAATGTCGAATACCAGCATGCAAACGTGCATGCATTATGTTGACAGTTTGTGAGATAGCGTTCCACGCTTTTTGCACTCGGTCGGTCAGTACATGACGGTTAATGCTTATTACGGATGACACTGACTTGTCGTTCGATAATACCCAAATGTGCTCGAATGGAGGCAGATCTGGTGATCGAGCAGGCCGCACACCGTAGAGTATGTTGGGTTACAGCAGCTGGGCGAGCGTTATTCTGTTCGAAAATTCCTCTGTAATGCAACAGCACAACAGATCATAATTTCAGGTGTAGGCCCAGTGCGTCTAGCACACAGACAGTTTGGTTGCAGGCCTTCAATTGGCCTCCTTCTAAGCAACAAACGGTCGTCACTGGCACCGACACAGCTCCAGACTTCTTCAGAAAACACAACAGACTTTCACTCTGCCTTCCCAAGAGGTCTCGCTTGACAGCACTGGCAGTCGCAAGAGGCGGTGGCTTGAGATCAGTGGAACGTACGCTGTAGGGCCCCTGGCTGAGAGCCAGTAACCGATTTGTAACAAATTGCTGATGCAGATGCAGTGCGATGCGCCAGACCCATGCGCCGAAAACGATGATCTTGCCTCTTGGTAGTGGCACGTGATCGTCTGGAGCCATGTCTTCTGGCGACCGTACATTCCCGTAACCATCGCTACCAGCCGTCATTTACAGTGGCTACATTCCTTCCACGTCTTCCTGCAGTATCTTAGAACGAACATCCAGCTTCCCGTAGCCCTATTATACGAACACACTGAGGAGTTGATAACGGTGTTTGCCACCTTACATGCATTCTTGCCTAACATGAGCTCATCACGTCCAATCTCAAAGGTAACACAGGCTCACGCCGGTTACACTTTGCTTTTAAATCAACTCTGATTTGCATCCACTTAGCGACGCTACTATCGCTATTCCTGTGTGACTGTCGCGAAATCTGCGTAGACATCAGGTTCAGGGTGCAGAAACACAACTGCCAACTGTAGTTTAAGTCGAGAAACTCCTTGGTATCGCGTTTTCTTTTGCTTTTCTTTTTTGCTTAGTGTGTATAATGTAAGAGTGCGATATGACTGTTAGCCACACCTGAAGCTCCATTCCAGTGTCTGAAACTCTTTTGCACTACTGGCCATTAAAATTGCTACACCTCGAAGATGACGTGCTACAGACGTGAAATTTAACCAACAGGAAGAAGATGCTGCGATCTGCAAATGATTAGCTTTTCAGAGCACTCACACAAGGTTGGCGCCGATGGCGACACCTACGACGTGCTGACATGAGGAAAGTTTCCAACCCATTTCTCATACACAAACAGCAGTTGACAGGCGTTCCCTGGTGAAACGTTGTTGTGATGCCTCGTGTAAGGAGGAGAAATGCATACCATCACGTTTCCCACTTTGATAAAGGTCGGATTGCAGCCTATCATGATTGCGACTTATCGTATCGCGACATTGCTGTTCGCGTTGGTGGAGATCCAATGACTGTTAGCAGAATATGGAATCGGTGGGTTCAGGCGGGTAATACTGTAAATAGGCTGTTTAGGTTTTTTTATTGGTAACGCCACCTCTGTATGAAAATCACTGGCTGTGCTGTGTGCTGTCTGTGGCTGCTTTGCATTGTTGTAATACTCGCCATTGTAGTGTTGGGCAGCGGCAGCTGGATGTGAACAGCGCGTAGCGTTGTGCAGTTGGAGGTGAGCCGCCAGCAGTGGTGGATGTGGGGAGAGAGATGGCGGAGGTTTGAAATTTGTCATGAACTGCTATATTTATATATGATGATATCAAGGTAAATACATTGTCTGTTCTCTATTAATATCTTTCATTTGCTAACTATCCCTATCAGTAGTTAGTGCCTTCCATAGTTTGAATCTTTTATTTAGCTGGCAGTAGTGGCGCTCGCTGTATTGCAGTAGCTTGAGCAGCGAAGATTTTTGTGAGGTAAGTGATTTGTGAAAGGTATAGTTTAATGTTAGTCAGGGCCATTCTTTTGTAGGGAATTTTGAAAGTCAGATTGCGTTGCGCTAACAAAATATTGTGTGTCAGTTTAAGCACAGTCCTGTATAATTGATCAAAAAGGGGACGTTTCATATGTCGACCCTTAGCCTAGGATACTTCACTGGAATCTTCTGATTTTTTTCTTGTAGTTTGTGTAATTAGTGTAGCTATTGTTTATTGCTAGCGCGTAATTGTAGAGAAAATCTCCTTTGTAGTTGCAGTCTTTCATTGTTGTACAGTAAAACAGTTGTGGCATGCATGTAGATTTGCACCAAATATTTCGCAGCTGCAATTAACTAGATATTATTTTCAGTGCTATGTTAATGTGTTCTCTTATTTTTGCTCTTCAAATTGTGCTTTTCTGTGTTATCGTGTGAAATATTGTGGCAATAATGGCGTGTGAAAAACGTAACACTAGGCTCCAAAGTAAACTGAGAAATAATAGTGACGACGAGCGTAGCTTATCAGCGCCGCCGAGTAATGAATTTACTAATGTTCAAAGTAGTAATTTGGTAACTGTGCATAGGGAAATGGAGCGGGCTGCAAACAATGGCGTAGACAGTGAAACAGGTAGAGAACAGGGAAGCATTATCGATCGATCGGTCGGCAACAGCTCGCCTCAGGAATCCGAAATGACAGGAAACAATCTCGCAAATACTGTAGATTCAGGTTTTGGGTCATCACCGTTTTCTCAAATAAGTCAAGACACATTTTCTGCTTGTCAAAATGTGAATGTTGCCGGTGCAAATGCACTGCCGAAAAGCGTAGAGAAACAGATTCCAGACACTAATACATTATTATTGCAATTAATGCAACAAATGGAACAAAATCAGAGACAAATGGGACAAAATCTTAAAAAGTTAGACACAGTGGAACAAAATCTTAAAAAGTTAGATACAGTGGAACAAAATCTTAAAAAGTTAGACACAGTGGAACAAAATCTTAAAAAGTTAGACACCACGCTTGAACAAACACGTGAAGATTTAACTACTGAGTTACATAACATTGAATCGAAATGTCAAAAAGTCTGTAATGACGTAAAAACACAAATTTGTGAGCATTTTCAACCTATTTTTTCGCGGCATGAAAATGCATTACAGAATCACGAAGCAGTCATAAAAGAACTGCAAGCCATTGTTCATGAAAGTCATGAGACCTTGTGGGCTAAAATTGACTCAGTTGCATCTACCGATTCGGTTACGCAACTTGCAATAACTCAGGAAAACTTAAAGGACACAGTAGATTCGATTTCAACACAAATGGACACTCTGAAACTTGGTTCAGAAAAACACACTGAGGAAATGTGTTCACTATAGGAGAAAGTAGCCGAACTTTCGGATCAGGTCACTAACTTATCTACAAAGGTAGATGATGATCTGAATGACACAAGACCTGTAGCCTTCAGTGACACAGAAGAGTATGAACAAATTAGAAAATTCAAACAGAATCAAAATCAAATCAATACACAGTACAAAAGAGAAATCCGAGAAGTACAAGATCAGCTGACACAGGTAATACAAGAATTACGTATTTCAGAGGATACTCGCGCCCCAATACGGGAAGAGGGACACAGAAATACGGAACAGCCACAAAATAATAACACAGGGCATTTCGGAAGTTATGAAAGAAATTGGCAATGTGCACCGAATTTTGATATGGAACGGCCGACACGACCTAACAATGACCGATATGCGACTCGCCGACATGATGATTTTGACTATAAGCTGTTCATTACTACACGTAAATTCAAAACATTTAAGAATTCTGGCAACGACATTCATCCACAAGCATGGCTCCATCAATTCTCGCATTGTTTTCCTCCCAACTGGTCGTTAGAACACAGATTAGAATTTATGTGTGGCTACTTGGAGAATGAACCAACTGTAAGAATGCGATCGGTAATTCATGATTGCCACAGTGAAGGAGAGTTTTACCATGCCTTCCTCTCAGCATATTGGTCTCAAGCCACACAAGACCGAGTAAAACATAGCATCATAATGATGAAACGTTTCAAACAATCTGAATTTTCCAGTCTTATGAAATATTTTGAAGATATGTTGCATAAGAATCAGTATCTTTCAAACCCATACAGCCCCTCAGAACTCATCCGCATTTGCTTAATCAAACTGCCTGAACATTTACGACATATTATTTTGGCAGGACGTTGCAAAGACGACATTGAAGCATTTCAGGGACTGTTACAAGCATTAGAAATTGACACAGACAGTCGCGGGATGCAAAAACAGGAAAACAATCACTACAGGTCACATCCGTCACAATTTCGTGACGACAGAAACAATAACTGGACACAACAAGTCTATTCTTACAACGCAAATCGTGACCAAAACAGACACCATCCATATGACAACCACTTGCAGAATAGTTACAGAGAAAGATCGCATTTCCGTAGTAATGAAGATGACAGAGATTACCATAGAAACAGGCAGTATGGGAACGAAAATAATTATTATCAAGGGAGACAGAATAACTTCAGATGCAACGGTCCAGCGCGCAGTTACGATTCACGGAGAAATTCTCCACCACGTGACCGACAAGGAAGAAACTACGGAATCTACCGACCTGACGACAGACGATATAATCATAACGACAGACGTCAATTTCATCAGAACTGGCGGGATTCTAACAGAGCTGGGCCCTCTCGTCACGGTGAATTTGTAGAAGTTAGGTCTCCAAATCCCAATAACGACGCGCGCCAACAAAGAGACAATAGGCAATGACTCGCACCGCAGGCAGCCGCTTGCGCCCGCTGGCTCAGAGAAAAATGACATAGACGCTAACCTTAAGAAAAAATTCCAGTATTGTTTAACGACGTATACCGCACGATAATTGCGTTGAAGCTGAAACTCTGCGTACTAGGAAGAGTAAAGGTTTACACCACATTTCACATGTAAAACCGTTTATTAAATGATAATCTGCTGTTTAACTTTGTCTTTGCCATATAACTTTTCACTTTACATTACTAGTATGCTTGTCAGACTTAGAATCTGTTAACATGCAACAATGTTTGAAGTTAAATATACAGTCAAGATCCAAGAGAACTTATTGAAACAGAAATGACGAATGCATTGTTATAGTGAACAGACGTCACAGTGTTATTGTGTGTGTACATTCTTGCTTGTTAGTTGCACGATTATGGAACGACTATAAGGCTTACATACTTAGAACATTTACCAGTACTGCTAATGAGATTTTAATGCAACATTTTGGTTTACTTGAAAATATATTCTGGATTTAAAGTACTTTCTGTGAGATACCAGACGACACAGTGGTTAGTTTATGTGACAACTACACGGTTATATTACGACACTACTAATGTGTGACATAATTTACATTGTTGTTTTTGCGGTGTATCTGTTTCATATCCGCACAGTTTTTCTGAATTCTTCTGGAAAGCAAAACATGTTTTAGTAGTAAGCTACAATGTGAGGGCCTTTTTCGTAGCACAACAATACTTTACAGTATAGTACTTTCTTGATCACAGTAATGTACGTAATAACTACGATATCTATACGCAAAGCATTTCACTTTTGTGTATTATGAGGTAAGTACATTGACTTCTGCAGAACTTAGCTTTCGGAGGACGATAACTACGACACTTCCACACAGATTATGTTGCAACAAGACGCACATTTAGTGCTACAGTACGCGTATTTGAGTGATTAATTTTGTACTTAAAATATTTATTTTTAAAGATTTTTTGAATTACAAAGAAAGTTTTCCATGATACATTTCATTCCATTGCTGTAATCTGTAACACCTGAGGGTATAATTACATTAAACCTCAGGGGGGTACACGCTTACTTTGTGTACCATGTGTTTGGCAAACACAAGGAGCCCTAGCTAATATGGTATTTGCATATACAAATTTACACATCGGTACCATATTTCTCTAACACACAAATTACACAGCTATCTGATCATTTAACTGAGAGATAAACATGTTTTTTTACTAAATCAGTGACAGATGTTTACGTAATTACACAGTTGGATAACTTCACACTTATGAAATTGTATTTTGTCTGTACTTTGTAAACTGTTCATATTTTTTTTGGAACCATTGTGATACTATGAGAGCTTTGAATGATGTATTTGGTATGGATTCATGATTTTTAAAGTACGTTTGAGGCAGATGACACTTTTGACATGAGCAGAGAATTTTTTTTAATTATTGGAGGAAGCTACGACGATTTTGAGATTTGACTGAGGTGTTATGATGTTATTTTTACGACGACGATGTGTATTATGCTGCTGAGGTATGTTTATGATTAATAGGCTGAGGCTATATGAGTTATTTGATTATGCTTCATATTTATAATGACGAAATATTGACGAGTGTTGATGGATACGTATATGTGTAATAAGGTAAGGAGTAATGAATAGTGGGTAGGGACTCTTGACTTGTGAAACAGGATGTTGGAAACCAAGAATCGTACTTTAAGAGTTATGAAATGTGTGTAAATGCGTGAATGTATCACAATGCCGGCGAAAATTTTTTTGGACACTTATATTTATAGGATTTTGTTTCTACAGATTTGCAACACTAATTCTTGACCTGTGAAACATTTTTATGTGAGACTGTCACTGTAGCGGAAACTGCTGTCGTAAATATTTCCGTAAGAAAGTTAAGTGACCACCTGCACGTAATGCGTCGCGGGCACCCACCTGGGCAACAGCCGCCCGAAAACAAAAAAAAAAAAAAAAAAAAAAAGCCATTAGCCTTTCAGGGGCACAGGTAGAAAACAAAAAGGGGAGGCCATTGTCCATGCTACTGACATTTCCTTGTTGAAAGCATACTGTGGAGCTCGTAATTTATGATATTTACTGAAATGCCTAATAAAATGACAAGAAATATTTTTACATCTGCACACCTGATTATGACAAGCGTCTTTCTATGAGAGTTGAGAGAATCTCTACTAACTTATGAAATGTCACATGACTACTGAATGATATTTTTATGCTTTGCTTTTCATAGTTGCTTATTTCATTTGATATCTGGTTTCCAGCTGTGTTGCAGCATTGCTTTTATAAAATGAAATGCATTTGCTAATGTGAACACTTTCTGTCAACAGATCTACTAAATAATTATTTTATGATCCACATTCTTTAAAAAAGGAGCACTTGGAAAGGAAAGAACAATGAGAAGGAACTAGTAACAGTAACACATAATTTTCTTTTCAAGTACATGGTAATATTTCTTTTTACAATCAGTTGTTGTGGTGCACCACTTTAATTACATAGATATTAAGATGTGAATATACATTTCCCTTATCTGCATTGTTGTTTTTACTGTAATATTTTTTTCTGCTTGAGCTATGTCATGTTTAGGTATAAGTTACTGCTGTTTGCCAGGCGTAGTGTTACTGAATTTGGCTTTATGTTACTCTGCTAAGCCAATTTTACTACTCATTTATTTTTCTTGTGGCTGCACATTAGCTCATATTAGTTGTAATGTTGCATTGCTTGGTAATTTAGATTTACTGTAGCTTGCTTTGCAAATTTCCATTTTTTTGTCATTGCTGTTTGTGTTAATTGTTTTGTGCTGCTGCATTGCCTCGTCCGTTAGTTTAATATCTGAGCTCAGTAGATTTAAGTTAGCTTAAGAGGGGGTAGACTATATAAGAACCTAACTATGGAGAATAGGGAAAGAATGCTTTGAAAGTTATATGAAAACGATTTGGGCCTAAATGAGTATTGTACAATGAGCCATATTTCTTTTGAAAGAAATATGGTTAGAATACAGAAAAGAGGTACAGATAGGACTTTTTGGGAATAATGATGAACAAAGGGAGATCTCCATGCAAAATACTGCAGTAAAACAAACCCTGTCCTTTCCTTTTGTGTCATCCCTCTATATGTTTGTGTACCCTTGTGTATTTGTGTTTTTCCTGTCTTTATGTGTTTATCTGATAAGAATTGTAGAATTTTTCTAGTACTAAGCTACATTCACTATGATGAGGAATACTGTTATCCTCAAATATAATTGGCATTAATAATATGTTATTTACCTTATAAATATACTTTGTAAAGATGTTAGACATTATTAATTCTGTTCTGTCTAATGCTCATGTGTGAAGTTGATGTTTCAAAAATTATTCTGATCTTTTATGTATGTACTCATGTCATAATTCCTGTAACACTGACGTATATATCTATTTCTATTCTTTTGTAACGCCTGTTTTACTACAAATGTTATCTGTATTGTTATGTTCTTTAATGATGTATTCTGTACCTTTGTAATTGTATTCTTATGTTATAAAATTGTAATTGTCACCAGTTCATGATATTATTAACTTGTTAGTTACATTTCACTGCACACGTTTCTGTTGGTCATAGTATATGGACAATATGTGAGAAGTAGGGACTGTTAGTGTTTCCACGTGTGTTAATAACTCAGCAAGGGACTGGATAACGGCATTGCTGGTTCTAAGGACAATTTCAAAAACTTTGTGAGTGCACAAGTGGTGGTTTATGGACTTGCTATATTATCTGCAAGACTCTTCAATGGTGATTGTGCACCTGCACAGTCACAACAGATGGCTGCTGGCTATCTCTACAAGGACTACAGTGGGTCTGCATCTTTGATGACCCACCAATACCATTATTTCCACGAGGACTACAGTGGGTCTACACCTTTGCTGACTCACCAGTACCATTATTTCTGCAAGGACTGCAGTGGGTCTGCGCCTCTGATGACCCACTAATACCGTAATCTCTACCAGGACTGCAGTGGGTCTACTCTGTGATGACCTACCTACCAATGTTCTTCAAAACGTCGAATGACTCTGCTGTGGGTTTGCTATGTTGTGGCCCATTACCTGTATGCATGTCAAGAGTCAGCACTGTCTTTCCGTTGGAAGGACAACACTACTTCTTCAAGACTGCATGGAAATCCACTACATCCGTGTGCATTTTCTTCTACTGCTCAGACTTTGAGAAAAACACTACTATTTTACCGTAACGAACGATCAGGACTGTCTTTATGGACTGTGAGAAAATTTTAGCTTTTGACCAACATTGTATCAATAAGTGTGTGCATTTGATTTCTTTGTTATTGTAATTATGAAAAATTTTTCAAATCTGTATTGGCCACTGCCCAATCCAATTTGTAAAATTTTTTGTGGGGAGCATGGGGGCTATGTAAATAGGCTGTTTAGGTTTTCTTATTGGTAACGCCACCTCTGTATGAAAATCACTGGCTGTGCTGTGTGCAGTCTGTGGCTGCTTTGCATTGTTGTAATACTCGCCATTGTAGTGTTGGGCAGCGGCAGCTGGATGTGAACAGCGCGTAGCGTTGTGCAGTTGGAGGTGAGCCGCCAGCAGTGGTGGATGTGGGGAGAGAGATGGCGGAGGTCTGAAATTTGTCATGAACTGCTATATTTATATATTATGATATCAAGGTAAATACATTGTCTGTTCTCTATTAATATCTTTCATTTGCTAACTATCCCTATCAGTAGCTAGTGCCTTCCATAGTTTGAATCTTTTATTTAGCTGGCAGTAGTGGCGCTCGCTGTATTGCAGTAGCTTGAGCAGCGAAGATTTTTGTGAGGTAAGTGATTTGTGAAAGGTATAGTTTAATGTTAGTCAGGGCCATTCTTTTGTAGGGAATTTTGAAAGTCAGATTGCGTTGCGCTAACAAAATATTGTGTGTCAGTTTAAGCACAGTCATGTATAATTGTTCAAAAGGGGACGTTCCAATACGGAAAGCCGTGCTGGATCCCAACGGCCTCGTATCACTAGCAGTCGAGATGACAGGCATCTTATCCGCATGGCTGTAACGGATCGTGCAGCCACGTCTCGATCCCTGAGTCAACAGATGGGGACGTTTGCAAGACAACAACCATCTACACGAACAGTTCGACGACGTTTGCAGCAGCATGGACTATCAGTTCGGGGACCATGGCTGTGGTTACCCGTGACGCTGCATCACAGACAGGAGCGCCTGCGATGGTGTACTCAGCGACGAACCTGTGTGCCCAAATAGCTAAACGTCATTTTTTCGGATAAATCCATGTTCTGTTTACAGCATCATGGTGATCGCATCCGTGTTTGGTGACATCGCGGTGAACGCACTATGGAAGCGTGTATTCGTCATCGCCATATTGGCGTATCACCCGGCGAGATGGTATGGGGTACCATTGGTTACGCGTCTCGGTCACCTCTTGTTCGCATTGACGCCACTTTGAACAGTGGACGTTAAATTTCAGATGTGTTACGACCCGTGGCTTTACCTTTCATTCGATCCCTGTGATGCCCTATATTTCAGCATGATAATGCACGGCCGCATGTTGCAGGTCCTGTACGGGCGTTTCTGGATACAGAAAATGTTCGACTGCTGCCCTCGCCAGCACATTCTCCAGATCTCTCACCAATTGAGAAAGTCTGGTCAATGGTGGCCGAGCAAGTGGCTCGTCACAATACGCCAGTCACTACTCTTGATGAACTGTGGTATCGTGTTGAAGCTGCAGGGGCAGCTGTACCTGTACATGCCATCCACGCTCTGTTTGACTCAATGCCCGGGCGTATCAAGGCCGTTATTACGGCCAGAGGTGGTTGTTCTGGGTATTGATTTCTCGGGATCTATGCACCAAAACTGCGTGAAAATGTAATAACATGTCAGTTCTAGTAATATATATTGGTCCAATGAATACCCGTTTATCATCTGCATTTCTTCTTGGTGTAGCAATTTTAATGGTCAGTAGTATTAATTCGTAACAAGAGGAATTTTAACCGTCGATAAATGGTTAGACAGTCACTGTAGTTTAAAATTGTATTGAATATGGGATTAAGAGATGGTAATACAACTTTGGTCACCACATCTGAGATGAAGCTCCCTCACGAGCGCGGTTGATGTTCTCTGGGTCGGCCGCCGCTCGCCTACCACTATTGGCTTGCGGTGTTTTCCAGCTGGCGGCCCGGCGCCAGGCGAAGGGGCGTGTCGCGGAGGCGGCAATGCTTGTCGGCTCCCGCGGGGACATTAATCTGGCACCATTGTGCGCCTCGCCGGCTCTTAGCGCCACCCGCAGGCTTAATGAACCGACTCATCGGCCGGAAGAAGGCGCCGCCGCCGCAGATAGCGAAGGGGTCTCCGGCGGCCGCTACTGGCCCTCACAAGGTGCGACTGGCACGCTCCGTACAGCCAGCTCCACTGCGCTATAGTCCGATCCACCAACGATGGTGGTGCGCGCAGGTCGAGACGGCGTTGCCGCTTCCAAGCGACATTTGCGATGCGCGAATACACTTGTTTTGCATGTAAGCGTGTTTCCTGCAATATCTTTCACTTGCTTGTGTAGAATTTGTCGTTTGCCACCACTACCACCCATAACAACTCCTAGCAAATGAAATACACTGAAAAGGCAAAGAAACTGGTACACCTCTTCTATATCGTGCAGGGCCCCCGCAAACACACAGAAGTGTCCAACATGACTTGGCATGGACTCGAATATTGTCTGAAATAGTGCTGGAGAGAACTGACACCATTAATCCTGCAGGGCTGCCCATGAAACCGTAAGAGTACGACGGGGTGGAGAAGTTGTCTGAACAGCACATTTGCAAGGCATCCCACATATGCTCAATAACGTTCATGTCTGGTGAGTTTGGTGGCCAGGAGAAGTGTTTAAACTCAGAATAGTGCTCCTGGAGCCACACTCTTTAGCAATTTTGGACGTATGTGGAGTCGCATTGTTCTGCTGGAATTGACCAAGTCCGTCGGAATGCACAATGGACATGAATGGATACAGGTGATCAGACAGGATGCTTACGTACGTTTTACCTGTCAGCGTCGTATCTAGAAATATCAGAGGTCTCATATCACTCGCACTACAAACGCCCCACACCATTACAGAGCCTTCATCAGCTTGAAAAATCCCCTGCAGGTATGCAGTGTCCACGGATTCATCATGTCGTCTCCATACCCGTACAAGTCCATCCGCTCGATACAATTTGCACCAAGACTCGTCCGACCAGGCATCACGTTTACAGTCATCAACAGTCCAATGTCGTGTTGATGGGCCCAGGTGACGCGTACAGCTTTGTGCCGGGCAGTCATCAATGGTACACGAGTGGGCCTTTGGCTCCGAAAGTCTGTATCTATGATGTTTAGTTGAATAGTTCGCACTCTGACCCTTGTTCATGGCCTGCAGTGAAATCTGCAGCAATTTGCGAAAGTGTTGCTCTTCTGCCACATTGAACGATTCTCTTCAGTCGTCGTTGGCCCCATTCTTGATCTTTTTCCGCCCGCAGCGATGTCGGAGATTTGATGTTTTAGCAGACTCCTGATATTCACGGTACACTCGTCAAATGGTCCAACGGGAAAATCCCCAGTTCATCGCTACTTAGGAGATGCTGTGTCCCATCGCCCGTGTGTCGACTATAGCACAACGCCTATACTCACTTAAATCTTGATAAACTGTCATTGTAGTAGCAATAACCGATCTAACAACCGTAAGGCACTTGTCTTATATAGGCGTTGCCGACTGCAGCGCCGTATTCTGCTTGTTTACATAACTCTATATTTGAACCCGCATGCCTATATCAGTTTTTTTGGCACTTCAGTGTAAAAATTCTCTAAATAGCTCGGAATTACCGGGTGTAATGCTCCCATTATGTCCGACATTTACAGCAGATCCCTAAGAAAACCACTGACAGCCCACTGGCTGTCGAAGAAAGCGTGACGTTTGTGAGCAGAACGTGCCTAAATTCCGGTGACTCCAATTAATGCCTATGAGCGGTCAGGAGTCACCAAATTGACGAATAGAGCATTCGCTACAATTATACAGTTAGGGCTACAGCGGGTCTATTCCGATCACAGGGCTAATCCGTATGAAATAAGAAATGTTGCAACAGTGCATTAGTTACAGAATCATGGTCGTTTTGCCTTCAGTGTGTGCTAGTACCTCTGTGTCGGGCATGTGCTTGTAGAAGGGGGTTTCCTGTTACGTTATTGACAGGAGAGACGAACAAGCTCTAGAGGTAACCGAATTGTGATGGATTATTACCACAGTTAAAGAATATGACCTAAGAAATGAAGGTACACCACGCACAGTAATGTGAAATTTTATAATATTATTGTTACTTGTATAAAAAACAGGTTATGCAATGTGTGTGTGTGTGTGTGCGTGTGTGTGTGTGTGTGTGGGGGTGGGTGTTTTTCTCGCTTTTTCCACAATTGTCTGATTTGCCGCGTCTTTCGAAATGTCTGCACATGGGGCTTTTTCTACTCAGTCAAATTATTAGTTAATTGATGTTTTAATGCGATATTCTAGAGAACACGTTCTTTTGGTTTATTTTCAGATGGTCCGTACATACAAAAAGTAAAAAGGTAATTGCTTCACGATCCGAGAAAGAAATGAAACAAGCAGTAACAAGTATTACACGCAGATCCGATGGATAAAGTGCTAGCAATGCGCGACATGGTTTCGCAAAGTGTGTGTGGGTGCAAGAGGATGAAAAACGTTTACTTGTGGTAAATACTTCTGATTTTAACACTGAAATACAATGGATGGATTAGACTCTTGACTGGGTGGAACAGCAACACCATTTTTATACCCATGCTCATAAATTAAGGATAATGCTGATACATGATGAAACAACGCTCTAGTGTAGGGGGGGGGGGGCGGGGGGGATTTGCGGATTTAAATCATCTGCCATGGCCATGCGGTGCATTTGACCTGCGGTCGTCGCACGGTGACGCTGGCAGTAGTTCACATACGCAGGGGTGTGTTGGTGTATGTCTGAGTACGGTGCAGTGAGTATGTTTGCAGACGTTTTCAGACGTGCTGATGGTGACTGTGAGTTGAAAATGGCTCAAAGAACACATATTGATGACGTTATGAGGGGCAGAATACTAGGACGACTGGAGGCTGGTCAAACACAGCAGGTAGTAGCGCGGGCTCTCCGTGTGCCATAAAGTGTGATCTCAAGATTATGGCAACGATTCCAGCAGACAGGAAACGTGTCCAAGCGCTACAGTACGGGACGTTCACAGTGTATAACACCACAAGAAGACCGGTCTCTCACCATCAGTGCCCGCAGAGGGCCACGGAGTACTGCAGGTAGTCTCACTTGGGGCCTTACCACAGCCACTGGGACAGTTGTCTCCACACACGAAGTCTACAGACGACTGAACTCACATGTTTTACTCGCCTGGAGACCTGCAAGGTGCATTCCACTGACGCCTGGTCATAGGGGAGCCAGTAAAGCCTGGTGTCAAGAACACAGTACATGGTCATTAGAACAATGGTCCCAGGTTATGTTCACGGACGAGTGATTCTCACCGGGTTTTCATCTGGCGTGAACCAGGAACCAGATACCATCCCCTTAATGTCCTTGAAAGGGGCCTGTATGGAGGTCGTGGTTTGATGGTGTGGGGTGCGATTATGATTGGTGCACGTTCACTCCTGCATGTCTTTGACAGAGGGGCTGTAACAGGTCAGGTGAATCGGACGTCATTTTGCACCAGTGTGTCCGCCTTTTCAGGAATGCAGTGGGTCCCACCTCCCTCCTAGTTGATGATAACGCAAGTCCCCACCAAGCTGCCATCGTGGAGGCGTACCTTGAAACAGAAGATATCAGGTGAATTGAGTGGCCAGACTTCTCCAGACCTAAACCCCATGGAGCACGTCTGGGATGCTCTCGGTCGACGTATCGCTGCACGTCCTCAGACCCCTACGACACTTCAGGAGCTCCAACAGGCACTGGTGCAAGAATGGGAGGCTATATCCGAGCAGCTGCTCGACCACCTGATCCAGAGCATGCCAACCCGTTGTGCGGCCTGTGTACGTGTGCATGGTGTCATATCCCATATTGATGTCGGGCTGCATGCGCAGGAAACAGTTCCGTTTTGAAGCACATGTCGGGACGGTTTTCTCAACTTATCACAATACCGTGGACTTACAGATCTGTGTCCAGTTTGTTCCCTATGTGCCTGTGCAATTAGAGCCAGTTTTGTGTAGTGCCACGTTGTGTGGCACCACATTCTGAAATTATCATTAATTTATGAGCATAAGTGTATATTACGATTTCTGCCTCTACTTTAAAGTGAATTTGCACTTATAGTTTGTGTCCAGCATATGTAAACACGTGTGCTGTTGTGTACCGTACTTACATCATGTAACAAGCATCTGTGAGCAATGTTTGTATGGATATACGCTTTTGCACAAGATTCTGTGTGTTTTGAAGTATTTCTGTGATGACAATCGTCTATATTACGCTGAGTTTAATCCACTTGACATCTTGTGCGTGAGGTTCAACGTTAAATGAACGTGTTTCACTGCAAGATAACTTTAAGACCTGAAGATGAAAGCTAAGACTTTACAATCCGGTTGTGCTGAAAAAAAAATGTTTTGTGCGATCCTGGCTTTTGAAAGATTTTTAATAATCAATACATAAGGGTCTGCAATCATGTTTCTGACAAATTCCTGAGATTTCCCTCATCCGGCGAGATGATGACGTCTGATTGTGAATGTTCCAACAGCAATAATTAGTGTTACTTTTAACCAATCTTGCCGAGTCGTCCTATACTAGCTCCTTGGCTTACTTTCTACGAAGGATGGAAGAATATATTCACACAGCACGAACATTTTCTTTCCTTCAGTTTTCATTCCACCTCTCACACCTTGTGAATAATGGCACTAAATGAATTTTCATTCTGACTACCAGTTAATCGTCCTAAATACCCAAATCTATCAAGAATACTTAAAAGCTGTACTGTCGCGATCGTTGTAACGGATTCTGTTACTCCAAAAATAATTATAAGCCTGCAGGAAACTGTTTTCTGTCTCGATGCCCATTTGTTCCCTAACGTAAACACTTACCTAACACGAAAAACTTTAAAACGATAAACGATATCCTAATTGAATTTTTTTCCATCAGCGAACGCGAATGTTTCACATTGTTATCATTTGACGCAGTGATGGAAAATTTAATGAAACAGTGGACGAAAGCAGAATGTATCCGTGTTTGGACCTGAAGCGATTCTCTCCGTTACGACACGTCTACATTAATCTTGTTTTAATTAAGTGTACGCACGAGGCGAATAAAAATAAAGAAGCAATTTAAATTCCGCTTTCACGTATACAGTAAAAGGTAAGCACGTAACAAACACAAAACGAGCTACACGTGTTTTGCATTTGACAGCGGGATTGTTACACCCACGCCAGTTTTTCGTTTTCTTTTCCTGTTGCTGTTATTGAAATACAAGCACTTATCTACATTATTCTAATAGGTCCTTTAACAATTATTCACACACAGCTGGTTGATTCTACGAGTCGGTTAATATAATTGCATCCGTATGGCAGACTTGTTATAAGACATTAATTCCTCTGGCAGTATCTTCTTAACTGCTAAGTGAAGGTGGAAAGAAATGCAAATCGTTTTTGGTTTTCAGAAAATTAGTGTATTGGTAAGGATTAATTTTTCCTTGTCTGTCGCCGCATTCGCTTGCAATGACATTGTGTCTAAGTGCTGCGGATGGCAGTTTATTAGAAACTTCTTTGACAACAACTTCAGTAATATAGAGCTTACTCTTTTGTGATGATTTTATCAGACTGTGCCCTCTATTATTCTAAAAAAAAAAACATACATACCAAATTTATTCTGGAATTCATCTCCCGTTCAGCATAATGACACCTTCGTAACCATGATACACGATACTGGCTATTTTTATTACATCTGCGAAGACATCCTACCTTATGACGACGTTCATGGACCGGAAATAGTTGAAATTCCCATTTCACGTGGCGTACTATTTAGTTAATTTACGGTACTTCAACAAAGAACAGTAGAGAATATCATACTACGGCTAGTATGTTGCGACAAGACTAATAGCAATTACATGCAATTAATGTTGGCTGTAAACTCTAAGTATATGTAAACTTTGCTTGTAGTGAACTTTAATTAAGTCTATGACGAATTTACGTCGAACAGTGAGCGTGTTTCCCGCTCACAGAAGCGTACTCATCTGAGAACCTACGTGGATCGGGCGGGAGCCGTTCAGACGTTGCAAACCTGTCCAATGAGCTGAGCGGTTTACAGGTAACAATTTGAGGAAATTAAACACATGTAAGGACAGATTTAGCAAGCCATTTCACAGAAGACGCTTTAGCAGAAGGAGCACTTGGAGGACACAAAAATCTTGCTTTTTGCCCTTTCTGTGGCTTAGTAATAGGTAAGACTAACCGGCTCATAAAGAAGCTTATTGTCGATTGAGTCTTCAGGCATCCAGAAAAAAAGCCTCATGAGACCTGTGACTGAAGCAGTTATTCTCAGAGCGTCAGTAATATGTAAGACACAGTGTGGGTGTGTTTACGTTGGACAGACTGTATAGAACACCGGAGATATTTTCGCCTACTATATACTGAAAAATCTGTTACGGCCGACCATCTCCGGAAAAAGAATGCCGATTTGCTTTCGAAGTCTGTTATTAATTGAAAATGATTCGAAGATACCATTATAAAAGACGCTATTGGAGAGAAAATATGTGAAAACGCAATGAAGGAAGACAGTGGCATACAGCTACTCACAGCTTGGAACCCGGCTATAGAAAGGTTGAAGCGGGCGCAGGAGAAAACACACGACCGTCACCGTAGGAAGATGGCCGGCGAGCACTTAGCCGAAGGCTCGTGGTTGTTTAACCACTTGACACGGCTGTCAGTTCGAGAAAATTTTATCATCTCACGGAAAACATTCCGAAACCTCGATAGGAACCACTCAGTCATTTACTTGGGCGAATGAATTTATGACGTCATACATCCTCAACTGTGTTTAGTACAAAGATATGATTTTTCAGGTATAGTCAGTGGTATGTGTGAATACTGTCAACAAAATGCGTCACGAGTATTGTTGGCAGTAGAGAAGTAAGAAACTAAACGCGGAAATGTGGTAAGCGATAACCTTTATTTCTTTCACTATTTTGTGGGAGGTGTCAGAAACAAAATTTTTTGCAAAGGTTTGACATTTTATGTAAAGTTTTTTGCAAGTCACAAAGTGTTCTCGCTCTCAAACAGTGGATGAATAATATCTGTGTAATCGCGGATGGTAGCGTACACTTCTTTTTCTTCCCTGCCCACACCCCTTTCAGGGGTAGGTGGTTCCTTCCAGGCAGTAAGCGGCATGTGTACCATGTTTCGGTTAAATCGGTCTGTTTGCTTCGGACTAGATGTGAAACATACATACATTTACACATTTTTAAGATACGTATGGGTATATTTTTTTCCGAGATTCTATTTTCATGGAATAAACCCTGTTCGATGCCTGCGAAACTCCATGAATATTTGTCTAAAAGTTTTGGAGACTAGCGTGTTCAAAGACCATCAGGCAGAAGTGACAGCCTTACAGTTTTATTATTAGCACAGATAATATCCAGTAAAAATTAATAATTATCATAACGTAAAGTATTCACCATGCGCTGCAGCCGGGGACGGATTGGGGGACCGCAGCTCGTGGTCGTGCAGTAGGGTTCTCGCTTCCCACGCCCGGGTTCCCGGGTTCGATTCCCGGCGGGGTCAGGGATTTTCTCTGCCTCGTGATGACTGGGTGTTGTGTGATGCCCTTAGGTTAGTTAGGTATAAGTAGTTCTAAGTTTGCCACAAACTTGCGACACCAAATGGTATGGTACCGGCATATACTTACCAGGGTGTATACTTGTTGGATAACTAGCGTTGTGCAGTAAACTGTTTTATGCCCGACTGAGTCAATGGGGAGAAATAAGGAAGTTCAATCACATCCCAAGTATTGTGTCAATGAGCATGTGTCTCGTCGTTCTATTACCCAAAGGTTCTAATGAAATTGAGGACCAGGGTGTTCAAAAATGTGCTGAACTCAGTGTTCGGTCTTGTTTCATTAAAAAATTAACTAACACGAGCCTCCGAGAATTAATCAGTAAATCTGAAATTAATGTACAGACGTTTATACTGCAAGAATGTCTGTTGAAAGCTCAAATAAACAGCTTGGTGTCGTAATGTTGAAAGACAACTAACAGACTTCTCCCTATATAGTAATTCGATAATGACAAAAATAAGTGTCAGAAACATTTGTCCTGAAGATTTAAGGCCTTGCGTTCATATTAATCTGTCTGTTGCGTTTACTACGTGTGGTGAGAGACTTCTATCTTAATCATCCAAGATTATATGAAAGAGTAATGTGTTAAATTAAATAAAAAATTTCGAGTTCGCAAATATACATGTTGATGCACAGGCAGGGTGTCCCAAATAAAACCGGTACGCCTCACATACTGGTTAATCATCTCTAGTCGAACTGCTCGAGAGCTGGCAGCACAGACCCGAAACGTACATGACCATTACTTCAAAAATCTCTTACAAACAGGTAAGAACATGTTTTTTTTTACGTTTCTGGAATCTATTCTTTTTAAGTTAGTTTATTCTTACTTGAATCTCGGGTGTGAGGTGCACCAGTTTTGTGTGGAACTCCCTGTACTTTATTACTTAGAAATGAACAATATGATCAGTGACAGTACTGGAATGTCAACAGTTTGAAGAGTCTGTCTTACAATTCTAATTAAATTTGTATCTCAGTCTTCCTTTTTTCCACCTAATCATATTGCTTGGAGCTTTTCCAGTTCTGAAGCCAAACAGCGTGCGTATTTGTCTGCGTTCTCCTCACGAAGAGAAAAGGAAGACCGAAAAAAATACTCTGCTCCACAGGGAAAATGGGGAGTTTTTCCCCCGGTGCGATAATTACTTTTTTACCGCCTTTAATGAATTCTTTTTAACGAACCGTTTCGCACGTTAAGCTGCCAGGGCACCGCGCCAGTAATTATGAGAAGCCGTTGCCGCAGGAATTTCGCTCACAGGTGCGTAAGCGAAACGCAACCTTTCTCCTGTAGGTGTAATACTGTTCCGCTCTCACTGCTGCGCCCAGTTGGTGCTGATACCAATCTATTATTTTTCATTAGTTTTCTAGTAATGTGAGAATCTCGCATAGTGGTTCATTTACAGATATTCCACACACGGAAAAATATTATCAGCTGTGACCTCTTACCAATTTCCACGGTAAGTAGCCTCAGCTATCAGATATAGAGTATAAGCCCGATTAATTGAGTGAAATTTCCACTAATGAAAATTGGCACTGACCTTTCTCGTCACGGACGTGTTTTGACGTGCTGCCGTTTAATGGGCGCTCGCTGTGTAGCAAAAACTTACCGCCCTCGTCATAAACGCTGTTTCGTGTTACAGTGAAAACACGACATGATGACGTGGCGTGTTGTTAAACTAAACATGCGTATCTCGTAGCGGACAGCTGTAAATTAGGTTATATAAGCCACTATTGAAGTGAGTAACAGGTGATGACAGAGTGAACAGTAAACAGAAATGTGATTATGAAATAGGTAACTTACCGACAGTTAAGCAGTTTGACAGTCAGGTATTGTAAATGTGTAATGAAAGGTGCAATACGTACTTCCGCGTAGTAAGCGAACACTTTGTTACTAAGGGTCGCCAAATTATTTTTGTCTTTTATAGTTGCCGAATTACGACACCGACTGCTTTTTTCCCTTTTGGAAATATATCCTTTCTTCTGTGGCATTTGTAAGGGGCATCTAAGAGAACCCCAACGACCTAACTTGCATGGGACTTCATGAAATATCATCAAGCTGACAGAAGCGCAAACGACTGTCCCCTTACAACTAATGCAAGCAAGCACGTAACTCAGCGACGGTTCGTTTGTTTATTGCCACTGATCTCTAAGAAAGTGCTCAAAATGGTCACCTTCAATGTTGCTACACGTTGTAAAGTGATTATTGACAAAGAATATTGCAGTTGAATTTCATTCGGAGCGAAGGGCAGTAGAGGCACCTCTTATAATGCATTTCATGCCTTTTGTAAGTCGTCGGAGTTTCCTAACATACCTCTTGTTTTAACTTTCCTCGTAGATGAAAGTACAGAGGTATTCACGTTCGTGAATGTGCAGACCATTTCGCGTTTCCTGAACGACCGTTATGACTCCTTCCAAATGTTCTCTAAGAGGGTTTCTCGTTACATACGCGGATTGCGAACGCCATCCGTCATGTTGGTGCCACACAAATTGCCTTACATCCACTAGGATATTTTCCAATAACTGCGGCAACAGCCCCTCTTAACAACCAGACCTACTTGAGTGTATTTAGATTCCCATTAATACAACGTGGACCAATAACGTGGGTCTAGAAAATTACACACCAACCTGTGACGAAGGAAGACCATGGTTATTACCCACTTCTTTGAATCAACATGGAGTTTCAACTGACGATTAATGCATATTGAGAAGATTGACTCGCCTATGGTTTGTAAACTATTCGTCATCCATAAACAATTTTTAGTATGGAGGTCCCAGATCACTTTGCACATTCGGAGAACTTTAACCAGTTTTGGACATCACTGCCATGAAGCTGTAGATGCAGGGAAATGTCAGGAAGATGAAATGCAATGGAATGTAGGATTCGCAAAACACTCAGTGGGTTGATGCGTCTCGTTCGTACGAGATGTCTCAGAGTGACATTTGCATTGTGTGTTACTGCTTCTGAAATTGTAGTTTAACTCTTTTCATTAGTTTCTCTTCTTTTTCCTTGGCGTATGTCATTCTTCTCTATTCCAGTTTCTAGAAATATGAAATTAGCAAGCTAACCAGTGTCGCAACATAAAGATACCAAAGAAATGTAAAGACTCTCTTAGAAAACATCACACACACCTTGACGCAGAACCAGAGAAAAATAATGACACAGAAGAACCCTAAAGCTCCACTCTTAACAAGCCTTCCAAAGGTCCACAAACGCCATCCCAGTCAGGCCATTGTTTGACTTCAGAAAAGCCCGATCTTATTTACTAGGGAGACACATGGACACATTCCTACAGAAAACATACACATACAAAAACAACAGAAACGTCAAAAACACAGGCGGCGTAATAGACAAAATTAGGAATGTCAACATCCCCAAACAGCCAAAACATAGTTCAGATGGCTCTAAGCACTGTGGGACTTAACATCAGAGGTCATCAGTCCCCTAGACTGAGAACTACATAAATCTAACTAACCTAGGGACACATCAAACACATTCATGCCCGAGACAGGATTCGAACCTACGACCGTTACAGCCGCGTGGTTCCGGACTGAAGCGCCTAGAACCACTGGGCCACAGCGGCCGGCCCCAACAGAAAAACTGGTATCTTTTGACATAACATCCATGTACACAAACATACCCACAGAAGAAACTATAAACATTATAGAACAACAGGTAAAGTGCTAGATATTCCCAGACCAACAAATAAATGAAATCTCATCCATTCTTAAGCTAATCACAGAACAAAACTACTTCACTTTCAACAAACACTTCTATTCGCAACACGAGGGGCTACCCATAGGGTTCCTCATCAATGGAAACTAAGACCACATATTCTAGGACCATATAGAGAACACAATATTCAATAACATTGTAAAACAATCTATTGGTACCGATATATGGATCACATAATCTGTCTTGTACATGAAACACATAGCAGGATAGAAGAGCGACACAATTACATCAACACAGTACAGCCACAAATCCACTTCACAATGCAAATAGAAAGCAACAAGAAACTAAATTTTTTGGATCTTACAATCACAAGAAATAACCACCAACATGAATTCTCCATCTACAGAAAACCAACATCCACAAGCACTGTTATCCACTGCTTATCCAACCACCCGACAGTGCATAAATATGCCAGTTCCACTCATGCTCCACAGGATAAACAGAAGACATCTTAAACCAGAAAACTACACACAGGAACTAAATATAGTCAAAAAAATAGCTGTTGAAAACGTCCACAAAACAGACATCATAAACAAACTCAACAACAATATAAAACTGAAATATGCAGTACACGCAGACAACACAGCAGACCCCACCACTTCAGAAAAAACAGAGAGATGGTACACATTAATATACAATAACAAAATATCACATAGAATAGGAAACATCTTGAAAAAGCGAGGGATCTCAGTAACATTCAGAACAAACAATACAGTTCGTAAAAGACTAAGACCAGCCAGAGAAACCTCAGACAAATTCAGCAACGCTGGAATATATCAAGTCACTTGCAACTCCTGCCAGGCCCAATACATAGGACAAACTAGCAGAAACTTCCGAACGAGGTACACAGAGCACATGAGAGCTCTAAAGGGTGACAACACACTTTCAACTTTTGCAGAACATCTAATGAACCAAAACCATAACCCCACTAATATCGAAAACGATCTACACATTCTGAGAAACAGCAACAGTCTGTACCGACAACTAACAATAGATGAAAATTACTACATACAAAAGGCTCTATTCGAATGGGAAAATGTGATAAAGGAAAACACAACACTTTGCAACAACACGCTCTTTACCGCTCTGAGAGAACTGACAAAGGACACAGAACAGAAAGCACAGACACGCAAAAGAGCCACTTCCTCATCACACACAGAGACATAAATAATGAACAAAAGTCGTTGTAATTCGCGCTACAGTTTTTCATAGCCTTTCTCGCCACATGCGCTACACCTCTCGTGACACACGCAAACAGCAAGATGGCGTAATATTCTGGATCAGAAACAAAGTGCGAAAGTTTTGTTTTTCGGTCTATAAAAGCAGCTGCATACCACCTAACGGACGTGAGTACAGGAATAGCTAAGTAACAGCTCTGTACACACCAAATAACTGGATTTCAGAACACTAACACAAGCCCAAGTTCACCTTTTAGTATTTTGTTTACTAACAGCTCCTCACACGGTTGCAAATGGCATGATGTTCGCTGAGTAAAAAATGGCAACAGGCAAAAAATCGCACAGAAAATATGTCGCAAACGGCTACAATAAATGCTTAAAGCATGCTGTAACATACAAAAATAAGGTAGTATGAAAGTATCCATAGAAAACTATATTTCAAAACACGACTAGTAAAATTGTAATACTGTGCTACTGTGTTTGTATAACCATGTTATTTTCTGCATGTTTTAGGTTAAAAAAACCTCCACTGATGATAGTAATATTTGACGCGGAAACTAGTTTTGGAGAATAAAGAAATAAACGAATAACAAGGTGTTTTGCATCAAAGCGAACTCAGTTTATGATATTACTATTTTTATAACGTTTTCAAAGGCATATCGTGAGTGTTAACTGAATCTTCCGTTGGTTCTTGGTAGGAAAACATTATAATAAATGAAAAGCACTAGTTTGCTTTTGTTCTACAGTATTACTGTAGACTTGTATAGGGATACCAACACCAGATCTTTGGAGGTACCACATACTCTCCCCATTTTATGCAAACTTTCCTATACAGCAGATATAATTCCAATCGACAGTATTACTTTTATCCTCCCCCCCATGAAACATGGACGTTGCCGTTGGTGGGGAGGCTTGCGTGCCTCAGCGATACAGATAGCCCTACCGTAGGTGCAACCACAACGGAGGGGTATCTGTTGAGAGGCCAGACAAACATGTGGTTCCTGAAGAGGGTCAGCAGCCTTTTCAATAGTGGCAAGGGCAACAGTCTGGATGATTGACTGATCTGGCCTTGTAACAATAACCAAAACGGCCTTGCTGTGCTGGTACTGCGAACGGCTGAAAGCAACGGGAAACTACGGCCGTAATTTTTCCCGAGGGAATGCAGCTTTACTGTATGATTAAATGATGATGGCGTCCTCTTGGGTAAAATATTCCGGAGGTAAAATAGTCGCCCATTCGGATCTCCGGGCGGGGACTACTCAAGAGGATGTCGTTATCAGGAGAAAGAAAACTGGCGTCCTACGGATCGGAGCGTGGAATGTCAGATCACTTAATTGGGCAGGTAGGTTAGAAAATGTAAAAAGGGAAATGGATAGGTTAAAGTTAGATATAGTGGGAATTAGTGAAGTTCGGTGGCAGGAGGAACAACACTTCTGGTCAGGTGACTACAGGCTGATTAACACATAATCAAATAGGGGTAATGCAGGAGTAGGTTTAATAATGAATAGGAAAATAGGAATGCAGGTAAGCTAATACAAACAGCGTAGTGAACGCCTTATTGTGGCCAAGATAGATACGAAGCCCATGCCTACTACAGTAGTACAAGTTTATATGCCAACTAGCTCTGCAGATGACGAAGAAATTGAAGAAATGTATGATGAGATAAAAGAAATTATTCAGATAGTGAAGGGTGACGAAAATTTAATAGTCATGGGTGACTAGAATTCGAGAGTAGGAGAAGGGAGAGAAGGAAACGTAGTGGGTGAATATGGATTGGGGGAGAAAAATGAAAGAGGAAGCCGTCTGGTAGAATTTTGCACAGAGCATAACTTAATCATTGCTAACACTTGGTTTAAGAATCATGAAAGAAGGTTGTATACATGGAAGAACCCTGGAGATACTAAAAGGTATCTGATAGATTATATAATGGTAAGATAGAGATTTAGGAACCAGGTTTTAAATTGTAAGACATTTCCAGGGCCAGATGTGGACTCTGACCACAATCTATTGGTTATGACCTGTAGATTAAAACTGAAGAAACTGCAAAAAGGTGGGAACTTAAGGAAATGGGACCTGGATAAACTGAAACAACCAGAGGTTGTACAGAGTTTCAGGGAGAGCATAAGGGAACAATTGACAGGAATGGGGGAAAGAAATACAATATAAGAAGAATGGGTAGCTTTGAGGGATGAAGTAGTGAAGGCAGCAGAGGATCAAGTAGGTAAAAAGACGAGGCCGAGTAGAAATCCTTGGGTAACAGAAGAAATACTGAATTTGATTGATGAAAGGAGAAAATATAAAAATGCAGTAAATGAAGCAGGCAAAAAGGAATACAAACGTCTCAAAAATGAGATTGACAGGAAGAGCAAAATGGCTAAGCAGGGATGGCTAGAGGACAAACGTAAGGATGTAGAGGCTTATCTCACTAGGGGTAAGATAGATACTGCCTACAGGAAAATTAAAGAGACCTTTGGAGATAAGAGAACCACTTGTATCAACATCAAGAGCTCAGATGGAAACCCAGTTCTAAGCAAAGAAGGAAAAGCAGAAAGGTGGAAGGAGTATATAGAGGGTCTATACAAGGGCGATGTACTTGAGGACAATATTATGGAAATGGAAGAGGATGTAGATGAAGATGAAATGGGAGATACGATACTGCCTGAAGAGTTTGACAGAGCACTGAGATACCTGAGTCGAAACAACGCCCCCGGAGTAGACAACATTCCATTGGAACTACTGACGGCCTTGGGAGAGTCAGTCCTGACAAAACTCTACCATCTGGTGAGCAAGATGTATGAAACAGGCGAAATACCCTCAGACTTCAACAAGAATATAATAATTCCAATCCCAAAGAAAGCAGGTGTTGACAGATGTGAAAATTACCGAACAGTCAGTTTAATAACCCACAGCTGCAAAATACTAACACGAATTCTTTACAGGCGAATGGAAAAACTGGTAGAAGCCGACCTTGGGGAAGATCAGTTTGGATTCCGTAGAAGTACTGGAACACGTGAGGCAAAACTGACCTTACGACTTATCTTAGAAGAAAGATTAAGGAAATGTAAACCTACGTTTCTAGCATTTGTAGACTTAGAGAAAGCTTTTGACAATGTTGACTGGAATCCTCTCTTTCAGATTGTGAAGGTGGCAGGGGTAAAATACAGGGAGCGAAAGGCTATTTACAATTTGTACAGAAACCAGATGGCAGTTATAAGAGTCGAGGGACATGAAAGGGAAGCAGTTGTTGGGAAGGGAGTAAGACAGGGTTGAAGCCTCTCCCCAATGTTATTCAATCTGTACATTGAGCAAGCTGTAAAGGAAACAAAAGAAAATTTCGGAGTAGGTATTAAAATCCATGGAGAAGAAATAAAAACTTTGAGGTTCGCCGATGACATTGTAATTCTGTCAGAGACAGCAAAGGACTGGGAAGAGCAGTTGAACGGAATGGATAGCGTCTTGAAAGTCGGATATAAGATGATCATCAACAAAAGCAAAACGAGGATAATGGAATGTAGTCGAATTAAGTCGGGTGATGCTGAGGGAACTAGATTAGGAAATGAGACACTTAAAGTAGTAAAGGAGTTTTGCTATTTGGGGAGCAAAATAACTGATGATGGTCGAAGTAGAGAGGATATAAAATGTAGACTGGCAATGGCAAGGAAAGCGTTTCTGAAGAAGAGAAATTTGTTAACATCGAGTATTGATTTAAGTGTCATTAAGTCTTTTCTGAAAGTATTTGTATGGAGTGTAGCCATGTATGGAAGTGAAACATGGACGATAAATAGTTTGGACAAGAATAGAATAGAAGCTCTCGATATGTGGTGCTACAGAAGAATGCTAAAGATTAGATGGGTAGATCACATAACTAATGAGGAGATATTGAATAGGATTGGGGAGAAGAGAAGTTTGTGGCACAACTTGACCAGAAGGAGGGATCGGTTGGTAGGACATGTTCTGAGGCATCAAGGGATCACCAATTTAGTATTGGAGGGCAGCGTGGAGGGTAAAAATCGTACAGGGAGACCAAGAGATGAATACACTAAACAGATTCAGAAGGATGTAGGTTGCAGTAGGTACTGGGAGATGAAGAAGCTTGCACAGAATAGAGTAGCATGGAGAGCTGCATCAAACCAGTTTCAGGACTGAAGACCACAACAACAACAACATTACTTTTATTGTGTTAACGGGTTTTCGGCTTACAAGGCCATCTTTAGACACTTACTGAGTATGGTCACCAAAGAAGTGCTTGGCACGATCGGAATACTCCTCAGCATACAACGGCACCTCTACTCTGTAGTTTGGTGACATTCGCCAGAAATGGTATTCCCTTTTCCGACTCCAGTATACATTGTGAATGACGCAGCAGCCTTTCGAGCAAAGTATATGAGTGCTACAAAAGTGGAACAAAGACTGAATGGCTTCAAGACAGCAGGTTATAGGAAAGAATAAATAGTTCCATTGGAAACAGACAAAGTTGGTGTCGTAATTCGGCGACTATTAATGATAAAAGTTACTTATGAACATCAGGAAATTCGCCGTATTCTCCTCTTTATCTTGACAGAAACCGCACCACGACATATTTATTCATTCTGTATATATTATGGGTGGCATGCCTTAGCGGCCTCCCGCCGGCCTATTGGCCGTTCTTGATAAAAATTTCATTCTTTCCTAATAAGAAATCTACCTCCAATTCCATATTGCCTCAGTACAAAACCGCTTATTTCTTGAAATGAAAGTATTACCATTTGGTTTGTAACGCAGTCAATTTTCTTTTAATCGGTACCGTTTCTACTTGTGCACGCTGGTGTCTGCTTCATTTTTTTCCTGATTAATTTGTGAGAATATTTCAGGGCAATTGTTTCAATTCTCTCATTTGATACAGGTAGCTCCATATCTTTAGTATTCGTGATCACAGTTCCTCGCGTTCGTTACTCAAGTTAAAGGTTTCTTTACACTCAGTATCCTATCGTGAGTCATCGCTTTAAGCATCTCAGGCATTTCCCTCGATCTAACAATATAACGTTATTTCCACTTGTTCGAAAACTGACTACGCATTTCCAAAGCAGTCTAACGCAAAATTTATGTTCTCACTCTCCCGCTGACACATATTTTGGGACTCCTCAGATAATGACAAGAATACTCTTGTCACGTGAACGGTCTCCGATAAATTCCGAACTCCCGCTATCGGAAATTCTGGAAAAGAAATTAGGCTCCAATATGATAGCTAAGGAATCTACTTACAGAACTGCGCTGTCGAGGGCAGATGCGCTCGAGACAATACCAGAAGCATAGAACCACGCGGATCTTGTGGGGCATAGACAGTGTGTTGAACAGGATTCTTAAATTATTCAAGGTTCTGTGACATAAAAATATTGTTACTTTATATGTGCATATAACTCACGAGAAAGCTGCGAGCAGTGGAAATATTTCGAGGGTGACACAGTGATATGAAATCGAAGCACTATGAAAGACCCTCGCTGTGGCCCTCTAAAGATGTTTACTGTAAAGATATTTATCACGTTAGTTAAACAGGGCAGACTTCTTATTTATCGAAATAAGTGTGTAAATCATAAATGCTTTTCTGGATCCATCAACAGCTCACTACGAATTGTCGCAATATGATGAAATCACCAAAATTATGACTCCTAGCATCGTTAATCCGGGAACTAAAAGGAGCTTTCGCTGAACTCCCAATATGTGTAGATTCTAAGAAGTCTAATTCATTGTAATTGTTGTGGAAGTTGGTGCTCAGGTCTATTTGAGCAAATACGATGTATTTTAATTAATGAAACAGATCAAACTAATACAAAGAACTAGGTTGATACATATTATAGATCATATGGGAAGGCTTGAATTCGAATGTGTGCTAAATACGAATTTGATATTTTGGAAAAGTTGTATTGAGTAGACTTATGGCCGCTAAGGCCACTAATCACCCTGAAAAGTCTGTAGCTTACATGTCTATAATCTTTCATACGCCACGTAGTCACACTGTTATAGATATGACTGCAAACTAAAGGAGAAGTACGGTGATTCGCAACAGTCAGTTTTCTGCCCAAATTATCCTGGTTATAATGGGATGCTCTTAATACACATCACAAGTACCTCAAGTGGAATTTCATGCCTATTAATGTAGAGAATCTTAAATATTTCAGCTATGATACTCTAGTAAAAGAAACTTCATACTGCTGCCCACCTTTACTTTATTTTACTTTGTTACTAAGGTTCGCCGCCACTCATCTTTACGCCAGCGGCAAATTTAAATTCACAACGCACGTATTAAATTCATACAAATCCACAACAACACAAACCTGTAAACTTTCCTAGATATGGTAGTTCCTGCTAGCTAAAATAGTAATAATCCGTGGCGTTAATTACTTTGTTACTCGTCCAAAATATTCCACGTATAGTAGTACTGCTAGCAACAACGTAGAGTGACAATTATTAACTCCGATTGTTAGTTTTTAAACATCTGTGCTTCACAACAACCAAAACAAGGTATCAACTATTTACTTGATTTGGCCTGTAATTTTTCTTGAAAGTAATTATGTTTCCAGCAATGAAAAGTCCCGGTGGAATAACAACAATATTATGAAAAGAATAGATTGCTACTCGCCATGTAAAGGGAGCTGAGTCACAGACAGGCACAGCCAAAGGATTACTTTACATTGAACTCTGGAGTAAAAGGAATTCTGAAGCAGAAAGTACACATATACGCAAACACACACACACACACACACACACACACACACACATACGTGCACTACTCACACACAGATGACGATTGTCTCTGTCTGCTGTAGCCGGACTGTAGGTGGCCGGAGGCAGCGGTCACGTACGCGTGAGTTATGCTTCTGTGAATGTGTAACTGTGTGTTTTCTACTTCAGAAGAAGGCCTTTTCGTCGAAAGCTCAAATTTATCGCACTCTTATGTTGTGCCTCTCTGCAACTGAGATTTATCTATACAGTGAGTAGCAATCTATCATATTTATATTACGGATTATGTTTCCGTAGCATAGGAGAAGGACGCCTTGAAACTGTCTATTGTTTCCTACCATGTACATATGACATTATTTTGTTTTGCTCACATTGCTGTAAAGTTTTTCAGATACCCGAAGGTGTGTATGTAGAGAAGTCTCTTACCTAACGACTTAAGTAGATGACGACTGATTCTGTAGTGTCTGACTGCTCTTATTTTGCGAAAATGGGGTGGTGCCTTTCTTCATTTTATGCAGATACACACCAACATAATTATGGACGCTGTCAGGCAGTAATTTGGCTGGTATCAGAGAGAGTTTCTGGAAAGTGCAAATTAATTCGGAGGCATACGTGAAGGAAGGTGGAGCTCGTGCAGATATATTCAGTCTACTCAAAATCTCCATTTTTCAGGCCTGTTTGCTCAATGTGTAATTGTTGGGACGTTATCAGTTAGTATACAGAAAAGACACATTAAGCAGTTAGATATTCTGTCTCCTCATAAGTATATTTTTTAGTAATTAATCACTCCAAACTCTAATTCTATATACAACTACTTTCTTCCCTTCCTCTTACGCCTGTGCCGATTAAGCGCCCCTATGCTCATAAATCTCATGCAGAAAAGCAACTTCACCTGGAATTACTAGTTATTTACTCCATTTTTATATCCCTTTTTCATAAAAGGTCAGTGCTTCTGTCGTTGAGATCCGCATTTGGATAAATTCAGCCTCCATAAGATCTCAAAGAAGCTACTTTTCTTTATCCTTTCCTTCAACTGTCAACTCATAAGATTTTGCACACAGCACCCACAAACTTACCTTGCTTGGAGAGTGAAACATCTCAGTGAAAAGTTTCTCAGTAAGTGACAAAAATATTGTGAATGATGTAAGACTTTAAGACTTTAATTATCGCGACAAGGATGCACATTCCCATGACAATGGAGAAAATTCTTCTCATGGAAATACCGTGGAGTGCAAGTTAGCTGATAATTCGGCAAAAGAGAATTTGTTGACTTTTAAATGAGCAGTAGTCAGAAAAATAAAACTGCGATCGTATCAGGCTAGTGAGTGTGTTGGGTGACGTCAGTGTTGGGTGATGACTGACCGATCAGTTGAGAACGGTTCTCACGCAGAAAATACATAAGCTACAGAAAACGATCAGCTAATTAATCTGAGGGGGGACTTTCGGTCGTCTCTTAAAGAAGAAGTAACGGTAGAAGACGATTAGTGTTCGGTTGTTTCGTCGCCGCACAATCGACTCCCAACTTCTAGTCGTCGACCACAGGCATTCGTTAAAACACAATGAAAATTATATTCATGACAAAGGAAATGAGAAAGGTAATAGATTCTGAAAAAATTGAATACGTCTAAGTATGACAAATAGGTTAATTACATACGGCAAACAGGGATGCTGATGTATCCAAGCCCACACAAGAAAATAGTGCAAAAGAATTTACGAGACACCATATCATCATTCATTATAAGTTCTGTAGAATTCCATAAGCTTGGCTTCGTCGACAACAAACATTCGGTTTCGAAGAAATAAGAAAGTAATTCTTTGGTGATATTGTTTCTTAAACACTTCTTCATAGAATTACACGTAGCGTTCATTACGTATTTGTCACACATTGGGTGGTTTAGATAGCACTTAAAAAATGTATCAGTTCAGATCACACTACAAAACTGTAGATGTACGTGACATACAAACATGCAAATCTACATATTTCAGATACCATGCACAATATTAATGAAAAAATTGTGTGAAATCAACTATGAAAAAATGGTGCCTCAGCTTACACAGTGACAGGGAAATTGGTATGAACCGCCATCGTTACCAGCATCTGGGGTTAAGCCTTTAGGTGGGCGCACTTCCCTTATCGCTAATGAGAACATTTTGTAATTTCGAGTTTTACCGTGCTGTTGTGTTTTTTGTAAGCAATGTAGTGTAACATGCATGGTAATGCTGTATTAGACCCTACACTGGGTGTCAAACAAGAGGTAAACAGAAGCTGTGCTGAGACAACGGGTGATCTGCGGGGCCAAATCATGCTCTCGAATTGTACATAATATTCTTCAGACCAGTCACAAACAACTGTGGCCCGGTGAATAGGTGCATTGTTATCCATAAAAATTCAATGTTTTTTTTTTTTTGGGAGCTCGAAGTCCACGAATAGCTTCAAATGGTCTCTGCTGGTTCTTTTGGACCAGTGGAGCCGGTCAGTTCCATGTAAGCACAGTCAACACCGTTATGGAGCCTCCACCACATATCTAAAACCTGAGTCGGTGGCTTCCTGTGGTGTACGGACCACTCCAACCCAATCAGCAGTTCTTAGCAACAGTAATCGGAACTCATTTGATCAGGCAGTGTTTTCCAGTCGTCTAAGCTCCAACCGATATGGTCTCGAGACCTGGAGAGACGCTGCAGGCGACGTCGTGCTGTTAGCAAAGGCACTTGCGCGTATCGTCTGCTGCCATCGCCCTTTAACGCCATATTTCGCCACACTGTGCTGACGGATACGTCAGTCGTACATCCCACATTGAATTCTTCGGTTATCTCAAGCAGTGTTGCTTGTCTTTTAGGAATGACAACTTTAAGGGGAACGCTCTGTTGTCAGTTAAGGCTGTCGGACACTGCGTTGTCCGTGATGAGATATAATGCCTGAAATTTGGTTTTCTTGCCGTACACTTGACACTGTGCAGCGTGGAATGTTGAATATCCTAACGATTTGAAACAAGAATGTCCTATGTGTCTATCACCACCTACCACTCATCGTCTGTTAACTCCCGTCGCGCGGCCACAGTCACTTCGCAAACCCTTTCATATGAATCACAGCTCCGTCAATCCACTGCCCTGTTGTACCTTTTGCACGCATTACTACCACCATCTATATATGTGCATTTCGCTGTCACATGCCTTGTGTCACCTAAAAGTACACTGCTAAAACTGTATTAGGGCAGGTATGTGAGTACTGAGGTATGAACTGGTGTAGTCATTTCAGAAATCTAGGAAGAGGATACAAAAAATACAGTAAAAGGTCGTGGGTATCAGGGTTCCAAAGATTATGTTCTCATGGGAGAATTACTGAGTCTGTATTACGCCATCCGCTCTCTGATGAGCTAGTTCGGCGGTTTGATCTCACTCACGTCTTGTATCGGCTGTTGACGGCAAGGAACTGGCGACTGGCAGCCGAAGATGTGTGGCGGAGTGAGATGAGTTACTTTCTTGGCTTCATGAGGGTGAGCGCTGCGTACATGGCAGATAGTCGATAGCGGTCGTCAGTTGCACTCTTCACACATTTTGAGTGAATAAAGCGGATTGACGCTACCCGACGGCCGAGGCTACTCGGTAGGGCCTCCTCGCCGTTGAATCCGAAACGGAATGCAGTTATGCATGGAGCGGAATTACTGAATTTTTGCACCACCAAAGGAAACGGAATGCATAGCTCTCACTGGTAGCAGAGTATAAAACTGGGATAAGTATTGGAGGCTCATCATCAGGATGTGGCCATTATAATCTATTCTGGAAATAGCATGTGCTGTATCGCCAGATGTGAGCTTCGCATTTCAAACTCCGTTTCTTTTCAGAAACTTAGCGTTGTCCTCTATGACCCCGCTGAAGCTGAAACATTGTAGCTAAGATCTCCATATTCACAAACTAGTCTTTGCTGGAACTAGCATTATAGATTTAATGGCCACTAGAAAACCATAGGTCTCAATAATCTTCATTTTCTGTTTTAGTTCCTCGCTTTAGATATATTTTGAGAATCATGAATGTTGCAACGTAAGAGCCAACATTGCGCTACTCTATAATGCGTGGAGAATTCATAAAAATGTCTCCTAATAGGCCTGATAAGTGACTGCTTATCTAGCTTTCAGTACAAGACTTGTCACACATGGTCCTGTGTAAGTACAAATTTCGGTTTTAACCTCTTGATGCAAGACAGTAGTAATCGCAGAAATTATGTTAAGCATTAAACAAATGTCGGTAACTTTTCTCTAGCTTCTCCATGTTTTAAAGACCAATATTCGTAAAGTTCCTGTTTATAGTAGATTAAAGAAGTTTACCTCGGTGGTTATTGAAATACTCGTAAACACACAACTGAAATTTCATTTTGATTGTTCTCTGAAGGTGATGTCACAGGGTTGTATGAGTGTCATAAATATCGAAAGAGTGTGTTAGTATCAGTGTATGGGAGAATTGAGTATGTTTCAGAATTTCAATTTGAGATGCAATTTGTATTTTTAATATCCGGATTTTATCTCAACTTAGCAGCTTCGAAGTGATCTAAAATAAGTCGTGTTTGCGCCGTCCTCTGAACATTCTAATGAGCTACAGGTGACCAACAAATATGCAAGTTTTGAAGCGAAGTGTTTCGTCAGATTATGTGTTAGTTTGTATATTTTAACAGTGTGTCTGGTTTCTTGCACGAGATGTGGTCCTTATCCACAATCAAATTTTTTCTCAACATGCCAGCTATGGATATGTAGATATCACAAACGTAGTAGCAATAACTGCTCGACAGAAAATTTTATTTTTACTCCATAAAACCAGAAATGTCAAAGATAGCACCGTCATGTTAATTTCTTCGTCTACAGGTATTACATGCCGACATTTGAACACACCAATTTCTACTGTAGCATCCGATACACAACAAACAATAGCTCAGTATACGATACATGAGGTAATTCAGAACGGTAGTATCCTACACATAGTCTATATCGTTACAAAAGCTCAGAAACACAACACTGGCGTCTTAAACGGAGATAAAATAGAATTCTCATGAAATAGAGCATCGTACAGGAATGAAAGCCAGCATAGACGGGAATGGAAATAAGTACAGCTAGTGACAGATATCAGTACTATACCGGATCAGCAGGAAGTCTCTCGTAAAAAGTGTTCCCAGACTAAGTTGAGATACAACGTTCCCTCCACTCCACGATTCACCGACTTTTGTGCCGCATCTTACCACTAGGTTATCTCATTTTACCAGAAACTGCCGATATTTCAGTGACATATAATTGTTTTTAGTTCTGGACAGCTTTCATCTTTATCATTCCTCATTCCAGAATGCCAACTTTCTGTTGGGCTATCCCAGAGGTTCCTAAATTCTTGTATTTATTGTCGGCTGTTGTGAACTCTTGCTTCCTCACGTCTGCTAGTTTCTTTCACACTCTCATATAGCCTGTAAGCCTTTCTTTTAAGCGCCAGAGTGGCTATTGACGGTTTTTCTCTAACGATCTTGGTCGTTTGAGATGTCTAGAGTGGCTGTGTGGTTGCTGAACAATGGCAGGAAAGCAGTTGGCCGTCATGTTTCTCATAGAGGAGCTGGTACAATGGAGGAATGTTATCCTAGAGCAGAAAGCCTTAAGCCGACCCCACGTGCAGTGAACACGAATTTTCTGGCCAAAGCCTCTTTTTACGTGTACATCTACATCTACATGGTTTCTCTGCAGTTCACACTTAAGTGCCTGGCAGAGGGTTCACCGAACCATTTTCATACTACTTCTCTGCCATTCCATTCTCGAATGGCGCGTGGGAAAAAGGAACACCTAAATCTTTCCGTTCGAGCTCTGATTTCTCTTATTTTATGTCCGTACGTCTGTGGTTGTCAACAAAATATTTACTCATCCGTAAGAGAAAGTTGGTGATTTCAATTTCGTAAATAGATCTCGCCGCAAAGAAAACCGCCTTTTTTTCAGTGACTGCCACCCCAACAAGCGTATCGTATCAGTGACACTCTCACCCCTATTGCGCGATAACAGGAAACGAGCTGCCCTTCTTTGGACTTTTTCGATGTCCTCCGTCAATCCTACCTGGTAAGGATCCCATACCGTTCAGCAATATTCCAGAAGAGGACGGATAAGTGTAATGTACGCTGTCTCTTTAGTGGGTTTGTCGCATCTTCTTAGTGTTCTGCCAACAAAGCGCAGTCTTTGTTTCGCCTTCCCCACAATATTATCTATGTGGTCTTTCCAACTTCAGTTGCTTGTAATTGTAATTCCTAGGTATTTAGTCCTATTGACAGCCCCTAGATTTGTGCGATTTATCGTATACCAAAAATTTATCGGGTTTCTTTTAGTACCCATGTGGATGACCTCACTCTTTTCTTTGTTTAGTGCTAATTGCCACTTTCCGCACCATACAGAAATTCTCTCTAGATCATTTTGTAATTAGAACTGATCGTCTGATGATTTTACTAAACCATAAATTACAGCCTCATCTGCAAACGATATAAGGGGGCTGCTCAGATTATTGAAAAAAAAAATAGATCTGAGCACTTTGGGACTTAACTTCTGAGGTCATCAGTCCCCTAGAACTGAGAAATACTTAAACCTAACTAACCTAAGGACATCACACACATCCATGCCCGAGGCAGGATTCGAACCTGCGACCGTAGCGGTCGCGCGGTTCCAGACTGTAGCGACTAGAACCGCTCGGTCACTCCGGCCGGCCTCAGATTATCACCTAGATCATTTATATAAATCAGTAGCAGCAGAGAGCCTATGACACTACCTTGCGCAACGGCAGATATCACTTCTATTCTACTCGATGATGAACTGTGACCTCTCTCAGAGGAAATCACGAATCCAGTGACACAAATGAGACGATACTCCATATGCACGCAATTTGATTAATTGTCGCTTGTGAGGAACGGTATCAAAAGCCTTCTGGAAATCTAGGAATATGGAATCGATCTGAGATCCGTTGTTGACAGCATTCATAACTTCATGGGAATAAAGAGCTAGTTTTGTTGCACAAGAACGATATTTTCTGAATCCGTGTTGATTATGTGTCAGTAAGTCAATTTCCTCAAGGTCGTAATAAGTTGGCGGCACGTCCATTCTGTCAATCACCAACTTTTCGTGGAAATGTCTCTGCATTGCGAAATAGTATGCTGTCGGCATTTCCACGCAGTCCATCACCCACATTTCGCTTAAGGTTAACACAACAACACCAGCAAGAGATTAGGCTATCCGCTCCGTATGTAGTGCTGGTGCATCTCGAACCCACGCTGTCTATTGTTGTTTCGCATTTACTATGGTAAATAGAGCTTCTGCTCAAAGACTCACTGCAGAAGTGCGGACGATGTATACTTGTGACACTGTAAACAGAAGAAACAAGATCAGTCAAACACATGAACTTCAAAAACTTCGGAATTCGCTGAAGCAAAAATCTGCAAACGCAAATTCAGGCATGGCGTTCTGTTGTATGCAGCGGTCCGCAGAGAAATTAAATGATGCCTCAGAAGACAATTGTCGTAATAAAAGTGTCATACGGGCACACGAAAAGTACAAACAGACGAGAACCCACGGTTTTAGTACTGCTTTATTTGAATGACACATTTTATATCATTGATCCACGAGATTCAGTTTAAATAGACAAGAACGTTGAATTTCTCAAACAGTATACCAACATTCATCGACTGCTTCTTGCGAAACAGTTGAATATCAAGTGGATTGGGACACGAGGAAGCTATCATTAAGCAGTATAAACTTGGGAATCATCACGATTATGACGTAAGACCCTTAAATGCCTCTTCACCAATTGTGATGAATTTTATTTAAAGCCTTGTACCGTGAGTTAGCATTTAACGCCAGATCATGTTTCCTGCCTTGTCCAATCGCGTGCGTTAGCTATGCTCTGATGCTGCTCTTGCACTGTGATGTGCATTTGTACACTAAGCCAAAAGTGTTACACCACGCAGGAATTATACCGATGGGATGGAAATCGTTGGATATGATGTACGTTTTCAAACAAACAAATTATCACAATTTCAAATAAATAGGATGATCTATTAAAGAGAAATATCTTCACAAATGGAGCAAGTCATTAACGTACTGGCCAACCTCTGCTCTTATGCAAGGAATTATTCAGTTTGGCATTGAACAAGAGAGTTGTTGCAAGTCCTCTTGGGGAATACCGTGCCAAATTCTGTCCATCTGGCATGCTAGATCGTCAAAATTCCGAGTTCGATGGAGGGCCCTGCCCATATGCTCCACACGTTCGGAATTGGGGCGAGATCCGGCAGCCTTGCTGGCCAACGTAGGGTTTGCCCAGCATGAAAGACAAGCAGTAGAAACTCTCTACGTGAGGCGGGCATTGTCTTGCGGAAATGTAGGCCTAGAATGGCTTGCCGTGGAGGGCAACAAAACGAGTTGCAGAATATCGACCACGTACCGCTGTACTCTAAGGGTACCACTGACGACAAACAAAGGGCTTCTGGTATGAGAAGAAGTGGCACCATTGACGCCTAGTTGTGAGACCGCATGGTGGGCTACAGTCATGATGGTACCCCACCACTGCCCGGGACGTCTTCAGACATGTCTTCGGCCTCGCCTCGAATCTAAGTGACTGGAATAGAGTTGTCTTCAACCGCTTCGAACTGTCCCGATGACCAGGAAAGACGCCCCGCACGGTGGTGGGCTACCAACCAGTCTGTCGCCCGCCATATGGACCGACAACCAGGAGTTATGATCTGGGGTGCTACTCCTTTTCACAGCATGACCCTTTCAGTTGCCAACCGCGTCACCCTGACAGCACAGCTGAACGTCGACAATAATCTACACCCCGTTTTGTTGTCTTTCCTGATAAGCGGTCCTTGGCTTGGCCTTCAGCAAGATAATGCCTGCCAGCAAACGCTGCATGTGTCTATTGCTTGTCTCGTGCTTCAGAAACCCTATCTTGCCCAGTATGATAGCCGGATCCGTGTCCAATTGGGCGGGGCCCTCCACCAAACTGAGGATTTTGACGATGTGACGGGTCAAATGGACATAATTTGGCACGATATCCCTCAGGAGTGCGTCCAGCAAATGTGTCAGTCAATTCCAAGCCGAATAATGCCTGCATAAGGGCTACAGATGCACCAACGCTTGATTGATCTGTTCTGTCTGTGAAGCTCTGTCTATTGAATAAGTCATCAAATTTTTCTGAAGTTGTAATCGTTAGTGTGCACAAGTATATGACACGACTGATTTATGTCCCATTCGTATAATCACTTCGTAGTGCGACTTATCTTCTTTTTATTTCTAACTTTTATAAAATTTTTACAGTGTATTTCGCGGCACGTTATATTTCTTGCATTAGCGCTGCTCTCGAGCTAGCACTTGGACATGAAGTCCGGTCGGCGACGTTTGTGGAGCTGCTACCGCCGCTCTGAGTCTGGTTGAAGCAGACCTAGATGGGAGCAGGGTCAGACCAGCACTCAAGCTGGAGTCTTGGGTTTACCAGAAGTTGAGCCAGATGGAGTAATCGGGCCTTGGGCTGCGAAAAGCGGAGCTTGGTGGACTTCATTCTGGTGGTGGCAAGCAGAGGACGCTCGGAGTTGACTGGCAGACAGCAGGGCCGGCTTCTAATGCTGTGGATGTCGTACGTAACTTAATGGTTGCCCGCAGAGCAGGTGAAAGCAGTGAATTCGTGGAGAATCACGAACAGGAAGCGTTCTACAATTGATACGCCGGGGAGTTGTTTAGGTGACTTCCGTAATGGTCATCATGGCGCGCCGCTGCCTTGTGGACACAAATATCCCGGTGGGACGATTGGTGTTATTCTCTTGGCGAGAGGGTGACGATTTCTGTAAAGACACAGATAGTGGTTTCCATATTACAAGAGGAGCACAAACTGGACGTGTTACAGACCGACAGAAGTATTTTGGTCCC
Source organism: Schistocerca americana (assembly GCF_021461395.2). Lineage (NCBI taxonomy): Eukaryota > Metazoa > Arthropoda > Insecta > Orthoptera > Acrididae > Schistocerca > Schistocerca americana. Next base: position 298,444,705 of record NC_060126.1, on the reverse strand, counting down.
TCGAGTGATGGAGTATAGTGTACAGTGGAGTGTCCAGGTTGTGCACTTATTGTATCAGATGATCGGTAATATTAGACACGGAAGATCCATGGATGCTGTGTGGAATGTTATGGTTGCGGTTCGGCGTCACACTGGGTGTTCAGGTGCTTTCTTATACACAGTGAATTTTCTTGATTTTGTATATGACTCTGTACAAAAGATGATCTTATTATTGCAATGCGAGCGTGATTGATTTTGTTTATGCCATTTTACGAAAAATTATCCTATTATTTTATCCTGTGAGACTGATCTGTTTTCAAAGTCGTTCTGTACGGAAAAGAGAATTTGGAGGTGGCTAGTCCTGCAGAAGGTTGATTGAAGCTTTGCTTTATTCACTATTTGGTGACAGCAATAGTCATAGACCTATATTTTGTTGTGTGCTAATGTAAGTAGCCTTATTAAATCAGCATCTGTATCATATTTTATTGTCCTGTGGGTAATTGCAGAAGCCAGTTCTTTTTTTACATTTTTTCTGTCTGCTGGGATGAAGTTTTGAATTTTGCTTTCATCGTGCTCTAGGTATTTTATGTTGTCATTGTATTCACGAGCCATGCCTTTAAGAACTGTATTGAACTGGAAATTAATTTCTCTTTTGTTATCATTTCTGTTGTGTACGACTTCGAACACAACAGTAAGGAGAGGCAGACTACAGAAAGGTGCAGCGTTCATTTCTGTTGTGTACGACTTCGAACACAACAGTAAGGAGAGGCAGACTTCAGAAAGGAGCAGCGTTTGTGTACGACTTCGAACACAATAGTATGGAGAGGCAGACTACAGAAAGGTGCAGCGGCTGCCGTCGTAGAGAAGCTGGAAAGAAGCAGAAAGGAGTAGCGGACACGTACAATATACATAAGTTTTATTTAACTTTTACTTTTCACCAAGCATTCTGAAGAACTATACAAAGGAATAAATAGTTGTAAAATACGACTGTTACAAAAAGCTAACTCAAGTGTCATGTTGTGTGAATTTCCCACGATTAATGTACGAGCGAACTGTCGAAGGCTGATTGAGACTGAAGTCTGTCGAAGACTGCTGTTCTATATCGCGGCAGCTGAGGGCACTCGTAGTCAGAGGTGCCGATGGTGCGGCGCAGCTGGCGTGCTTCATTGGATCCGCTGGGTCCCCTTGCGACCACTATCCGCCTCCGTCGGAACTTGTGTTTCCGTTGCCAGCTGTGAGACCCAGGTGCCGGTGGTATCGATCTATGCTACCACAATTGCTCTACTGTCAATGAGAATATATTTTGTTTCGTATTTTCTTTGTAAAACTGAGCTCACTTCTGCACAATCTCCAGCCTGAATTCCAATCCTCCCAAATCCTGCACTACAGCCCAATATTGTCATTAAAGTTTGTTATGTTGATTAACTGTGAAATGTTTTTGACCTGAGTACAGTGTTTACAATTAATAATCAACAAAATATAAGGTGCATGACTATAAGTGGAGTTCGAGAATATATTTCTGCTTGTACCATGGCAAGTCTGTTTGTCGATGCCTCTTATCAAAATTATTGCGACACAATTGATTTGTTTCCATCACATTCTACGATTAAAAAAAGAGCAATAATAGGCCCATTATATTAATAAAAATAAGTGTTGCTTTTTCTTAATTTTAGCTATTGGTATGGGCAAAATTTCACAGTGGCAGCATACTTTGCCAGCTTTGTGCAATGTGCATTAAACTGGGGACGTAGAAACGACGGAGAGGCTTCGTCCCGCCGTAACCCTCAGCTGTTCACAACCCCACAACAGTCCACCCACGCCATCGCTGCCCCACACCAAACCCAGGGTTATTGGTTATTGTGCAGTTCGACCCCCAATTCCCTCCGCCCCCCCCTCCCCCCCACGCAGGACGCAGGAATGTCTCATACCAGACGAGTGTAACCCGAAATGTTTGCGTGGTAGAATAGTTATGGTGAACGCGTACGTGGAGGCAGTGTTGGCGCAGCAATCGCCGACAAAGTGTAAATGAGTCGGTATAAGGGGAACCATACCGCATTCGCCGACGCAGATGGAAAACCGCCTTAAAAACCATCCACAGGCTGGCCGGAACACCGGACCTCGACACTTATCCGCCGGGCGGATTCGCGTCAGGGACTGGCACTCCTTTGCCAGCTTTAGTGCTTACCATCAACAAGCGATCCACTGCATTACGCGGATGTTGGTATACCCACGACACAGCACCCCACCACATGGTGAGCGAGTAACCCAGGAGCGTCGAGGTGACAGTCTGTGTGTGCAGATAGAGGCGTGATGTATAACAATGCACACTTAGAGACAAGATCTACTAGCAACGACTAAGAATAATGTTCATAATAGAAAGAAACAAAGCCTCACCTGAACCGTACTTGGGGAACCTCGCATAAGGCTTACAAGGGAACCTCCCCATCGCACCCCCTTCAGATTTAGTTATAAGTCGGCACAGTGGATAGGCCTTGAAAAACTGAACACAGATCAATCGAGAAAACAGGAAGAAGTTGTATGGAATTATGAAAAAATAAGCAAAATCTACAAACTGAGTAGTCCATGCGCACGATATGCAATATCATGGATAATGCCAGCTGAGGAGCGCCGTGGTCCCGTGGTTAGCGTGAGCAGCTCCGGAACGAGAGGTCCTTGGTTCAAGTCTTCCCTCAAATGAAAAATTAATTTTTTTAATTTTTAGTTTATGTGACAAACTCTTATGTTTTCATCACTTTTTTGGGAGTGATTATCATATCCACAAGAAAACCTAAATCGGGCAAGGTAGAAGAATCTTTTTACCCATTGGCCAAGTGTACAAGTTAGGTTGGTCGACAACATATTCCTGTCATGTGACGCACATGTCGTCACCAGTGTCGTATAGAATATGTCAGAGTGTTTCCCTGATGAGGAATCGGTTGACCTATGACCTTGCGATCAAATGTTTTCTATTCCCATTGGAGAGGCACGTCCTTCCGTCTACCAACCGCACGGTTTTGCGGTGCGGTCGCAAAACACAGACAGTAAACTTATTACAGTGAACAGAGACGTCAATGAACGAACGGACAGATCATAACTTTGCGAAAATAAAGAAAATAAATTTTTCACTGGTGGGGAGATGTGAAAAGGACCTCCCGTTCCGCAACTGCTCACGCTAACCACGGGACCACTGCACCAACGAGCTTTTTCTATCCTTGATATTGCTTATCTTGCACATGGAGTACTCAGTTTGTATATTTTGTTTATTTTTTCATAGTTCCACACAACTTCCTCCTGTTTTCTCGATAGATCTGTGTTCTGTTTTCCAAGGCCTATCCACTGTGCCAACTTATAACTAAATCTGAGGGGGGTGCGATGGGGAGGTTCCCTTGTTAGAGTCAAGGTGTCTCTCCTGAATATTTTACATCAGAAGAATCTCAACCATGACATTCTGAAGAATTACATGATTTCCATACTCTGCTTAGCCTGATTACGTAATTTATGTCACCGATCACATTATTTCGTAGTAAATTTCGTTCCCTTGGTAGAACGTGCCATTTCTCATCGTGTAAGAGACATGTAATTGCCGAGACAGGTCCTGTCAAGACGCATTCCTAAGTAATCGTGAGTACGGCTTCTCACTCTGATGGATGAAAAGAACCCGGAGACGGAAATTTGATGTGCAATCAACCAGTGGATGCCACGAGAAGTGGACCCGTCTGTGTGATAGGATGCGGGGAATGCTGTGTTGTCGGTGCAGAAGCAGTAACAGCAGAATGGGTCACTCAGGGTGGCTCAGTGAGTTCTAACGTGAGTTATACACAGGACGGCCTCGTGGTTACAAATTATACAGGGACATTTCAGTCTTTCTACAACTGCTAAAGTGGACTACTCTTGATGTGACTTGAGTTGTGTCAAAAGCAAGGATTTCGTTCGTCATTACAATTGCTGAGCATCCGATCCAATGAATGGCCCATAACATCTGGTGAATAAAATAATCGTATGTATATGATGTATGAAAAGGCGATAAAACAGGTTCTAGGTGACCCGAGCGTTCCGCAGAGGAAACATGATGAACGCGCGCGGCTTCAGGTGATTTCCGAGATGCTGCGTCAACAGCGCGACGCAGGCGGCCGCTGTCGACATTACCCGACGGTCAAAAGGAGTAATAATTTAAGTGTCAAAAGTTGGGTGGCCTTGCGTGTTTGTTCATGTCAATAGTTTCCATTGTATGACATCAGAAAATAGTTAGTTTCCCAGTAAACTTCTTACTGATGAAGTTAATCTCGGGGTGGACCCGCCAGGGTAGCCGAGCTCGCTAACGCGCTGCTTTCTGGACTCGGGTAGGCGCGCCGGCCCCCGATCGAATCCGCCCAGCGGATTAACGACGAGGGCCGGTGTGCCTGCCAGCCTGGATGTGGTTTTTAGGCGTTTTTCCACATCCCGCTAGGTGAATACTGGGCTGGTCCCCACGTTCCACCTCAGTTACAAGCGTAGCAGACATTTGACACACGTCTGCACTATTTCACGATTTACGCTAGACCCAGACTGTTGGGGTACACTGATTCCATCCTGAGGGGGTGGTTACGGGGTGGTGGCAGGAAGGACATCCGGCCATCCCTAACACTAACACTGCCAAATCCGTTGTAACCACGCCGAACCTGCGATCGCTGCTGGACTATGGCGTAAGGGGAACGAAACGAACGGGGTAGGTCTAGGTGGATAACGTACCGACGCACTGTATGTTGTGTAGAGCCACCGCAATTGATGTTTAAGGCTAGGGATAGGTGAAGGAGTTTGGCTGGTGAGGTCAGTGTAGTATTTTATGCAGTTTACGGAGACCGTGTGGCAACTTTGTCATTTGGGTCCCTGTTGATAGACGAAGCTACGTCTGTAATTTTCCTCCCAATTCAAAAGTAATAGTAGTGTGCATAACTACAATACTAGGAGAAAGGATGATCTTCACTATTCAAGATTAAATCTAATTTTGGCACAGAAAGGGGTGACTTATACTGCCACTAAAGTCTTTGCTCACTTACCAAATAGTATCAAAAGTCTGACAGATAACCAACAAGTATTTAAGAAGAAATTAAAAGAAGTTCTGAGTGACAACTCCTTCTACTCCGTAGAGGAATTTTTAGATATAAATTAAGAAAAATTTGGTTGTATCTATTTGTTGTGTAGTAGCATTGCTATACAACCTCGTTTTTTGTGAAAATGCTGTTTGTAATTATTTAGCATTTGAGTCTGCTGTCTCGTCAATGTTTATTTTCGTTGCAGTTGCTAATGTCCAAAGGGTTTATCTGTCTTCAATTTGTTGTCTAGGAGTGCAACTACAGTACAAGCTAGGCTTCAAGTGTTTTCCAGGGCCTCGGCTACTAGTGTAATCTTCTGTGATCGGAAAGCGAGCCACAGTCGTAACATCGATTGTCGACACAAAAACCGTACCTAATTCTTGCTGTAGTGGTCGACTGGTTTGCGGAAGCAATTTTGCGCGGCAGGAAGCCATAAATTAGCGGCATCGCGACGTTGGTACGGTACGATCCTTTGTCGTTGTGAGTTAGACTTTGAGTGTCGCCAGTCGGCGCTTTACAGTCTGTGAAATAAAAACACGAAAGATTTACCGCAACTTAAATACTGACCGACAGGAATCCTTGAGCATTCCCGAGGGTGATAGTAAAATTCGCATAAAACCAGAAGAAGGAGCCACTTGTGAGTTGCATAATGCTACCAGCACTCCAGACAACACAATAACTGTGCTTATAAATTTATATGGAACGAACTACAATGGTCCACCAGATCCTCATAAACCGCACATATCTGTAGTATGTACTGCTAAGCGATGTTTGAGGTGTACAAGAAGCGACTGGAAAATGTTCGACTCGAAACAAGTGATCTAGAGTGATAAATTACCATATCCCCTGTGACAATGCCGTGGAATGGCTTGGGTGCGGCGAATTCGAGCAGAACGTAAGCTACCATCCATCATATGTTGTGGCAGAATTGAAGTATGGAGAAGTTATTTTTGTTGAATGGGGTTTTTTCTCTTGGTTATGTTGTGAGCCCCTTAACGCGCATATGAATGCATTAAATGCGGAGTGTTATGAACACACTTTACAGCATGGTATAGTAAATAAATTGGAGGAATAGTTCAGAGACGATGATTGTATTAGCATCCCAGAGCATCATATCATAAATCAGCATCTGTGAGTCAATGGTTTATGGATAGTTCCATTTCTGAAATAGACTCGTCTATCAAGAGGCCTGACGTGAACACAGTGGAAAGCTTTTGGATTGAGTCAGAACCCCGACTTTTCTCCGGACCCTAGAATTCTGCATCACTACCTTCTCTGGTTTCTGCTCTTGAGGAATAACGCGCTGCCATTCCTTCACTCCTCGCTGAAAGTGTACCCAGCAGAGTTCAGCCGTCACGAAGGCGAGGGGTGGTCACACCAAATTTAGTGTCCACTAATATGTCTTCGGTTACTTCTCATCATATAGCGTATCTACCAATTCAAAGACATGATGATTTGTTAATTCTTAAGATCCATTTGACTGTTTGTTACAGTGCAAATACGCTCCTGCAATCAAAGGTATATGCTGTGTAAAACTAGTCGAATGGTACTGGCAAGTCAGTATTTCAGTTTCACTGTGAACATACCAAACCAATCCCTACCTTTTTCTCCATCTTTATAGGTCTGCCTTCATTTATTTTCTTTCATTATGTAATTTAACTCATCTCTTTGTTTACTTCTCGGCAGGCCAGTCAAAGTTTCTTTTTTTCAGATTCGAATCTTTTGCCATTACCGCCGTTTCTGCACTGACGAAGGGAATACGGTAAGTGTCACAACCAGATTTCCCAGAAACTTCGCTCACTGGAAGAGGAATCAGAATAAATGAACATGTAGTTCCGCTTACCCGAAGACAATCAACCGTTTCTGAGGAAACGACGGTCAAAGTTTTCAAGGTACTTTATGTGCCTTTTTGTGTGCAGGAAATTTGACCACATATGTGACACAGCGGCTATCTTCGCGGTTTCATGTTTTAGAGCTGCGTATTCTAAACCTGATTGTTGGTTTTGTAAAAAAATTATCTAAAATTGTTTACCGTGAAAGTACTGTAGTTAGTGTAGTAAGTTACGTTGGACTGAGTTCTATTGTTGTTCACAATAAGTGAGATTCGGTCGGTCAACAAGTACATCCGTTTGTTCCTGCAGCACGCAAGGAGGGTCTTATAGTTAACCGATTCTGACCTGCCTAGCTGACTGTGTCTACTTGAGGTTATCGGAAAAAGAAAAGTATTCCGATTTAGTTCTCACAGCGAACAGACAGTAATAGAACCTCCAGCAAAATTAAAACAAATCGACCTTGAGGACGAGTGTTACACGGAAGAATCTTGTGGATAATCTAAACTAGTGTGACACTGCAGGTCCTAAAACAAGAGGAGAGATAACCGGTATTGAACTGTTACAGAAATTGGATGTAACTAATAAAACACAAAGAATTAAATCCAACCAACCTAAAATCTTGGTTAAAAAAATTGAGCGAAAGAAATCATTGATCTTAGTCGACTTCGGGATATTTTCTGATAAAACAGAATCGTTGACAGCAGGAAAAACGGTAGAGGAAGCAATCTTAGAAGAAACGCCTTTCAGTTAACCAGAAAAATATTGTAGGAGTCAGCACATGAGGTTGTTGACTATACGGTGTTCAGGGTGGTCGTGGTAGGTTCCTCGACGCGTCGGCAGACGTAGTAACAGAAGAATCAATTGTAAGACAAGCCTATTCAGTAATTTAACAATACAAAAGGTGTCTTCCGTTCTCAGCTATGTCTGTGAACGGACCTTCATGTGCATCTGCTGCTCCATCTGCTGCCGTGGTCCTTTGACTGGACCTCTGAGAGGATGCGGGAATGCTCGCTCCCTCCTGTGTCTCCTGTTACCTTTTCACACCGCGCTGTGGAGTTGCCGAATGCCGTGATGCCCAACGCTATTACCCTGCCAGGCACTGCGTGTTGCCGTGTTGTCTGCTACGGCCCATCAGGTGACTGCACTGTCAAGATGTCGTGCTGTTCTCCGATCCTGACCTGCCCTTTACCAGACCGTTGGTGGATCGGAGGTTGCGACGTTTGGACAGCTAGCGCCCCAACCTGGTATCGTGGTGACAATCTGTTGAATGGCTCATCAGTTGCAGTTGTTGTTCCGATCTCCAAGATGGCTCCTGGCAGCTCACAAACATGCAGTCATCCTCGCCCAACAGTACAGCAGAGATGTACTGGAGAACTGGAACGGTCCTGCAGAAACTGTTCCACAACAGTAATCAGAGAATCGACTGCAGATGAAGTGAATGCCGTCGGTCCTTCTTGTTGAGTCACTACTGGCCCATCAGATGGCTTATTTATTACGGTTAGGGAAGGAGGTTTGCTATTAGACATCATTCGTGACTATCGAACAGTCCCCCTTAACTCCTAGCCGTCAGCACTTTTACTCACTGCTAATTTGCTTTGGGTTTCGTTTTGGTACATTTCCCCCCTTGGCGAACTCAATGTGAGTGAAACTGCGAAGAGAATCGTGCTTTCTGCATAACATAACGGAGACGCACCGAGGTTCAACTAGCGCTGTCTATGTCGCCTACTTCCTGATGAATCGCTCATAGTCACATACTTACTTGCTGAGCTTGCTGTTTCTGCCGGCCTACTTGCCAAGTGTATTCGCTCACGACAGAATCTGTGGCTTTTGACACCCTGACCCCCCCCTGCGGACGCAATCCCTGTCTGGGGGACTCAGAGATTCTCTGTCTTCCCGAACTGACCTGTTCCACTGTGCAACACAGTGAAGGCCAGCCACAAACCGACGCCTTTCCAGTTAACTTGAAGGACAACTGACATTCCTTGGTAGATGTATTCACGAGACTTTCAAGTAATGTTAAAATTTTGGGCAGTAGGTTCATTAGGTAAATGAACAATCTCTCACTTTTTAATGCAGATAAAAGCAGTAAGACTTGCCGATTTTCATTCAAATGCTCATTGAAAATGATCATGTCAAATGACAATAACGATAATGCGTGTGGCTGGAGGTGGTGCCCCGTCTCTGTAGGAGCCCTATCGCTTGGTGCAAATCATTTTAGTTGACGCCACTTTGGCGACTTACGTGTCGAAGGGCATGAAATGATGATGACTAACAACACGGCACCCAATCTCCGACCGCAGAAAATCTCCGACCCACCCGGGAATCGAACCCAGCCCTGGGATGGCACTCCGCCGTGTTCACCACTGAGCTATGGAGGCGGGTGGTCTTGTCAAAAATTTTGTTTCTTCTTCTATCACATCAGAAGAATTTCCCCTCATAAAGGATTACAGTGTACTGTTTCTACCTATACGCTCTTTCCTCTGCTTTTAACAATGGGATACCAATTGCACTCAAAATTCTTGCTTTGAATGTCACCGAAGGTGTTTTTTACTTCCTATATGCTTAGTCTGTCCTTCAGACTATAATTTGTTTCTCAATTTCTTCACACTTTTCATGAAGCCAGTTAGTTTTAGCTTCCCTGCACTTCGCGGAACTTGCTGTCAATCAGTAACATCAAGTGATAGATTCATATACCACCCAAAGCGGTACAGTACTGTCCGGGGAAGTTAGTGGACAGTTCGCTCCTCCAGTGTACGCGGCCCTGATTTTGTGATCAAATGGTTCAAATGGCTCTGAGCACTATGGGACTTAACTACTGAGGTCATCAGTCCCCTAGAACTTAGAACTACTTAAACCTAACTAACCTAAGGACATCACACATATGCATGCCCGAGGCTGGATTCGAACCTGTGACCGTAGCGGATTTTGTTATCAGTACAGTCCAAACCGGACGCGAGTATCGTACAAGCGGTAAACGAGCATTGTCGCATCAAGGTGTAAAAGTCGCGGAACCTACTGTCAACCAGTAACACCAAGTGATAGATTCATATACCACCCAAAACGGTACAGTACTGTCCGGGGAAGTTAGTGGACAGTTCGCTCCTCCAGCGTACCTAGAGTTGGAGCAACTAAGAGAACAACATTCGAAAGTTAACGCAACCACCACAAAAACCGGGAAGTTGACAAAAGAATTACGCAATTATTTCTTCGAAAACTATGAAACCGTATGTAGAGACTGAGCCATTCTTGCTCATTATTGATTCAAGAGGTGAACAGGGTGATTCTTTGTTTTTTTTTTTTTTATCACCTGTCTTTTCATTGTTTTCAGTCCACATACCACATACTTTCAACATTCGTCTGTAGCATCGCGTCTTAAATGGTTCTATTCTCTTCTGTTCCGGTTTTCTCTCAGTCTGTGTTTACCACCATACAGTGCTGTACTCCAGACGTACATTCCCAGAAATTTCTTCCTCAAATTAAGTTCTACGTTCGATACTAGCAGACTTCTGTTAGCGACGAATTCCCTTTTTGCCAGTGCTAGCCTGCTTTTGATGTCCTCATTCCTCCGTCCGTCATGGGTTATTTTGCTGCCTACTCAGCAGAATTCCTTAACTTCATCTATTTCTGGGCCTTCATTCCTGTTGTTAAGTTCCTCGCTGTTCTCATTTCTGCTACTTTCTTTGCTTCCGTCTTTCTTCGATTTATTCTCAGTCCATATTCTGTACTCAATACACTGTTCATTCCATTCTGCCGATCTTGTAACTCTTCTTCACTTTCTCAGAGGACAGCAATGTCATCAATCTTGTCATTTATATCCCTTCACTTTGATTTTAATTCCACTCTGGAACCTTACTTCTATTTCTATCATTGCTTCTTCAGTGTCTAGATTGAAGAATAGGCGCGGAAGGCTCATCCCTGTCTTACTGGCTTCTTCATCCGAGCACTTCGTTCAAGGTGCTCCACTCTTACTGTTCCCTCATGACTGCTTAAATGTTGTATATTGTGCGCCTCTCAATGTAGCTTTCCCCTGCTTTCGTCAGAGTTTCGAACATCTTGCGGCATTTGACATTGTCGAAAGCTCTTTCCAATTTGATGTATCCTATGAACGTGTATTGATTTTTCGTTAGTCCTGCTTCTATTAAAACCGCAACGTCAGAAATGCTTCTCTGGTGACTTTGCCTTTTCTAAAGCCAAACTGATCGTCATCTAACACATCATAAATTTTCTTTTCCAAACTTCTCTATATTATTATTGTCAGCAACTTGGATGAATGAGTTGTTAAGCTGATTGTGAGAAAATTCTCGCACTTGTCAGTAGTTGCAGTCTTGGTAAGTGTGTGGATGATACTATCCCAAATGTCAGATGATACTTAGCGAGACTCATACATTCTACACACCAACGTGAAAGATGTTTTTTTGCCACTTTCCCCCATGATTTTAGAAATTCTGATGGAACGTTATATATCCCTTCTACGTTATTTGATCTTAAGTCCTCCAAAGCTCTCGTAAATTCTGATTCTAAAACTGGATCACCTATCTCTTCTAAAGCAAATCCTGTTTTTTCTTCTATCACATCAGAAGAATTTCCCCTCATAAAGGATTACAGTGTACTCTATCTACCTATACGCTCTTTCCTCTGCTTTTTAACAATGGGATGCCCATTGCACTCATAATACTACTACCCTTGCTTTGAATGTCACCGTAGGTATTTTTGACTTCCTATAAGCTTAGTCTGTCCTTCAGACAATCATTTATTTCTCAATTTCTTCACTTTTCATGAAGCCATTTCGTTTTAGCTTCCCTGCACTTCCTATTTATTTCATTCATCAGCGACTTGTATTTCTGTATTCCGGAGCTTCGCGGAACATTTGTTTTACTTCCTCCTTTCATCGATCAACTGAAGTTACCCATGTTTTCTTAACACTTACCTTCTTTGTACCCATTTTTTTTCTTTTCAGCGTCTGTGATGGCGCTTTTTAGAGATGTCCATTGCTCTTCAACTGTACTGCCTACTGAGCTGTTCCTTACTGCTGTGTCTATAGCCTTAGAGAACTTCAGGCGTATCTCGTCATTCCTTAGTACTTCCGTATCCCACTTCTTTGCGTATTGATTCTTCCTGAGGAATCTTTTACACTTCGGCCTATTCTTCATCACTACTACGTTGTGATCTGAGTCTATATCCGCTCCTGGGAACACCTTACAATCCAGTATCTCATTTCAGAATCTCTGTCTGACGATGATGTAATCTACCCGAAATCTTCCAGTATCACCCACCCTTTTCCAAGTATATCTCGTCCTCTTGTGATTCTTGAACAGAGTACTCGCTATTACCAGCTGAAATTTATTGCAGAACTGAATTAATCTTTGTTCTCTCTCAGTTCTTGTCCCAAGTTCATATTCTCCTGTAACCTTTTCTTCTACTCCTTCCCTTACAACTGCATTCCAATCCCTCATTACAATTCCATTTCACCTCCCTTTACGTGTTGTATTGCCCTTTCAATATCATCATATACTCTCTCTATCTCTTAATCTTCATTTTGTGACGTCGGTGTGTTTACCTGAACCATCGTTGTCGGTTTTGGTTTGCTGTCGATTCTGATAGGAAGAACCCTATCACTGAACTGTTCACAGTCACACACTCTCTGCCCTACCTAAATATTCATAACAAATCCTACTCCCGTTGTACCATTTCCTGCTGCTGTTTATATCACCCTATACTATCAGACCAGAAATCCTTGACTTCTTTTCATTTCACTTCTCTTACCCCTACTATATCTAGATTGACCCTTTGCATTTCCCTTTTTGGATTTTCTAGTTTCCCTACCACGTTTAAACTTCTGACTTTCCACGTCCCGACCATTAGAATGTTATCCTTTCGTTCATTATGCAAACTTTTTCTCATAGTCGCTTCCCCCATGGCAGTCCCCTGCCGGAGATCCAAGTGGGGGACTATTCCGGAATCTTTTTCTAATGGAGAGATCAACTTGACACTTTTTCAATTACAGGCCACATTTCCTGTGGACACACGATACGTGTCTTTAAGGCAGTGGTTTCCATAGCCTTCTGTACCCTCATGGCGTTGATCATTGCTGATTCTTCTGCCTTTGGGGGCAGTTTCCCGCCCCTAGAACATGAGAGTGCCCTGAACCTCCGTCCGCTCCTCCGTACTCTTTGACAAGGCTAATGGAGAGATCAACTTGACACTTTTTCAATTACAGGCCATATTTCCTGTGGACACACGATACGTGTCCTTAAGGCAGCGGTTTTCATAGCCTTCTGTACCCTCATGGCGTTGATCATTGCTGATTCTTCTGCCTTTGGGGGCAGTTTCCCGCCCATAGGACAAGAGAGTGCCCTGAACCTCCGTCCGCTCCTCCGTACTCTTTGACAAGGCCATTGGCTGAATAATGGTGACTTCTTATGCTGGAAGTCTCCGGTCGCCATTGCTGATTATGAATCAAAATATAAGCAGTAGTGGATATCGAACTGAGGACTGAGGACGTTTTGATTACTAATGATAGACACTACCACTTTGTTTTACGAAGAGAAATCTGTATATGACGATCTAGTACCAACCCATGCATTGAAAGTAATTCCTCGGAAGCTTACACCGCTCTTTAATCTGTGACCTACACCTTTAAGGTAAAATGAAACATTTCAGCCGAAACAGATTTCCTCTAAGCTCGCTATCATCCAATGGAATACGCCAGATCATCCTGAAGAACAAGCAAAAGAATAAAATATAAAAAACGATACGAGAATGAAATATAAGAATATAAACCTCTGAAAGTATCACACACACACACACACACACACACACACACACACACACACACACACACACGCACACTCACGTAAATGCAACTCTCACTCACAAGCCGAATCTGAGAGTTCTCTAAATCAGAAGAATGCTTTTTGGCTGAAAGCTTGCTTGTTCAGCAGTCAGTCTTTTTGTTGTGCTTGTCTGCGATTGAACATTTCCATTGTATAGTGAGTAGCAATCCGCCCTTTTCATAACGTTGTCATTAATGCATCCTGGATATATATATATATATATATATATATATATATATATATAGGGTGAGTCACTAACTACTGCCACCTAGAGTAACTCTGAAAGTATGATAGTAGCTGAAAAGTTTGTGGGACAAATGTGAACGTCCATTTACGGAAGGTGTTCGAAGTGATGACGATTGGTACCAATTCTGTGCTGCAATCTTCTTGTTATGGGTTAGCGGTATTCCTTATCGCATCGGAATTTATCGAGGCACATTCTCTGACAGTTCTCTCTCGCGTGTCTTCAGGTGTAGTAGGAAGGTCTTTATAAACAATGTCTTTTACGAATCCCCACAAGAAAAAATCCAGAAGCGCCAAGTCTGGCGAAAGAGCTGGCCACGACACATCTACTCCTTCCCCTACAACTGCATTCCAATCCCTCATTACAATTCCATTTCACCTCCCTTTACGTGTTGTATTGCCCTTTCAATATCATCATATACACTCTCTATCTCTTACTCTTCATTTTGCGACGTCGGTGTGTTTACCTGAACCATCGTTGTCGGTTTTGGTTTGCTGTCGATTCTGATTGGAACGATTTGGGAATTGTTTATGCAACTTATTTCTAGTCATCAGCGAAAAATGTGACGGACCCCCATCGTGTTGATACCACATTCTGTACCTTGTTCCTAAAGGTGCTTCTTCCAGTAACAAACCGAATGTTTCTTCCATGAATGTTGTATCCTTCCTACCATTAAGATTTCCTACGATGAAAGAAGGGCTTTTAATTCTGTCCTGCAGAATCCCACACCATACATTCACCGAACACGGTTTTTCGTGTGCAACTTGCCACAGCGCACATGGATTATCGGTTGCCCAATAACGCATCTTATGCAAAGTAACATTTCCATGGTTCAAATTAATAAATGTGTCATCCCTCCGAACCTGACGTTGAGCCCATCGGCAGAATGTAATGCGACGCCTACAATCCGTACCCCTGAATTCTTGGTGGAGGCTGATATGGTATGGATGATATTTATGGCGATGCTGAACAACACAACTCTGCCTCATGCCAGATTCCCTTGCGATTTGACGCGAACTAACCCAAGGATCTCGAACCACAGTAGTACGAGTACCAATTTCCGATTCCTCGTTAGTAACTTTCTTTGCCGGTTATGTTTCCGATGAGTTAAAGATCCAGTTATTCTCAATTTATCGTAGACATATTTAAATGTAGAACGTGTAGGGTGAGTACGCTGAGGATTTCTTTCAGCGTATAAGTCTCTAGCTCTCACTGAATTTCGTTGGTATTCTCCGTAAATGGGAAGGATATCGACTTGTTCTTCGAAGAAATACATCATTCACATTCGCTTGGTTAGACGATACTAGTGTTACCGTTCCTATTAGTATTGTATTGCGAAACCGGCGAAGAGTGTTTACATGTCAGTGAGACGTTAGACGGATACGCCATATTCGGCGAATATTTACTACTTGCACGATATACAAGAGAAAATTGTCAGAGCACCTGCTTCGATAAGTGCCGATGTGATAAGGAAACCACCCAATGCATGATACGAGGTTGCAGCACTGCACTGATACCAATCGTCATCACTTCTAACGCCTTCCGTAAATGGACGATCATGCCACCTCTGTGAATGTTGGTGAAACTTTGTGCAGTTTAAGACGTGGGGACGGTGACTGTCTACATAAGATTTCATAATCTGAATTGTAAAATATATGTTTGTAATAAATAAAGAAGAAAGGCTGTTATCAAAAATCCCTAAAAGTTTTCAGCTGATTAATCTCAAATTTCTACACGGTTCTATAATTAACATTTCGGCGCACATAGGCTCTGTAATTTTAATACGCGCAATATATAAATGTTTAAAATATGTATAAAAGAGAAACATTATAACCAAACATCTCGAAAAGCACTTGACCGATTTACTTCAATTTTTTTCACTCATTTAATATTTCTGCATTCAGAAGAAATAATCAAGAAAATTAATGAATAGGTACTGTACTTCCTGTAGCAAGAATAAATTACAGCGGCAATACAGTTCTGGAGACAGTACCATCAGATGCCGCTAGATCGTGAGACGAACGAAAGCAGGAGAATTTGAAAGAAATTGCTAACTCGTTTATTGATAGCTGTCGTTCTTATATATGCAAGGGAACACCGCTGACTCTATTACCCAACATTATAGAGGCCAACTTCACCACTATCTACGCCGCAGCTGAAGACGTATTCATTCCTTGAATTCCGCTGATACTCAGTGATTTAAATATGTCATTCGATTAAAATCGATTGCAGTTTCCCAAGCGGCTTGCATTCCTTGTGCGTATCAGCAAGGCACGGGACCAGCCATATTCTGTGTCACGTATTAAGCATCCCGGACAGCACCTGCCACTGTAGCTAGCTGTATGAAAAATTTATTAAATTTGTGTTAAATTCAGTTGTTATTCTACTTTTAAAATGAAACTTCGTATCCTGTAAGGTGTTCAGAAACAGTCGTGTAGTAACTTTGTGTGGAGGTAGGTAGATAACTGAAAACTAAATCGCTTTTCGGACACGGGGCTCCAAAATGCTAAGTCGTAACGCTATTCACTGTTCAACTCCTCTGTTCTATTTACCGCTTTAATAGACAGTTAATTAATCTGAAAACCTGGACCGTTGTTTTCTAAAAAATGGTAGAGTATCTACCCGTTAGCCGAGATAAGTGTTCACTTGTTGAGACGAGCTTCAGAGAATGCCGCTTATGGGCAGCATATCATTCTCAATGGAGAGAAGTCTTCCGAAGTAAGAGTGATTTCAGCTGTGCCGAAGGGGAGTGTCGTAGGACCGTTGATATTCACAATATACATAAATGACCTTGTGGATAGCATCGGAAGCTCACTGAGGCTTTTAGCGGATGATGCTGTAGTATATCGAGAGGTTGTAATAATGGAAAATTGTACTGAAATGCAGGAGGATCTGCAACGAATTGATGCATGGTGCAGGGAATGGCAATTGAATCTCAATGTAGACAAGTGTAATGTGCTGCGAATACATAGAAAGGAAGACCGTTTATCATATAGCTACAATATAGCAGGTCAGCAACTGGAAGCAGTAAATTCCATAAATTATCTGGGAGTAGGCGTTAGGAGTGATTTAAAATGGAATGACCATATAAAATTAATCGTCGGTAAAGCAGATGCCAGACTGAGATTCATTGGAAGAATCCTAAGAAAATGCAACCCGAAAACAAAGGAAGTAGGTTACGGTACACTTGTTCGCCCACTACTTGAATACTGCTCACCAGCGTGGGATCCGTACCAAATAGGGTTGATAGAAGAGATAGAGAAGATCCAAAGGAGAGCAGCGCGCTTCGTTACAGAATCATTTAGTAATCGCGAAAGCGTTACGGAGATGATAGATAAACTCCAGTGGAAAATTCTGCAAGAGAGACGCTCAGTAGCTCAGTACGGACTTTTGTTGAAGTTTCGAGAACATACCTACACCGAGGAGTGAATCAGTATATTGCTCCCTCCTACGTATGTCTCGCGAAGAGACCATGAGGATAAAATCAGAGAGGTTAGAGCCCACACATAGGTATACCGACAATCTTTCTTTCCACGAACAATACGAAACTGGAATAGAAGGGAGAACCGATGGAGATACTCAATGTACTCAATGTAGCGGAGTATCGATGTAGATCTAGATGTAGATGTAGGCTTAATTCAAGTTCCTGATTCTCCACTAAAATGTCTTTTTTCCCTGCTTGGAGAAAGTCATGATTTTCTTGTTCAAAACTACACTATCTGATTACTGCGATACGTTTTAAACAGCACACCTGGTTAATTGATTCTATTACTTCGCTAAGTTCACGTCGTCACGATCACCAAATGACGCCATCCATCATTGGGAAGCATCAGCGAACATTTTGTCCCTAACAAAAGTTTTTCCCCATGACGTCATCCATCAATCCTGGGTAGTTGACGCAGAGACCTTCAAACACCCTGTAAAATCAACCCCGGGAATCAAACATAAACAGAAATGACGTAAATTACTGGACGTTACGCTTCTCTGCCAGAGGGGAAACTGATTCATAGTATTCTTATACGAAAGCGTTAGCGTTCTTATGGAATAATTCGCTTCCTCCCACCACAAGAGATACTACAGTTCAGGTTACGGGGGGCTGAAGAGCTAAAGCAACCCTCCAGTACGCAGCCATTCCGGCAAATTCGACCGCGACGTGCGAGCAGAGGGAGAGAGTGGGGTAGGTGGGATACGGACGTTGGCCACTCGAGTAATCAGCGCTGCCATTGTGGCTGCCACGCACCGACAAAAGCCGCCTGCGTGTCGGCGTCGGCTGGCTATCGGCTCACCTCGCACGCACCATCGCCGCGCGCGGCTTGCGCCGTACCTCACGCTGTACCGATACGTCGGCGGCAACTGCGAGCTGGCAGCCTCGTCTTTCATTGGCAAGAGCTGTATTCAGAGGGCCACTCCCTGCCGAATGAATAGCCCCGCTGATGAAGATGGCGTCCCATTGCGATAAACGGGCTGTAGTGAAATAATGCCTTTAACTGCCTTCTACCTCTGACGCATTCTTTTTTTTTTTGCTTCGGTTTATTTTAAATGTTGTGGCGTGATTTACATCTACATCTACATTTATACTCCGCAAGCCACCCAAAGGTGTGTGGCGGAGGGCACTTTACGTGCCACTGTCATCAACTCCATTTCCTGCTCCAGTCGTGTACGGTTCGCGGGAAGAACGACTGCCGGAAAGCCTACGTGCTCGCTCAAATCTCTCTAATTTTACATTCGTGATCTCCTCGGGAGGTATAAGTAGGGGGAAGCAAAATATTCGATACCGCATCCAGAAATGCACCCTCTCGAAACCTGGACAGCACGCTACACCGCGATGCAAAGCGCCTCTCTTGCAGAGTGTGCCACTTGAGTTTGCTAAACGTCTCCGTAACGCTATCACGCTTACCAAATAACCCTGTGACTCAGCCGCTCTGCTTTGGATCTTCTCTCTCCTTCGTCAACCCGACCTGGTACGGATCCCACACTGATGAGCAATACTCAAGTATAGGTCGCACGAGTGTTTTGTAAGCCACCTCCTTTGTTGATGGACTACATTTTCTAAGGACTCTCCCAATGAAATTCAACCTGGTACCTGCCTTACCAACAATTACTTTTATATGATCATTCCAAATCAAATCGTTCCTCACGCATACTCCCAGATATTTTACAGAAGTAAATGCTACCAATGTTTGTTCCGCTATCATATAATCATAAAATAAAGGATCCTTCTTTCTATGTATTCGCAATACATTAAATTTGTGTTTGTTAAGGGTCAGTCGCCACTCCCAGCACCAACTGCCTATCCGCGGCAGATCTTCCTGGATTCCGCTGCAATTTTCTAATGCTGCAACTTCTCTGTATACTACAGCATCATCCGCGAAAAGCCGCATGGAACTTCCGACACTATCTACTAGATCATCTGAAAAGCAGTGGTCCCATAACACTCCCCTCTTGCACGCCAGAGGTTATTTTAACGTCTGCAGACGTCTCTCCATTGAGAACAACATTCTGTGTTCTGTTTGCTAAAAACTCTTCAATCCAGCCAAACAGCTGGTCTGATATTCCGTAGGCTCTTACTTTGTTTATCAGGCGACAGTACGGAACCGTATCGAACGCCTTCCGGAAGTCAAGGAAAATGGCATCTACCTGGGAGCCTGTATCTAATATTTTCTGGGTCTCATGAACAAATAAAGCGAGTTTGGTCCCACAAAATCGCTGTTTCCAGAATCTATGTTGATTCCTAAAGAATAGATTCTGGGTTTCAAAAAACGACATGATACGCGAGCAGAAAACATGTTCTAAAATTCTACAACAGATCGATGTCAGAGATATAGGTCTATAGTATTGCGCATCTGCTCGACGACCCTTCTTGAAGACTGGGACTACCTGTGCTCTTTTCCAATCATTTGAAACCTTCCGTTCCTCTAGAGATTTGCGGTACACGGCTGTTAGAAGGGGGGCAAGTTCTTTCTCGTACTTTGTGTACAATCGAATTGGTATCCCGTCAGGTCCAGTGGACTTTCCTCTGTTGAGTGATTCCAATTGCTTTTCTGTTCCTTGGACACTTATTTCGATGTCAGCCACTTTTTCGTTTGTGCGAGGATTTAGAGAAGGAACTGCAGTGCGGTCTTCCTCTGTGAAACAGCTTTGGAAAAAGGTGTTTAGAATTTCAGCTTTACGCGTGTCATCCTCTGTTTAAATCCCATCATCATCCCGGAGTGTCTGAATATGCTGTTTTGAGCCACTTACTGATTTTACGTAAGACCAGAACTTCCTAGGATTTTCTGTCAAACCGGTACATAGAATTTTACTTTCGAATTCACTGAACGTTTCACGCATAGCCCTCCTTGCGCTAACTTTGACATCGTTTAGCTTCTGTTTGCCTGTGACGTTTTGGCTGCGTTTAAACTTGCAGTGAAGCTCTCTTTCCTTTCGCAGTAGTTTCCTAACTTTGTTGTTGAACCACGGTGGGTTTTTCCCGACCCTCACAGTCCACATTACTTGGATAGGCGCAGCTCTATTCCTACATACTCTTTATATGATGTTAACTGCCTCTTCTTGTATTGTTACATGTGGAGGGTGCAACATGTTATCTTCGATAGAGAGGAATCTACAGATGTACGAAGGTGTCCGGTAAGTGTGCCAGGATCCCTCTCTGATGTTACATATTAGTATTTGGCAGAGTACATTAATGATAACCTCGGAACTATGCAGGTTATTACGTTGTCATATATATATATATATATATATATATATATATATATATATATATATATATATAAAATATAGTTTATCAGCATGAATTTTTCTTTTGTTAGAGCATGATTCTTTCGCTCACTGATATTATCTTTTCTTATCAGTTTTACTTACGTGCGTAAGTAAATATGAAACGGGTTTTTGAAGGGCCACTGTTATTCATGTACCAACTTTAGATTTTGAAAGTGGTGACTAAAATGTAGCTGCCGTTAACTGAATTGAATGTAATTTTGTTAATTTCTATTTATTGATTGCAAACCTAGGCTCGAGAGAATTTTGATTCTTGCGTGGAGCAGCCAAAATAAAACTTACTGAACTCATGGAATCTGTATAATTTAAAAAATGAACTTTAACGTAAATTAATTATCTATTGCAATTTAAAAACGTTCTTGCAACGACATCTCTCGCATTTACAGTTACTGTTAACACTTTGAAAAATAAAATTATACTTCGACGCGTAATGGCCGACCAGAAGCTGCATAGGAAGATGAGCTTCTAGCAGCGCAAATTACTGAAAATAGGCTTATTAAAAATAATTAGCCACTGCGACCATTTGAGGTGACAACTATTACAAGCAAATTCATTTAGTGATAACAATAATTAGTTTATTTTAGCAGAATACCGAATAACTTACATAAAATATGTATAGCCGCTCAATGGCTGCCTTCTGCATCGCGAAACAAAACAGTGTGTGTGTACCATAAAGAACTTCCTTCCTCCTCGGTCGTACAATCGCGTCTCTTTTCGATTCTTTTTTATTTTCATAGACATGATTTAAATAAAGATGCTATTTTTAAATTATCGCTGCATATCAGATGTTTCAAGAGCATTAACTGTATCTTTTATACTAATTATGTTCATAAAGTACAAATACATAAAATACAATTAATTTTTGGTTCACCCTTAACAATATTGCTCACTGTTAACAACAGATAAAAATGTCAATATTTATGTGACGTACCGTGACAAGGCGACTCAGCTCTCTGGAGCGAAGTACAGTCTGGAAGAAAAATACCTTCACAAATATACAATCACATAAGATTTTAAATGATGGAAATACTAGCAACTTGCTTTAAAAGAACCAACATCTCCATATCAAGCGTTAAAGAAATTCTCCAGAATATTTTGAAGAAGGCAAAACAGGTGTACGCGGTAATAAGGAAGATTTTATGTTACAAGACAATGGGAGGCGATCCTCAAGTCCGAAACGTCTGATTGGGAACTATTCGGCACCAGGTGATGGGATTTTAAGTGCTGCGAAACCAATCGTGTATACAATAAAAAAATTCCATTCAGCAACTTTTGTGGAGTTTCCACATTTTACAAAACGGATTTATACAGCTGTTGCTGTCCAATAGAAGAGGGAATCTTTGACATAGAGTCTGCGCATGTACCGAGTAAACACACTTAATGGAGGTACAAGACTCAAAAAATTATTTAAAACAGTTATGTGTTTACATGTACGTATAAATCCAGCTACAATGGCTAGTCTTCGACTGAGTCACGCTTTAAAAAATTGCTGAACGGTTTCGTAGCCTTTCATTACACGTTCGCCAAACGTGTGTTCAGGATGTCTGGTCTATAAAGCAAGAGTTGCAGGTACCCGTACATATATTGAAAATATGATCGTTCTGGGACCGTGCAGGCGATAGAACAGCATCTGCCCCAGTCACCCATCTATCAGGGAATAAACGATGCAGTGAAATTACAACAATGTGCCTCAAATGTGACGATGCCCCGTCGTGCATAACTCATAAGCTCCGTCTGATCTGCAGACTTACAATCCGTAAGACGTCTTTCGAGAATGTTCTGTGTAGATCCCTCGTACACAATATATGCAAAACGCTCTGGGAAACATACGGACCTTCTAGACTGCCAATCAAAATGACAGCCCACACACTGACATCTTACTTGTCTCAATGTACCATGAAGCTTTTGTATCCAGTCACCAGTCTTGTCAAACTGCATTCGCATGTAGACATTTTGATAATTTGTGAATTTGTCTTTTTGTTCCTCTGTAAAATGTTGCTTCACTAATAATTCAAAAGAAGGATATCAGATAAATGTTCTTACAGCGTGAGTCAATAGGAATGATCTGTACTTTGAGACGTTATAGTATTAGTAATTGTGAACAAAAAACTTCACATGGGCATGTGCCTTATTTCGAATGATTTTCGAGGTATTTAATATGACTTTCGTACGTTTTTCTTGAATAACTCGAGAACCTCTCCTTCCAGTGAAAACGGGTCGCATTAAAAAATTATACCACATTAATTTTCCAACACGGAAGGTCCTATTCACATTTTTCTATGACTAACGATATACACCAATTTGAGATAGTTTATTGACTTCATGGACCACCAGTGTCGCCTATTAAAGTGTTCGTCTCAACTTGCTCTACACTACTGAGGTATATTGTATTCAATGATAATGTTTTAATAGTACAGAAAAAATAACACTGCACGTTAATTCTCGGAAACCATTCGGAATAGGGCCTATGTGCACATGAGGCTTTTTGTTCAGAAGCACCAGTAGCATCACCCCTCAAAGCATTTACCTTTCCTCCTTCCTCACCCTGTATAGTTTCACCTTTGTGTTACGATACGATGAATGGATCCCCAAACTTGTTTGATTATTTCTGGCATTTCCTGGACGACATGTTAATCCACATTTAATTAATAATAGTTAATGATTATTTAATAGTAACAACAAACATTTTACATTTAATATTTTAACTACGATTGATATCTCATCACGTACGCTATCGACTTTTCTTTTTATTGCCATTTTCACAGTTGCAGTTTCGACTTGCGTCATTTTCAATTAGTTAAGGTAGTGTGGACACAGCAGTTTTCAACGTTTAACCACTTGAAAGTGACGTAAAGTAGAAATTGCAATCGAGAAACTTGTAACAAGTATTACAGACTATGCAAATATGATGTGGTTAAAAAAATTCTATGAGACCGTGATCCCATAACAAATATAAACGTATTGCATTTGTTTATTAAGATGCCATCATCCTTACTAGGTCGATTCACAAGAGAAGCCTGAAGCAAGTGAGAGGCGTATTTAAAGATTTTTACCAGTTAATTTCAGTCATCTACGGATATTGGAGTGGGGCAGAGGGAGCATGGTTATTTCTTTTTTACATCTATATCACATTTATTCCCATAGCCGTTCCATCTCTTTTTCTGTTACGTAGGAAATCTGGTGCCATTCATAGTATATTTCGCTTGAGTTTCTCGAAAACCAGGTGGTTGTATTAAGAAAATTCTAGCACGCTTCATGTTCTGTACTGAACGTTAAACATTCAATTTTAGTTTTACGTGAGATTACTTGGCAAGATAAAACATAAACACTGTGAATAAAATTTGTTTCACTTGAATCTTAAGAAAATTATAGAAATTTTTGTGATACATTTAAGAAAGAAATTACATATTTTAGACGTAGCGAAAATTTGATAATAAGAAATACGTCAACCAATGTGGCAAACGAATTGGCTTCCACGCCATGGACAAAATGGCCTCTCGCTGCTTGAGTCTTAAACTCTCGTCCCTCAGTGGAACTCACCTTAGTACAGACGACACAAGCTTTCCGCTTACTATAAGATACAGAAACCAAAGTTTGCAGTTACTACAGATGCTGAGCTATTAAAGGAGAACAACACACACTTATGGCTTTACCAATGCCCTATACAAATTGACATTAAAAAGATTTATCTGTAGAAGAACACAAATAGAGAAACTGACTGCTCGGAGTACTACCATATAACACTCAAAATAGAGAGAATAAGTAATTATTTGGCTAGCCCCCACGTAATACAGTATTTCACTGGGGACAGAAGGAAATTATAGCACTTCTAGTGGCATTGCATGAACACACGGGTCTGAACACAGTTACAAGTTTTCTCTGGAGTACACGTTCACCAGATTCCATTAATGATGGCTCAATTCCAGCTCTTAATAGTTCAGGGCCCTGTCCTGGCAATGGATTTGCTTGAATAGTGGATTAGCTTGAACAGTGTAGCGGCAGCCGCCGAGCCGAGAGAACGCGCAGCAGCAGCACTTACGTTATAAACTGTAAATTAAATGTCTTCGTTTTTTGTTCGCGTGCTTCTGCAAAAAAGTGAACTGTTCGTGTGCATTTTACTGTGTAGAGTAGCAGTTAGAAAATTAACCGTAGTTATTGTTTTTGCTTAAGTCTTACGAATATCCTTGCGTAGGGTGGCTTCGTAGTATAAAGTTTCGTGTTGCCAGAAACTCCGTCACGCCAACTAAGTTTTAATTTTGTTCAAGTAGACAGCACACAGTTTAAATCAGTGCATTCTAGTTTGAATATTTATCTCGTGCAGTACCTTTTCGAAAAATAGCATTTCTAATAACAGGTAAATCAACTTCAGTATAGAAATTTATTTCTCTTTAACTCGTAGCTTGTGGTCTGAAAGTACAGCAAGAAATCTGCACATCAGATTCTAGTCTTACTTTATTCTCCTTTGGTATATTCTCAAACTCAGAAGCGCCATTTGAGACCTTATATCTATTTTATACACAGTACGATATGGCTGGGCACTGTGCTTGTTGTGAGGGGACACAAGGAGAGTTGGCTGCTGTCCGTAAACAGCTGGATGCTGCATTGGCTACTGTCGACAAGCTTCTAGTTGATGCTCAAAGTTGGGTGACTTCGGGGCGCCAGTGACGAGACTTGCGACGCCTTTGGTACCATTGGAATCCCCTGGTGACCCGGACGTCGCTGCGGCTTCTTACACGCAACATCTGACCGATCCGTCCTCACTCCAGAGTAGGTGGCAGACAGTGATGGGTTCACGTGTCATTGGGCGGAAGGCGAAAGAGGGAGCAGGCCGTGGTTCTGGCTCCCTACGTCTTAGCAACTGGTACGAGGTGCTAGCCAATGTTGATGATAACTCTGAGCCAGCACGGGATGCCTCTCGCGTTGCGCCAGTGGCCGATTTTCCTTCCCAGTCTGGACAAGTACAAAGGGTGGGTATGGGAGACATTGGGAGCTCAAATGTTACGCGGGTGATGGAGCCCCTCAGGGAGATAGCAGGCAAGGCGGGAAACAGTTCCAGTGTGCACTCGGTATTTTTGCGGGAAGGTCTCATCCGTGATGTGGAGGAGGACCTGCCGACGGCTATCGAGCGTACATGGTGCAACCGGCTGCACGTAGCGGCACATGCCGGTACGAATTATGCCTGCCGCTTAGGTTCTGAGGCAATTCTCGGCTCCTTTCGGTGGCTGGCTGATTTGGTGACGGCAACTACCAACGCACGCGGGATGGCAGGATAAGCTGTCTACTTGTGGCATCCTACCCAATGTCGATCGCGGTCCTCTGGTTTGAAACAGAGTGGAAGGTCTAAACCAGAGGCTCAGACGACTCTGCGACGGTATCGGATGCGAATTTCTGAAGCTCCGCTATCGGGTTCAGAATTGTAGGTTTATCCTTAGTAGGTCAGGTGTGCACTACACGCAGGAAGCGGCTACTAGGGTAGCAGAGTACGTTTAGCATGCACAAGTGGAAGGCTTTTTTAGGTTAGAGAAACCTTCCCTTGAGATCAAAGAAGATTTGCCAATTACATCAGCCTTGGCGACCTCAGAGAATCTTGGTCCTTGCAGATCAGACATAGGAAAGATTAATACGATTTTAGTAAACTGCAGGAGCATCCAAGGAAAGGTCCCAGAACTGGTATCTCTTATTGAAGGTTATAATGCCCAGATTTTGTAGTACTGGGAACAGAATACTGGTTGTAGCCATACGTTAATGACAACGAAATTCTAAGTTCAGATTGGAATGCTTATCGTAACGACACGTTAGTCGCCAATGGTGGAGGCGTGTTTATTGCAGTAAAAACTGCGATAAAATGTAGCGATGTTATCACGGTTTCCGAATGTGCATTAATCTGGGTGAAAGAACAGTCAAAAATAGTGATCGAATGCTTTTACAGACCACAGGGGTAAAGATCTATAGTTGCAGAGAACTTCAGATAGAACTTGCAGAATATCGTTAGTAATTTTTCTCATCATGTTGTTGTAATAGGGGGTGACTTCAACTTGCCAGGTATTGATTGGGAGTGTTATGCCATCAAAACTGGTGTCAGAGACAGGGAAAAACGTGAAATTGTTCTGAATGTTTCGTCCGAAAATTATCTTGAGCAGATAGTTAGAGAACCAACTCGTGAGGGTAACGTCTTAGACGTCCTGGCAACAAACAGACCTGTACTTACCGAATCAGTTAACGTAGAGGAAGATAACAGTGATAATAAGGGTGTGACAGCATCTATGACGACGGGTCCTACAAGGAACGTTAAGAAAGATGGGAAGATATATTTGCTGACAAAGGGTGACAGGATACAAATTTCAGAATATCTCAGCAGTCAGCATCAACTATACGGTGCTGAGAACGAAGATGCGGGGAGCAAATGGAAAAAATTCAAAGGCATCGTTCGATGTGCCATAGAGAAGTATGTTCTGAGTAAGGTTTTAAGGGATAGGATGGATCCACCATGGTTTAATAGCCGTATTAGGTAACCGCTACGTAAGCATAGAGCACTTCATCTCAGATTCAAGACAAGTAAAAACCCAGTTGACAAACAAAAGCTGAACGAAGTGAAAATGAGCGTAAGGAGAGAAATGAGAGAAGCTTTCAATGTTTTTGAAAGTGAGACGCTCTCAATCAACCTGAGAAAAAACCCTTAGAGATTTTGGTCGCATGTAAAATCAGTAAGTGGGTCAAAATCATCTATTCATTCTCTCAGCAACCACATCGGCACCGAAACGGAACATAACAGAGAGAAGGTCAAAATACTGAATTCGGTCTTCCGAAGTTGTTTCACCACGGAAGATAGTAACACTGTCTGGAACCTCGCGACCGCTACGGTCGCAGGTTCGAATCCTGCCTCGGGCTTGGATGTGTGTGATTTCCTTAGGTTAGTTAGGTTTAAGTAGTTTTAAGTTTTAGGGGACTGATGACCTCAGAAGTTAAGTCCCATAGTGCTCAGAGCCATTTTAACCATTTTTGATAGTAACACTGTCCGTCCTCTCACTCGTCGTATGAACTTCGAAATGGCAGACATTAACATAACCGATCGCTGAACTGAAAAGCAGCTACAGTCGCTTAGGAGCGGAAACGCTTCAGGAGCAGATGAGATATCTATACGGTTGTATAAAGATTATACGAAAGAACTTGCAACCCTTCTAGCAGTAATTTATCGTAGATCGTTTGAGCAACGAAAGGTACCTAACGACTGGAAAAAAGCACAGCTCATTCCCGTTTTTCAGAAAGGCCTTAACATAAAGCCAAAAAATTACAGACCTATATCGTTGACGTCAATCTGTTGTAGAATTATGGAACATGTCTTATGCTAAAAAATTATGAGGTTTTTCGATAGTGAACGTCTCCTCCATAAAAATCAACATTGGTTCCGCAAAAAGAGATTCTGCGAAACTCAGCTTGCTGTGTTAATCCATGAGATCCACAGCGCAGTGGACAACGGTGGTCAGGTTGATCCCGTGTTCATTGATTTCAGTAAGGGATTTGACACCGTTCCACATTCCTGTTTAAATCAAAAAAAAAAAAAAAAACTAATTTACGGAGTACGTGGCATACCTGCGATTGGATTCAAGACTTTCTTGCAGATGTAGACAAACACGTTGATCTTAACGAAACTAAATCGACATATTTAATGGTAATAGCAGGAGTACCACACGGAAGTGTGATAGGACCGTTCCTGTTTACAATATATATACATATGATATAGTAGGAAGCCTCGGATGCTGTTTAAGGCTATTCGTAGATGATGCAGTCGTCAGTACCAAAGCAGCAACGCCAGCTGATACTAAGAATTTGCAGAACGATCTGCAGAGAAATGATGAATGGTGCAGGCTCTGGCAGTTGACCCTGATCGTTAATAAATGTAACATATTGCGCATACTTAGGAAAAGAAATCATCTGTCGTACAGCTACACTATTGATGACAAACAGCTGGAGACAGCGTCTGCCGTAAAATATCTAGGTTTGACTATCCAGAGCGACCTCATGTGGATTGACCACATACAAGAGATAGTGGGAAAAACAGACAGCAGACTCAGATTTATCGGAAGAATCCTAATGAAATGTAACTCATCCACGAAAGTAGTAGCTTATAAGGTGCTTGTTCGCCCGATTCTTGAGTATTGTTCGTCTCTCTGGGATCCCTGTCTGAAATGACTGATAGCGGAGATAGAGAAGATCCAGCGAAGAGCGGTGCGTTTCGTCACGGGACCGTTTAGCTGGCGAGAGAGGGTTACGGAGATGCTATACAAACTCCACTGGCAGACGCTACAAGAGAGTCGTTGTGCGTCACGGAGAGATTTACTTTTGAAATTTTGAGACAGTAGTTTTGAGGGGGAGTAGGGCAACATATTGCTTCCCCCACATACATCTCGCGTATTGACCACGAGGAGAAAATCCGAGAAATTAGAGCCAATAGAGAGGCTTACGGACAATCATTCCCACGCACTGCTACCGAATGAGACAGTTTTGGAGGAATCAGATAGTGGTGCCGAAAGTATCCTCCGCCACACACCACTAGGTGACTTGCGGATTACGGTATAGATGAGTAGTAGCGTAGCATGGGCCACACTCAGGAGAGACTTAGGCCGAGAGTTCAATTTTTCGCCCTACTTGAAGCAATGACGCTGCAAGCCATCCACAGTCCTGCTGTACTAAACGTAGAGGATGAAGTCTATTAGCAAGCAGGTGCTGCCGGATGTAGCTGCCCACTTGCCGCCGCGCCAAAAGACTCGTCTCGGCGACCGGGGAAAATATGCATGGAACGATGACAGCAAGTGCCTTCGGTAGTCACCACCAAAGTCGAACAGAACCGTTCCACGGCTCAGAATTGACAAGTTATCTTACAAATTATACCACGGAAGAGATGACATACTGAGTAACGATTGAGTTCCATATATGCACCTGACCTCTAGAGTCTTTATAATGTGTCGTAAGTGAAACTTTGTTGCATCTTCAAATGGTTCAAATGGCTCTGAGCACTATGGGACTTAACTTCTGAGGTCATCAGTCGTTGCGTCTTCACTGGGTCTCTTTTCTTTTGGATTTTGAGGTACTCAAGAGTTAGCTATAATTGTCTGAAACCTATGGCGTACCTCTGTACCCCAAAATCTCACATTTTCAGAGAGTGTATGACCTCGCTTTTGTATTATTTACTTTAACTGAGTTATGCGCTTATTTACCTGTTGATATATCGCAGGGATTCACATCTTTTTAGTCTAGGTTTTTTCAAATCTTGAATATGGCATGCGTTAACTTGTGTGTGTAACAAACGACACGGTATTGTAAGAAACAATGCAAACACAATACCAGGGAAATAATTTCTGTCTGAACGTATAACATGAACGAGTTAGTTTTGCGTAACATTTTAACGTACGTATGGTATATCATTACAATTAACAGCAGTGTAAGTAGCACAAGGATTTCTGTTGGTGTTAAAGTGGTATTTATGAGCTCCAGTGGAAATAAATTTATCTTTCCAATGATGAATGAGGACTACGAATAATTTTACAACTTCTTATATTTTCCGCTGTTGAAGACGGACATATAGATGATATCACAATTCTCTGAATTTGTTTTTGTTTCATAATATAGTTAAGAGACAAATTTCGTGCGGTCTAAAGTTGACGTCTTATAGATTAATGAAACCACCAATTTCACGGGGTTAAAAAGCGCATGATCATTAAGACGGCTATTTCTATACAGTTACAAACCATATCGGTCGGGGTTTCTGCTTGTTTCCCCATTTGTCAAGAAAATGCCACATAGTGATAATCCACAACGAAACAAAGACATGAATAGATTGGACACGTGTTCTTAGTGTAATACTGGTCGGTGTTTAATGTTGAAAACACGTTACACCTATTCGAAGCCTGTTTAACAATTTGTTAGTTTGCGGATTGTCATCTCTTGGAATCTGTTTCACAAATGAGTAAACTCTCAAAAGACGTAGTCAGGATGCTATGCGTGCCTATAGTTTCCACCACTGAATCACAAAAGGCGGATGATGGTAATTAATATAACATGAGCAACAGAAAAATATGGCACAACGGAAACTACCCATAGCCTATTCTCATTTACACAAGATCGATAAGTAAGTTTAAGACTCAGTTGTACTGGTGAGAAGCGAATCTAAAATTCAGATGTCGCAGTGTGTACATATATTTATTCGTCTTCAACCAACAATCACGTCGCAAGCTGAATCCCTAGCTGAGAGTACAGACATGTTGTATACGTTATAACATAAACCGCCACGTTCAGTATCTGTTCTACAGATAGATGAGTAAATTTGAGGTTGTCAGAAAAAAGAATGGTATCGATCGTATGGCATTATTGGCCAGGAGACCTCTTTCTCTTAGGCACCCTTTTGGTGAATTTCACATATTTGTGATGAAGATAAGATTAAATTATTAGGAAATTACACACATTCAGTCCACAAGTGACGAAGATTTCAAATTCAATTTGGAAGCGACCCGAGACCCCCATGGTCTGGACTCAGTAACGCTTTCCACTAGAGCATGAGCTATATGATCCAATGCCAGAAGAATATGCAACATTAATTAAATTTTGCCACCACTTTAAGGTTAAATTTGTTGAGACTATACAAAGCCTTGCGTTTCTGCACTGGCAAGGTATTCTGCCGTTGTGAGCTCTGGGTTCTCTTTGCCGGCAGGAGTCCAGTAGGATGGGTGAAGGTCCCCTTGGTACTGTGCAGTTTCCATGGCTGCAGGGCTATGGACTGCTTCTTGCTTTTGTTGGCGGAGCCGGTGCCTCTTCTAGCTCTGAGAGGAGCTGCCATGCCACCACTGCCATCCCCAGTGAATGTCTGTGAACAACATTTTCCCCTACACAGTTTCGTCATCAAAGGACAAGACACTGAGAAACTGCTCGACCAGCATGGGAATTTCCGTTACTTTCGCTCCAACGTTTCCTGCATCCAGTTGAACGTGGTCGCCTCACCATTGTGCTTGGCGCAAAGAAGCCATTGTGCTTGGCGCAAAGAAGCCATTGTGCTTGGCGCAAAGAAGCCGACCAATCGGTGGGCCACTGCTCCATCTCATTACCAACCTCTGTTGTTAAGATGCTTTTGTATGCCAAGAGTGGGTAGATTCCGCAACATTCCCCCGTTTTTTTTTTCATGAAATAAGCATTATTCTCATCCATCACACTGGAAACGGCATTGACTCATCCCTTACATACTGAAACTTTTTTGCAAATATAGAGTTCTAGAGGGGAGATTCCTTGTTTCACGGTCAGTCGACCACCGCCTTCCATCAGGATCACTCATCACCAAGCTGAAATTTTGTGCTGAAGAGTGCGCAGTTTGCTAATTTTGGAGAAATGTAAGTGTCTCAATCTCTTGTGTCCTAACCCTTGCTCCGAACTGGTCGTTTCTTGCAACCTGTGTTGCTTCATATGTTTTATACACTGGTGTCAAAAATTGAAGCATAAAACCGCTATATCCCCGTTCTGTGTCCCATTCCCAATATAATCACACAAACTCTCAACGAATGACCGTATGATCGTGTTCTACACGGAAGATAGCAATCATTCCGGTCAACGAGCAACCATGCTAGCGATGACATCAGGAAACCTATGAAATGGGGTAGTGATTTCCGGGTAGTCTCACAACCACAGTCGCTTTTTGCACAGTCACAGACAGTGCAGTGTGACACAAAGAAGACGCCTACCAGAATCTCTGCGGTGGAGGGACGTAAGAAGAAAAGTTGGACAGTCGCAAATTGATGCGGCCGGATGGCTTAATGTGAATCGTTCTATTGTTTTCCGGATGTGGCTCCGGTTTATAGAGACTGAAACTATATCCTAAGACCAGGACAGGGCCAGGCACGTGTGACATCACAAAGAGAAGACTTTTTTGACTGCAAGGGGACGCCGATACCACCTTAGTACTGCGCGGTAACTCGCATCTGACATCGCAGCATCCACTGGACGCGTTTTATCGAGGAAAGCCGGGCACCGAAGGATTCGACAGAGCGGCCTTTACTATCACAGATCTGCTGTCTACCTCTGCCGTGTCTTCACAAAAGGGAATGCTGAGTGGAGTCGTCAACATGCCACCTGGACGATCGAACAATAGGCCAATGTTCTTTTCATAGATGAGTTCCATTTTGGTCTGGATTCTCGATGGATTCGCATCTGGAGGGCACGTGGTACACGATTTCTGGACCCAAAAATTGTGGAAAGAGACTGCTATCAAGGAGGATCCGTAGTGGTGTGAGCATGGATTATGTTGACCACTCGAACACTTTTTCATGAAATTGTACTGGTGAATCGACAGGGTTTAACTGTTGTCAGGTATCGTGATGAAACTTGTCAGGTATCACGATGAAAACCTGGAACCTCATGTACGGTTGTTACGAGGTAGTGTGGGCCCAGACATCGTACCGATGGGCGACAATGTTCGACCTGGTAGACCACAGGTGCTTGATATATTCTTGGAAAATGAAGGTATAGCACATATGGTGTGACCTGCTCTCTCTCTCTCGACTTGAATCGAATAGAGCGTGTGTCAGATGCACTAGGAAGACGGGTGGCATCACGTCAGCTTCCACCAACCACTCTCCAAGTCTGGCAAGAAGAATGTCCTTTATTGATACATGAGTTTGATGCTATCATTCACAGCATGCCCCGCCGCACATTAACAAGTTGTCGGAATGCGTGTGCAAATCCGTTAAGTTGTTTAACGGAAAACATTTTTGTCTACCGTTATGCATGTTGAAGCTGTTTACGATTTTTATTTTTTACGTTCTTTCTACTTTGCCATCATCTGCTTATACTGTTCTGTGGCGAAATAAACGAAACCATGCAAAACTTCGTTTCTTGCTTTAATTTTGGACACCAGTGTAGTTTTCTGTCATCCGGTTGAATCTTTAAATTTGATTTTGAGAGCGGCCCAGATGGCAGATCTTGTATCACGTTCTCCATATCGTCTTTCACCCATTTTGCAGTGTGTTAGCGTGCTTCTGTAATATTACTTGAATTAGTTCTCTGTTAATTGGGTTCTTTGCTTTGTTCTACATCTTTTCCATGGCGAGGCGAACTCCTTATACTAGAAGCGGGAGTTTATTAGTACATATCAATTCGTTTTATCCAACCGGCACTACGTCTGTATCAATTTCCGCTTAAAGCTTTGGGGACAGTTAGCAAACGGAATCATATTGTAAAAAATAGACGTGAGGACTGCCGATGTCTGACATGGTAGTTTTGGACCACGATATGCCTTACTTCTATCTTACTTATCCAAGTGTTTACAATCTTTCTTTGTGTAATTAGAAGTCTAGTCATACAGATTTTGGATGTCTCTGTGAGTTTATTCCGTTTATAGTTCTTAATATTTCGTAAAGAGTTCAGAAACGATGTCTTGTAAAGTGTGCTTCACCGATAAAAAGTACGAAATGAAAAGGAGAGATCAACATGGGGACGTGGAAGTACGAGCTTTCGTGTATATAACGTATGAACCGCTTGGGACAGATTACGTTGCTGACCACGGTATCGATACCATTCCTGGTAAAGATGTATTGCGGGTTGCCTAAAACGTATTGGTAGGGGCAGATAAATCTCCTTTTATAACCTAACGCGTACCTAAGTTGATTGTTCTCAGTGTGCTGGCATTATTGTTGTGACAGTGGGCAAACAAAGCTCGTTTATATTAAGAATTCATAGAAAAATAACGAGCATTGTATCACTTGTCTTCTATGATCAAAGCTTTGTTTTATATGGAGAAATGGGGTCATGCATCTCGGTTGTGAAATGAAATGGGGACCCAACTTTCAAGGAAAGCTACAGGTTGTTTTATTTTTATTCGTTTAAAGGAAGCGTCTTTATAAAAATAATTCTGTTTGGCATTCCTGTGAAAGACAAGACGATTACTGTAACCGTCAGTGGAGGGATTCTGCCGGAATTCCTTTGAATGTCGCATCAGACGTTTGCGCAATATTCGCGCTGCGACGAGACGCGGGCCGTCCTGGAAATGACGTTGCGCCGTAGCGTAGCGGCCCTCCTTCCCCTGCCGCTGTTTCCTCCCGAGGCGTCCTCGCTCAATGTCGCAAGTTTTTATTTCTTCACTAAAGTTACTGCCTACAGCGACGCCGCCTGTTTTCTGTTTGAGAATTTCTTTCTCGTTCTCTTTGTGTCACGGGTCTTACAGCTTTTGTTTATTTCTCTTTTATCTACTAGATTCTCCTTGGAGGATAAATTCTTCTAAATACGATAAAATGGGAACTCATAAACCAGAATAAGTCTCACTGCAATTATCGGATTGTGAACAGTGCGCTGTGGAATGGGCTACAGATGGTGTTCGAGCTTCTTACGACTTGCATACTAACAAGCAGTTTCCTGTTAAAACTGGTGAGAGAAACCTTCATGGTACCACACAACTTTAACACTCAGGTATTTCACTTACTTGGTCGCTTTTTAAGTGGTCCACTATTCTACTGCTTTGTTCATTTCTTCCTATCTTTCGTTGAACGTTACATCTCTACATACCTGATTAACTCATCGATTTCAGAATTCTTATTTCTGTCTACCAGCTATGACATAATAATGCATCTAACCGGAATGATCACATCAATATCGTCTACTTTCAAATAATGTGTAACATGCTGTCGCTCGATGTGACAATTAGCTTGAATAATGAATCACAATGAACTTTGGTCACTGTCTGGGAGCCTTGAGGATTTGGGAGACAGTACTGCGACATAAAATTAAATAAATCTTTGTAACATATATTTTAGACATGAAGTGTAGCAAGGATATTATTCGAAGGAATTTGATGTCTATCACGGAAAGTATTTTTACGTAAGCTGTCGTTATCAAACGAACCAAGTTTCAGGACGTAAAAATTAGCTACTGCTCCATCTAGTTTCAAAGCAAAGATGTCCAACAATTTGAGCAAAGCTGCGGTATGTGGCTGGTGCGATGCTTCGGGGCATTTTACAGAACGAGAAAAATGCCGTCGATATCGGTCACAGACGACACTCCACAAGCGATCGAGGAGATGATTTGCTGCAATTGCAGATTCTCCATCGATGAAGACGTTCACACTAACCACGTTCTGCAGCTTTGCTCAAATTGTTGGAACTCTTTGCTTACGGCTGAATAAGACATTACATTTTGCCCATATTCTGTCAAAGTTTCACCTTGAATTTGAGTACAGTTTAGACTGCTTCCCGACGCGAAATAGTACTATACCTCGTACTTAAACTTTGGAAATTGTTTCCAGTTGCTGCGCTGTTTCACTCACAGACTATGATGCAAGGGGTTTTCGTGCCGCAGCCGAACTCTCTCTGCAGGAAAAGCAGAACATTTACTCTGTTCCGATACTGCATCTCACCTGTTTCGCATTTAGAGCTGTGACTCTGGTTTAAAACATAGTTGCCTATGCATTTGATAGATATGTAGCTATCAGAATTTTTAATGATTTAATAAATCTTTCATATATATCGTCATTGTGAAGAAACCTCTAACGGAACTGATTGCATAATAAGTGTACAACAAAACATACGGCTCTAGGTAGAGAGATGGCGAATGAAGGGCATTTTACAGTAAGATATCCATGCTTGGTGCCTCAACGATTACGGATGCAGAGTATTATCGAAAGATCCCTCACAGAATCCAAATGAATTCTTGTTACATGTAAAAGCTATTGGTAGCATCCCGTTTAATGTCCAGACACTCATGGGTGCGACAGGAACTGATATTGAAAGTAGCAGAGCAGAACCAGAAGTACAGTTTGGTTCTTGCGAAGAATAAAACTACAGCCAGCCGCTGCCGATAATCCTACCGGTTTCGAACAGAGAGGTCCATCTTCAGGCCGCTGTTCACGTTTAAATACACTCCTGGAAATGGAAAAAAGAACACATTGACACCGGTGTGTCAGACGCACCATACTTGCTCCGGACACTGCGAGAGGGCTGTACAAGCAATGATCACACGCACGGCACAGCGGACACACCAGGAACCGCGGTGTTGGCCGTCGAATGGCGCTAGCTGCGCAGCATTTGTGCACCGCCGCCGTCAGTGTCAGCCAGTTTGCCGTGGCATACGGAGCTCCATCGCAGTCTTTATCACTGGTAGCATGCCGCGACAGCGTGGACGTGAACCGTATGTGCAGTTGACGGACTTTGAGCGAGGGCGTATAGTGGGCATGCGGGAGGCCGGGTGGACGTACCGCCGAATTGCTCAACACGTGGGGCGTGAGGTCTCCACAGTACATCGATGTTGTCGCCAGCGGTCGGCGGAAGGTGCACGTGCCCGTCGACCTGGGACCGGACCGCAGCGACGCACGGATGCACGCCAAGACCGTAGGATCCTACGCAGTGCCGTAGGGGACCGCACCGCCACTTCCCAGCAAATTAGGGACACTGTTGCTCCTGGGGTATCGGCGAGGACCATTCGCAACCGTCTCCATGAAGCTGGGCTACGGTCCCGCACACCGTTAGGCCGTCTTCCGCTCACGCCCCAACATCGTGCAGCCCGCCTCCAGTGGTGTCGCGACAGGCGTGAATGGAGGGACGAATGGAGACGTGTCGTCTTCAGCGATGAGAGTCGCTTCTGCCTTGGTGCCAATGATGGTCGTATGCGTGTTTGGCGCCGTGCAGGTGAGCGCCACAATCAGGACTGCATACGACCGAGACACACAGGGCCAACACCCGGCATCATGGTGTGGGGAGCGATCTCCTACACTGGCCGTACACCACTGGTGATCGTCGAGGGGACACTGAATAGTGCACGGTACATCCAAACCGTCATCGAACCCATCGTTCTACCATTCCTAGACCGGCAAAGGAACTTGCTGTTCCAACAGGACAGTGCACGTCCGCATGTATCCCGTGCCACCCAACGTGCTCTAGAAGGTGTAAGTCAACTACCCTGGCCAGCAAGATCTCCGGATCTGTCCCCCATTGAGCATGTTTGGGACTGGATGAAGCGTCGTCTCACGCGGTCTGCACGTCCAGCACGAACGCTGGTCCAACTGAGGCGCCAGGTGGAAATGGCATGGCAAGCAGTTCCACAGGACTACATCCAGCATCTATAAGATCGTCTCCATGGGAGAATAGCAGCCTGCATTGCTGCGAAAGGTGGATATACACTGTACTAGTGCCGACATTGTGCATGCTCTGTTACCTGTGTCTATGTGCCTGTGGTTCTGTCAGTGTGATCATGTGATGTATCTGACCCCAGGAATGTGTCAATAAAGTTTCCCCTTCCTGGGACAATGAATTCACGGTGTTCTTATTTCAATTTCCAGGAGTGTACAATAGATTTTTGGGTAGTGAAGCAGTCGAAAATTCTACGTCATTATGTTGGAAGGCTGTTTGCATATGCTCACGATACACTGAAGAGTATATAAAGCACTTGTTTGATGTATATACACCTACATGGTGTTCAGCATCACATACACATCGAAAAGCTTTGTCACATGAGAAAGTACGTACAAAGATGACGATAACACGAATGTATTAAAGAACATAGCAATATCAATTTGCAGCCAGTTAATGTTTTTTATTCTTTGCAATTCATCCTGTATGTCGTACACAGTCACGCTCTCAAATTATCAGTTTTCGACAGAAAACGAAAAAGCCGAAATGCTGAATAAGTTTTCAAATGTTCCCTTACATAAGTATTGTATCAAATATTAATGCTCAGATCACTCAAAAGATGATGGCAATAGATATTAAAGTTAGTGGCACTGAGAAACAGTTAAAATTACTAAAACTGAACAAAGCTCACTGGACGAAAGTTAGTCAATGCCTGAAAGAACCATACAGGTCACTTTAGAGCGCTGTATATGGTGATCACGTGGTAGCATACGGCCACGTAGTTCATGGCCATGACGTGGCATGCATATGCCAGTCACTTTAGTGGAATTAGCTTAGGAAGGTCGGTCGGACTGAAGACCTGACAGACTGGCCTAAAGCACCAAGCGTATTTGAACGTGCTGATGACCGCACAATGTACGAAGTTGACTACTATCATGACGTAGAAAACGGATCGTCCAACGTATCTAAAAGGAATGCAGTAACACTCGCAGAAATGTAGCAAGGCGTTAGCACAGTGGTCACAAAAACATTGTGTCAGGGACCAGAGGCGAGCGTCACGGCTTGTCAAACACAACTAGAAAAGCGGCTGTCAGTGAACAAGGGTCCATATAACCAGATTCTGAAGGAAAATAGCATAGGTAAATATCTGCAATTAGTGGTCATTTGGAATCGGGAATATCACAAAAGTCAGTCCCTCAGAACGGAAATTAATGCTCCACGTCTTCAGTGGCCCAAGCAACACAAAAATGACCGGTAGCTGACTGGTGGCGCGTAACATAGCACGACAATAGTATAGCAAAGTACTCTGTGACGAACTTTGTTTGCATACACAATTCTATCAAAAGTATCCGGACACCTGGCTGAAAATGACATACACTTTCGTGGCGTCCTCCAT
Source organism: Schistocerca americana (assembly GCF_021461395.2). Classification (NCBI taxonomy): domain Eukaryota; kingdom Metazoa; phylum Arthropoda; class Insecta; order Orthoptera; family Acrididae; genus Schistocerca; species Schistocerca americana. Next base: position 298,405,479 of record NC_060126.1, on the reverse strand, counting down.
AGGTAATGCTGGAATTCAATGTGGTGTTGGCCCACCATTAGCCTTGATGACAGCTTCCGCCCTCGAAGGCATACGTTCAATCAGGTGCTGGAAGCTTTCTTGGGTAATGGCAGCCCATTCTTGACGGAGCGCTACACTGAGGAGAGGTATCGATGTCGGTTGGTGAGGCCTGGCACGAAGTCGGCGATCCAAAACATCCCGACGGTGTTCTGTAGGATACAGGTGAGGACTCTGTACACGCCACTCCATTACAGGGATGTTATTATCGTGCAACCACTCCGCGACAGGACGTGCATTATGAAAAGGTGCTCGATCGTGTTGAAAGGCGCAGTCGCCATCCCCGAATTGCTCTTCAACAGTGGGAAGCAAGAAGTTGCTTAAAACATCAATGTAGGCCTATGCTTTGATAATGCCACGCAAAACAACAATTGGTGCAAGCCACTTCCATGAAAAACACGACCACACCATAACACCACCGCCTCCGAATTCGAATTTAACTCTTGGCACTACACACGCTGGCAAATGACGTTCACCGGGCATTCGCCACACCCACATTTTTCCATCGGATCGCTACATTGTGTACCGCAGTTCGTCCCTACACAGAACGTCTTTCCACTGTTCAGTCGTCCAATGTTTACGCTCCTTACACCAAGCGAGGAGTCGTCTGGAATTTACAGGCGTGATGTGTGGCTTATGAGCAGCAGCTCGACCATGAAATCTAGGTTTTCTCACCTCCCACATGAGTGTCATATTACATGCAGTGTATCCTCATGCAGTTTCGAATTTCTGTGTGATGGTCTGGATAGATGTCTGCCTATTACCCATTACGAACTTTTTCAACTGCCGGCGGTCTCTGTCAGTCCACAGAGGATGCCGGCCTGTACGCTTTTCTGCTGTACTTGTCCCTTAACGTTTCCATTTCACTATCATATTGGAAACAGTGGATCTAGGAAAGTTTAGGAGTGTGAAAATCTTGCTAAAGACGAATTACACAATTGACACCCAATCACCTGACCACGTTCGAAGTCAGTGAGTTCCGCGGAGCGTCCCATTCTGCTCTCTTTTGATCACATAGTGTATGTGACATCATGTAAGCAGGTCAGTCTCCCATCCACGAAGTGACAAGCCACCTCCTGTTATCTATGGCGTCATCATCATGACGTGACAAGTCCCATCCATCTTACCTACCACGTTATTCGCAGTCCACCAACCCATAACTTCCTTGGAGAAGTGGCTGCCATTAAAACGAAATAACGAATTACATTACCATTTACTGAAACGAAACAGCCGCTCACAATGTAACCGCAGAGCTATCACCGTGATCATGATCTAAGGCATCTGAACAATATGAATACTGCACCATTCTTAAAGGCATAGTATTATTTATCAAAGACTACGCAATGGGTGTAACTATAAAGGTGACTCCACACCATCATACTCGAAAGTATCCAAGCGATGAGAACTACGCACAACTGGCATTATCTGTCATGATTTCTCAAAACATGTAATGATATTTGAGTACAGAACACCTGTGGCACTATCGTTGTAGCCTACTTGCTCTGCACCATTAAATAAAATGCACATGGCTCTCACAACAGCACCGCTAATAAAAGTTTCGGGTTTTGCAGCACTACTCGAGAACTATAGTTTGATATCTGCATCAGGCTTTGAAACACAAGGAACCTTCAAACTGAACATTTCCATTTGTAAATTGTTTTCGTTACTTATCCAAATACTTGAGTTTTGTTTATTGGCTATATTGATGAAAATTACTGATTATTCCATGAAATGAAATCAAAAATGGTGTGATTAATAGTAGGCTTACTGGTGTTTAACCGAGCTTTTATTTCAATTTTTTGCACAATATTTCGACGACGACCAGGGGCTTCCTCAAGTTCTGCGAGTTTTGTTGCTACGTACATTCGCTGCATGGACTCCAGCCTGACTGTGAACTGTTGTTCATCTCACGCAACCATTTATAGCAGAGTTCCATTCTCGACGCCCATGCGCCCTTTGGTGCTATTTTGTTTTACAGAGCACTCACAGATGCTCCGTGAAACGCAAATTCCCTCAGCGGTTTACAAATCTGACGGATGTCATGGTCGCCAAGATTTTAATAAACTGAGTGCCGAATCCCAAGCGTTATTTAAATTGAAACGAAATGACACAACCCCAGAGACTTTACTGGTCTCATAATGACGTGGTTTTATATATATATATACACGCTATTTCCTTGAGAAATATGTAGCAGTTAACAGTACACTGCAAAATGTCAACTTAAGTCGAACAGAGTAAGTTTCAATTCTGACGTCACCGGCTAATCAGGACGCTTCACATGCTAGTCTGGTAAAGGAACTTAGATCCAATCTGATTCTAAAACACAGACGTAAAATAACATTAAGGTTTGCATAATAATTACTGACAAAATTTACACTTTAATACTGCCATTAACCTCGAGAGTCTTTAAAAAACAGTTAAATTTCAACTGAATGCAATCAAGTACCTGTAATTTCTAATGGCGTATGTTTGTGCGTTAACGGCGAGCAAAACACGCACCTCAAGGTAGTTATCAACAAACTCAGATGGTACAAATATACACGCACCAAATTTGACACCAAGGTGTCCGAGAACTAACGAACGCACATGAGCTTCAGAATGAAGTGAAAGCTTCATACTTGGGAAGAAATTTAAGAAGGTATTTAAACTTGAATTTGGAACCAATAATTTAAATAAATGAAAGTTCACTCACATCTGGACTAGAGAACAAAGGATGACTCAGTGTAATATTCTAAAGTCAATAATTAAATAATGAGCAGTCATGCCAACAAGATAAAAATTAATAGCTTACTAAACATCAAGTTCTTTAACAAATCAGCTATATGCCAACACAGCTTACTCTTGAATCCACTTCGCCGTATAAAAACAGTTAGGGCTTCCTCCACTCCGAGTTACTGTGCCAACTAAAAGGCAGCTCCCGTCAACACACCAGAAGGAAGCAGAATTAGCACACAAATTACAGACAGCCCATTTAAACGAAGAGCAAGATGGAAGAGCATTGCAGAATTGTTTTCTAAATAACAAGATTTAAATGAAAGCAGTTCTTGAAAACATGATAACAGAAGCCAGAAATAGTAAGTGAGGCTAAGTTGCACTTCGCACATTTTTAGTTTAAAATATGCTAGTCCAGCCCCAGAAAATCATATATACACCAGCCAGAATATACAGCACTTTCGGTTGAAAACACGGAAGTTGTTGAAGAATACGTCGCACCGCAAACTTACTTGCACCAAGAACACAACGTTGCTAATCACGGGGAGAGTTCAAAATGTGCTCAACTGTAAAAAGATACGTCAAGCTGCCTGAAAACGCAAGTTGAGACCTGCCTTCCACCTGCGTTAGGGCTCCCTCTCTGCTAGCCGCTGTCCAGAAGTACATGGCTACAGTGTAGACGACTGGTGGCTTACTTAGTGCAGCCGGTCCCACTCTGATCCGTCCAAGCGTGTAAGCCTAGGGACCGATCACCTCAGCAGTCTGTCACAATAGGAACTTATCACAACAATTAGAATAAGAGGGCACTGGAGACAACACCGTGTGGAACTGCGACCCCACTCCCGGCTCTGCTCCTCGACCAGCCTACCAATCGTGATATGGTTCAGCACAAATTTCTTGTGGTTCTCAGTAACAGTTTTCGGTTACCTTGGAGGGACAAGTGAATGTGCTTAAGGACCGCTGGGAGATGATATTACGACGTTTATACCCTTTAGGTCGAGGGTTCGTAGTAAGAATGATGACTGCGGTCTTGGCGAAGCAAAGTTTCCAGAGGGAATTGCCTGAAGGAGTTCGTTTCTTAATGAAATCGCGCAAGTCCTTTAAGGACCATTTATGTATGTAGAAAATAACAGTAGTCGTATCACACTTCACTGGGGCAATCAAAAATGTGTGAAATATTATGGGACTTAACTGCTGGGACACTCCTTACCATACCCATGTCGCTGATGAAGGACAACGTATTGACTTTCGTTAATAGCCTGCAGGGGACGCTGTGTGAAGCGCTTGCCTGTTACCCTCCGTCCGTGGTTTGCAGGATCTCGCGCGAGAAAAGGGCAAGCTCAGTTTCTAATGAGCGATCCTTTCTAAAACTGTGCTGATTGGTCAATAGAGGCTTTTCCCTTTCAATTAAATTCATTATATTCTGTCCATTTTTACCCTTCTTATATACGGGGGTCATCTGTGCTTTTTTCCTGTAACTTCGGAATTCGCGCTGGGCGATAGATTCACAGTGTAGGTTTGCCAATGGAAGTCTCCAACACAGGGTGTCACGAGACGAAAGGTGGTGAAGCACTGGTTACTTAATCACAATAAATGGGTAAATAAATAAACGTTTCTAGCACAATCAAAACTATATTTTTACATGATAAGTGTTTGGTTGGTAATTATGAAACACTGTGTTGGATACGATGCCAGTACTGTGAATTACTTTGTTTTTCTTCAGAATCAGAGAAACTACCATAACTGAATACTTTTATTCCAATAGAATTCCCTTCCCCCTCCATCCCCCCCCCCCCCCCCCCCCCCCATCTTTTTACCTCGAAACTGTGCAGGTACCGAGACCCAGACCATTGTCATAGCACCATTTTCAGCATAAACAAGAATTCACTTCGTGAGTATGTTTATTTCACAAGAATCGAACACGGCATATCGGTATTGAATTCTACAATGGGCACACTTAATATTCTGCTTAGAGAGAGGAACAAAACATAGAAAAGAGTGATAAAACTAATATTCGATAAAGAAGACCCGCTCAAGATAAAAGCGCTTTTATTAAAACTGTCCTACACCATTCACAATACACTCTGGTTGACTTTTCGGAAATACTATTTCCACCTTACATTGAGAATCTGCAATGAAACTAATGGGTTACGAAATAGTCCTGGCTAGGGAAAGACAGCACCAGTGGATCAAGGTAGCTGATAGAGAACATCTCACATTGTTGTGGACGACTGTAATCAAATATGACTGCCAGGTTGTCAGTGCAAGAGGTATCAATTTTTCGCATCCGCTGGAGTGTCCAGGATGAAGTCCCATTTTGTGAGTGGTATCGTTTCCAAATACTATTGCATTTTTCAACCGCGGAAGGCGACATTGATCATTAGGGGTCCGTCCCTACGAGAACAGAAAATTTGTTGTCTCCTTAGATATGAGCTACAGTATATTACATTCATTTTCCGCTTTATAAATTTTTCATCTTCGACAAGATGTCATTAAAGAAGCTATTTTGTCTTTCAAACGTGCCTGTATCAAAATATTATGTTTGTAGTTCTAATACTGGAACTCCTCTAAGTATTATGAAAAGCCAAAAAAAAAATTGTTAAATTTTCTGGGACAAATTAACACATTAATATTCGTCAGATTCATCGACCGCCTTGCAGTCTTTCAGGCGGACCACTATTCTATGAAAGTAATATTTACATAGCCATGTTTATGAAGCTGTGCACTGTCTTCCATTAAAGACTTCTTTTATATAATAGTAAACATCGTCAATTTCCTGATAGTCATGTTTGCTTCTGCATCTTCTCAAAATAAAGGGATCTAGAATTTCTTTGCTTCAGTGAACAACCGTTACATGTACCAAGTGGAGAACCAATGTAGATAATGACCAGTGAAAGGCCTTTAGACAATTGAAGTACATAAATTTATGACGCTGCAACGACTCCAATCTGCAAAAATCAGCAGTGGAGGGTGAATGACAATGCCTGTCAATTTTGTTGGCCAATCATCATGTACATCATTAAATAAACGTCAACTGAAGATCCACAAACGAAAGGTAACAAGCAGTATGACAAGTGGCTATGCAAGCCTCAGCATTCCTGTTGGTAGTTTATTTACTACATCAAGCTGTATTCTCCTGTACAACAGCATCCTAGAAGTAAAATTTCCTCTAGTAGACATTTTCTTCTTTTTTTTTTTTTTTTAGTATGATTACTGAATCTCGCTGGAGCATGTTCTTATGGTATGTTAACGCTGCAGCCGCTGTGTTGGCGCCTCGCTGCTCACCGCTGCAACGTTTCGTCTCGATGCTCTCCGGGAGCTTTCTTACATTTACGCTGCACTCTTGCTGCTGTCACATCGCTGGTAGTGCGGGCATCTTATCACCGTAAGAGTTTACTCTGCTGCTCTCCACATCGCAAAGTGAGAGAACTATTTGCAGTGTTTGAAGCAGAAAACGATATTGTCTAATGACAGTAACAGTGATTTGTTTACCCCTGAAGTTGGTTATCGACACGGAGAAAGAAGAAGAAGTATGAATGCACATTCTGAACGTAGTGCGTTCTCACTACAGGTACATTCGCAAGTTCTGACAAAAACAAATTACCCAGAACCCATTTACGGGTAGTTACGAATGTTACAATACATTTTCGAATTCATTTCATATATTACTAAACCAGAATAGTTAAAGATATGAACATGGGAGCCAACATTATTAATGGAGTCTCCGTGTAAGAACGATTCGTAGGCCTACTCGCTCTGGTGTAATATTTCGTTAGTTTCCATCCACGTCAGCCCCATGTGCTCCATCTGCCATCTATACATCTTTGTGCTGATATTCTATCGAAAAATAGAAATATAAGTAATGAAAACATTAAATTAAGTAAAACAGAGGAAATAATTTCCTCAAATTATTACACAAGTTGTTATCAGTCACAAAGCGATGGTGGTTTTCTGCACGCCTCTCTGCCCGATAAATTTGAGTCCAAAAAACGGCTGAAAGAAGCGCCTGATAAAAATTTCGGTTTTCGTTCTATGTCTTGAAATTATCTGATAAGCAACCAACACTGCTGTCTACATATGGTGAATTCATTAGTAGGATTCTGGGAAACAGTAATCAGAATCCAAATTAGACTGGATACTGAACACTAGTGGAAAGCATCCTACAATATTGCTCAAGGGTGTGGATAGAGGCTTTGAACGTATACAAAAAAGGAAAGCACTAATCAACACAGGTTATTTTGTCCCGCGGGAGGCTGTCACGGAGATACTGAAATAACAGAACTGACGCATAATTTCCGTACGTGTTGTAGATTTGTCTGAAGATAGACGCAGACTATTCCGAGAAAGCCTACTTATATAGTTAATTGAATCAAAAATACGTGAAGCTAGGAATCGAGACTACAAGATTGGAGTAATGACAGCAGGCACGGAGATGTTACAGAACTCATTCCTCCCGCGCCCAATACGTGAAAGAAAAGAGAAAGTACCTTCAAACTGGTGGCATGGTAAATACCCCCTGCCAGGCGCTTGACTGTGGTTTCCTGAGTGTAAACGTAGAACTTGATTTATATCTGGCGAACATCATATCTGTGTAGTTTCTCTTCAAGAGAGAACGATTTCTTTCTGTCACGCTTTGTTGAATTAGATTCATTTTCCGTTTGATAAACAGTTTGTGACCTGGTGTTTGTACACGAGCTACATCTCAGAAAAGGAAATTACGACAACAAATATAGATTAACTCATTATTCTACAGACCCAAAAAAATAATCCTGAAGGATGTGGAATAGGTCTAGTACGGAAAGCCTACGAATATGCAACAGCATTGACACATTCTGAACCACTTAGAGCCCACCCCGGGTCAAAGGCGGTCGAGTGTATTACTCACAGACAGCCTCTTAATCACAGTCAGTCTCTTCGTTTCTTTTTATACAGACTTCGTACGTCAACGAAAGTAATTGGCCCGTGTCCTCGTGACGTCACTGTCAACAAAGAGTTTGGGCGCAAAACCAACGGATCGGTTGCTTGGCATCAGTCTCATTGACAAACCTTCCGAAGAAAGAGTCAATTTCGAAGTGTGCTTTCTAGGAAGTCTCTTTCGCATCCTTCGGCCTGTGAGAAGAAGCGAAGAGGTAGGTGAGCATCGAATTTTTCATTGTGTTGCTGCTGCAGCCTCCGAATCACTGACAGGTCGACGAATTTATCATGTTGCACTTCAGCATATACGCTCGCCGAGTATTTGTAGACTCACGTAACCAGAGAGGAGCAGAACTTCATTCTGCGCTTCCGAAACGTAGCTGTTTTCTCAATTTGTTATCTTCTTGCTCATGGAAGCGTGTGCCTGAATCGAATGTAAGTACATTTTGACAAACCTAAGCCCTCTTATTGCATATTTAATGACCATCTGAAAAATGATTCTCATCATATTTTGGTAAGTTCCAGCTACAAAATTGTGCGGTCTCTTGAATATCTGCTTTAAAAGACAGTTTCAGTATCAAACTAAGACCAGACGTCCAGGCATTTGAGATAATAAAGGCATCTGTCCTTATTTCTGCTAATGCTACAATTTACATTTTCATGAGAAGATAAAACTTTCATATTTGTAGCATACTTGCAAACACTCGCCAGAAATCGTGAGAAGTGTGGTATAATCAGTACATAACAGAGCCTTAATGGATGTTGTACAAGGTATCATTACCAAGCCTGGGACAAAATATGTCAAAGTGTATTATCTAGGCAGACCAGTAATTTCAATAGGGGTTTGCATTTCAAAAGTCCTACTCGTATACAAACTAATGTTCTGGTTGAGTTTGTAGATTTTAGAAGGTTTTGTATAATGCGGATTGGAATTTTTGATTATATTCACTACGGTAAGAAGTTTATACATGGTTAAAAAATAATCTATTCCCCTTATGCGATAAAGATTGTAATAGCCATCGCTGAGGAAATACGATCATTCAGAATCAACAAAGCTGTCAGAAAGAGTTCTTTCATTGCCACCACTGATACTTAATTCATGTTTTGCTAGTGCACTGATGGAAGTAATGGACTGTATCTTTGGTAGCCGGACGTGCTAGGCTCCTTAATATTAAACTAGGACTAGAGACTTTTAAAGAAATGGACCAATTTTGCTGTCTAGAAAGAAGAGTCGATAACTAAGGCAAATGGACCGCATAATATCAAGGACAAAAAGTGGAAACATTTTAAAATATAAACCATAAAATGTGGATAACATTTATAAAAAGTTATTTTAAAGTCAAACACTGCACGTCTGTGAAAAATATCAATGGGGAACATACAAATGAAACAATTCGATGCTTTTAAAAGAGAGAGTACTCATGGTCTGAACTTGGGCCTAGAAGTGACGAGAGGGATTGCAACTCAAATTAGTTTGAATGGTTCTGCAAGACGAAATTTAAAACCAGAAACACAAATGCGTAAGTTATTTTGATTAGGGATTCGATAGTGCCAATAAAGAACACAGAGGCTAGCTATCAATTTACTGATGGTTCTACATGAACAGTTGACTTGATGATTCTAACTGCCATGTTTAAATTTGGTTCTGATTCTCTTACTGAAATGGTCTTATTTGATGTATAGGATTTGTAGATGCTGTGAGGAAAGTAGTTCCAAAGCACTTTTCTGTATTAGATGTAGTAGAATTTGTTACTATTAGTTTCCAGCATCACACACCTACTTCAAAAATTAAAAAACACAATTACATATTTTTGTGGACTGCATGTTGAGTGACAAGTATTGTTGAATCACAGATGAGATTACCTTAATCTATGTTTCAGCAGGTGAGACTTTTCCTCCCTTGACATATTCAGTTCTATAGTCTACGCTACCTTTTGTTGAGGGACTGCATTTCACAGAAAAGTGGCTTTTGATTATTACTAGAAATCTTTGAGTTGACAGGAAAAGATCTATTCTTATAATGTTAAAAGATCTATGGTAACTGTCTGCATATAAGGAATGAAATATTCTGGTTCCATATTTTAATTAACGGAAAAAGTGATTTTAGTAATTTTTACACTAATGGGTTCTTCAAGACTTCACAATTTCGGCAAATTTACATTATGTATTTTGATAGCAAGATCACAGGAAATGTAGTTCTACATATAGTGACCAGAAAATGTCTTTCACTTTTTAATATATGTTATTAGTTTATGCCAATCATTCTCGTCAATATAAAAGTCTTAAGAAGATTGTTTTCACTCCATCAAACACTGTACTTAAAAGAGGACTTGATTTACGTTTCCTGATGTTTTCTCGAATGAAATCGCGGTTCATCTGGCGAGCTGTCAGTCAGAGGAAGCCCAGGCTGATCTATGAGTAGGCAACACCTGCGCCTTTACGCTGCCTTCGACCGCAACTAGTGCCGAATGAGAAGAAAGCAGAAGCCACAGCCCAGCCAATAACAGACGGGGCCACTGCTGGTAAACCAAAGCCTCATCCACTTCATGTAATCAACAAAGGCTCCTGCAAGATCAGAAAATAATTACTGTGGAGTGTCACAAGAACAAACACCGAAATGAATTCCAGTAACATACAGACATATTTACTGAAATGAAAACTTATTTTCTTTGTCCAAGACCGAGACTTGTCTGATGTTTGAGATGAAGAGAAGGAAGTCTCAAGATCTTATTATCTTCCTGGAGTTCCTGTTTCACCCAGCCAGCTGCAAAATTTTTGCCAACAGGCTACGCAGACGCTAAATTATCCGAGAGCCGCCGTCTGCAGAAGTGCAGTCTGCGATGGCACAACTAAGAGCTTAGATACAAGCAATGGTATGTTACCCATGTAGCTGTTACATACACAGAATTACCATTAGAGACACAGACGTTTCTTACTCTATTACTTTTTTAATGTGAGACTCTTTTTAATAAATGTCAATGTATAACTTATTTACCCACATCCATTCGTTTCACACCACACATCAATTAAGAGAACCTATATATCCATCTACATCCGGACTCTGCAAATCATTGTGAAGTGTATAGCTGAGGGTAGGTGCCACTTGGCTATGTATTTGTATATGTTCCATTTACGTTCTTCTATCAAGCACGCGAGTATAACTGCTTGTGATCCTTCCTTCCATAGTCTGTTCTCGCCTTTGCAAAACCAACGGCTATAAAAGGGGTGGCTTTGCAGAGTATTCCGGGATTCTTCATTTAATACATTTTCATGAAATTGTGAAAGCAGACGTTTGTCGGATATCTGGCATCTATTCTCAGATGTGTGCCATTTAGGCTTTTCGGAGTTAGTGGGACTCTCGCACATTAGTCATATGAACCTGTGGTCATGTGGGCTATAGATCTTTGTACACATTCAACATCAGCCCTTAGTCCTTTTTCATATAGGGTCCATAGACTTAATGAGAGCTCTAAGATGGACCACGTAAGTGTTGTTTAATAAATCTAGGTTGTAGACCTATTGTATTTTCAAAGTTTCCCCATGAGCCGAAATCCACCTGTGTGATCATTGCATTTCATATACCCAAACTGTCACAGTCAGGCATTACCACCGTTTTTGTGATTATACGCTCCTGGAAATTGAAATAAGAACACCGTGAATTCATTGTCCCAGGAAGGGGAAACTTTATTGACACATTCCTGGGGTCAGATACATCACGTGATCACACTGACAGAACCACAGGCACATAGACACAGGCAACAGAGCATGCACAATGTCGGCACTAGTACAGTGTATATCCACCTTTCGCAGCAATGCAGGCTGCTATTCTCCCATGGAGACGATCGTAGAGATGCTGGATGTAGTCCTGTGGAACGGCTTGCCGTGCCATTTCCACCTGGCGCCTCAGTTGGACCAGCGTTCGTGCTGGACGTGCAGACCGCGTGAGACGACGCTTCATACAGTCCCAAACATGCTCAATGGGGGACAGATCCGGAGATCTTGCTGGCCAGGGTAGTTGACTTACACCTTCTAGAGCACGTTGGGTGGCACGGGATACATGCGGACGAGCATTGTCCTGTTGGAACAGCAAGTTCCCTTGCCGGTCTAGGAATGGTAGAACGATGGGTTCGATGACGGTTTGGATGTACCGTGCACTATTCAGTGTCCCCTCGACGATCACCAGTGGTGTACGGCCAGTGTAGGAGATCGCTCCCCACACCATGATGCCGGATGTTGGCCCTGTGTGCCTCGGTCGTATGCAGTCCTGATTGTGGCGCTCACCTGCACGGCGCCAAACACGCATACGACCATCATTGGCACCAAGGCAGAAGCGACTCTCATCGCTGAAGACGACACGTCTCCATTCGTCCCTCCATTCACGCCTGTCGCGACACCACTGGAGGCGGGCTGCACGATGTTGGGGCGTGAGCGGAAGACGGCCTAACGGTGTGCGGGACCGTAGCCCAGCTTCATGGAGACGGTTGCGAATGGTCCTCGCCGATACCCCAGGAGCAACAGTGTCCCTAATTTGCTGGGAAGTGGCGGTGCGGTCCCCTACGGCACTGCGTAGGATCCTACGGTCTTGGCGTGCATCCGTGCGTCGCTGCGGTCCGGTCCCAGGTCGACGGGCACGTGCACCTTCCGCCGACCACTGCCGACAACATCGATGTACTGTGGAGACCTCACGCCCCACGTGTTGAGCAATTCGGCGGTACGTCCACCCGGCCTCCCGCATGCCCACTATACGCCCTCGCTCAAAGTCCGTCAACTGCACATACGGTTCACGTCCACGCTGTCGCGGCATGCTACCAGTGTTAAAGACTGCGATGGAGCTCCGTATGCCACGGCAAACTGGCTGACACTGACGGCGGCGGTGCACAAATGCTGCGCAGCTAGCGCCATTCGACGGCCAACACCGCGGTTCCTGATGTGTCCGCTGTGCCGTGCGTGTGATCATTGCTTGTACAGCCCTCTCGCAGTGTCCGTAGCAAGTATGGTGGGTCTGACACACCGGTGTCAATGTGTTCTTTTTTCCATTTCCAGGAGTGTAGTTTTGTTATCCTGATGTTGTAACACAGAACTTACAATTCTGCTGTAAAACTAAAGAGAGAATGCATACATTTGGGTCATCTTACGGAAAGGCATATAATTTTATTGTTTAAAAACTAAATTTACTTTTTATACTAGGAATAGTGTCTATTATTGACAGTTAATATGCATGAATTTAGCCAGATTGATTCTTCATGGAGCAGAAGAAATTGTTAATCTCTACCACAGTCTTACAGGTTTCTGGCATTAAGATCACGCTCATATCTTATCTGCCGTATCCGCTGTATCCCTATGGCGTGACTTCGAAATCCTATCTATTGCAGCAGTTCGGACGTGGTGCTTAACTATTGCAAAGTGAAAAATTACCTCCTTGTCACGGCAGCGTTGGAAAAATGCTAAATAACTAACCCGACGCGTTTTCTTTTTTCGCAGTTTCTTCAGCTGTCACACACTACACATTACCTGCTCACCGTAGAGAAAAGATATTTCTCCTCGGACTCTTTCGCAGCTGTACTTTTGAATGAAATCGTCTCGGTTTCCAAGCTGCGTATATTCTAATGTCATTCTTTAGCTTTCGATGGCTATCATCGCTACGAGGAGTAAGCAACTACTGACTGCCTGGGCGAAAGCTAATATTAGCCAGGAGGAACGATTTGGCTTACGCTTATTGCGTGAGAACGAGGACTTGGTTGTCTTCCCAGCCGACAAAGGAAATGCCATCGCGGTTTTCAACACAGAAGACTACCACCTGCATGTGCTGGATTTATTAGAAGATGAAGCATACCGCAAACAGTCGCGATCTGACACAGGCCATAGTGAGGAAGACAAGGACGTTATTAAAGGATTGTGTTTTACCAGACGAATTGTGAAGAAATTAATGCCTCGCGCCACCTGACCTCGCAGGCTTTATGGGCTGCCGAAAATACGTAAGGGAAATGTCCCTCCGAGGCCTTTTGTTAGTGCAATGAACTCGCCCACCTACAGACCGGCAAAACACCTTACAGGATTATTTGCGTCAAAACTAGGACATTGTGAACACTACGTTATAACCTCGCAGACATTTGTTAAAACACCCAAGAAATGAAAATAGGCACAAAAGACATAATGGTTAGACTGGACGTAGTGTTACTTTTTACGAGGTTTCCATTACAGGACACCCTGGATCTTTTATCCCAACAGTTTCTTCCTGATATCTTCAGGTAGTTCCGCCATGTTATAATGATAACATACTTCTTGTACCGCATCGAATATCATGAAATGGTGGATGGCTCAGTGACTGACTCACCACTGTCTACTACAGTCACGAGTTACTTCATAGAGCAGTTTGAGGAGCAGAATCTGTACTCTGCGGTATTTCGTCTGTCTTGCTTATTAAGGTTTGTGAATGACTCATTCCTGATATGGCCTCGCGGTGAAAGTGCCTTGCAGCAGTTCGTGGATCACATGAACGGTGTCCATCGCAACGTAAGATTTTCCATCCAGATGGAGAAGGATGGCAAGCTACCGTTCTTGGATGTTTTAGTTGAGCGGAAGGCAGGAGGTCAGCTTGGCCATTCAGTGTACAGTAAACCGTCGCATACTGATCGATATTTCAACGCCGTAATTTTCACCAACTTGTACACAAGAAAGCGGTCTTGGGTACGTTAATGGACAGAAGCAAAGTTATTTCTGACGATGACCACCTACAGTCAGAATTGCAACGCTTGGGACATGTCTTTAGAGAGAATAGATTTAGCAAGAGGAAGATTGAAAACGCTTTAGCCATCGAAGAAGGACACATTGTGAATCGACAGAAAAAGCAAAGCCGGCTGCTTTCATGCCATACTGAGGGGCAACGAGCAGAAAATTAGGACGTATACCGCGGAGATATGAATTGAGGCTAATGTTCCGGCCTGTCCCAAATATGCGAGATATGCTGCGCCCTTTTAAAGAAAACATAGCTCCTCTTGAGCTCGGTGTATATGTTGTCCCTTGAGAGTGTGGCAGCATCTATACAGGTCACACAACTCACGAAGTTGCAGAGTGTTGTACCGAGCACAAGAGACGCGTTAAACAAAGGGAAATTGACAAGTCGGCCATAGCTGAGCGTTATCTGGAAAACGCACACAAAATACAGTTTGTGAACACGACAGCCTGGTCTCATGCGTCAACATACTGGGATTCCGTTACCAAAGAGGCGGCTGAAATTACAATGAGCAGCAGCAATTTTATCAAAGACCAGGAGTACACACTGAATAGGGTGTGGGGGTGGGCTTTGGACGTCGAAAAGAAGCAACGATGGATCCTTAACGCTTGTAGGGAGGCGGGAGCGGAAGTTGCAAACATGGCGCCTATCCCTGGCGGCACCTGACGTCACTCGGTCCCGCGGCAGGCCGGAGTTGCTATGAGCTGCGCAGCTCACCTTCCGCACAAGCGTCGTTTCAGCCTTCTCTGACTGGTACCAGCGTCAGTAACCGTGGCTGTGTAAGCGGAAAGTCGTTCCAGCCAGGGCAGTCAATAGTTTTAGACCTGATGACAGTGGAGATGGCCGACCAGGGTGGGCGAGCGGTTCTGGGCACTACAGTCTGGAACCGCACGACCGCTACGGTTGCAGGTTCGAATCCTGCCTCGGGCATGGATGTATGTGACGTCCTTAGGTTAATTAGGTTTAAGTAGTTCTAAGTTCTAAGGGACTGATGACCTCAGAAGTTAAGTCGCATAGTGCTCGGAGCCATTTGAACGGTTTGATCCAGTGGAGATGGTAGCCATTGGAAACTTGAGAATTTTATTTGAACTGACATGGCTTGTAAACCGAGAAGATTTCATTCAGACATGCCACCATGATAGTCTCCGAGGACACTCGACATGATCTGTTGCTGAGACATGACGATGGCAGTTGTTGTAAGCATCATCCATCTATCTTTTTACAGACACACGAATTTTTATTATCTTTTTCTTGTCGTCATTTGCACTTTCTCTTTAGAGCTGAAAGTACAACAGGCCTTTCTTTCTCAGCAATTTCCTAAGTTCTTTGTTACAATACGGTGGGCTTTTTCCGTCCTTAATCGACATACCCGGCCCATACTTCTCCAGAGTATGATTTACAATCCGTTGAAACTTCGCCCATCATCCCTCAACGTCCATAATGCTGGAACTAAATGATGTCAGTTTACTGTCTAAGTTTGGTTTCGAACGTTCCCTAGTGTTACCAACCTGTACAGAAGAGGAAAAGTTGCGGTCACGCTGCACTCCGAAGGAGTGCAAATACATTCAGTGGAGATGCAGCCCCTAAATGTCCATAGAAAAGGGCTTAAACGTCCGAAGGTCTCAGCAGAGTCAAAGGTTGAAAAGAACGTCTTCCTTTTGCTTAACGGAATGCGAACTGTCGTTTTCGATCACGAAATACGTCGAAGTCAAAGTTCCAAGGAAATAGAAAGTTTCATTGAGGCCTTTTATGCCATCCCCCTTTTCTTATCGTTTCCGACAGGTGCCGTGTCTGAAATGTGTTCCTCTGTCACCCATAAGAGAACCGCGTGCTTTGAACGCAGGGTTTCACAGTTCCTGCTGCTATCGCAGGGGCGTTAAAAGAAAGGGTGAAATGTGCTGATCTTCCCATCGCGTGACACGTCCAGGGTGGCGCCCAAAAGAGTTATGGTGAAATTTGATGCCAATGTACCATCTTTAACCTACATATACGTCACATTACTTCTGATCTGTGGTTCATTTTTCAAAGTATTGACACCTTACGGTTTGAAGCGTGCCGAATCAGAGGTTGACTTAGCACTACGTCATCAGTCTCTTAGACGTAGAACTACTTAACCTAACAAACCTAAGAACATCACACACATCCATGCCCGACGCAGGATTCGAACCTGCGACCGTAGCAGCTGCGCGGTTACGGACTGAGGAACTTAGAACCGCTAGGCCACAGCGGCCGGCTGACGTAGCAGGCCCTCTTGCTTTTTGCACCATTACAGAGGAAGATTAGAGGCATTTTTGAGCCGAATTTCAAACTTATGTATCTAAATGGGAGACAATTACGGGGATTCGAAAAATGATCCTTTAATTCTGTTGTGCAATGTATGTTATTGTTCTCAGTCTCTTACAGAAATTTGCCACGTTTATATTGCAGAGTTATTTTTTTGTACGTGTTACAGCTGAATAAACTCCATAATTATACTCTATCCCATCCCCGATGGCCGCTTTCATAGTATATTTTTGTGTCTGTACATAGTAGACTACATATGAGGTCACGTTGTTCCTGTGCTCTAAAGTCTTCTGCTATGAAATGTAGTCACTCATTAAAAGTAGCATTATACTAAATGTAAGTAGTCTTAAGTAACCTAACACGTTATTGGATCTATTTCCTTCTACCGTTTAAAACTAATTACACTACTGGCCATCAAAATTGCTACACCAAGATGAAATGCAGATGACAAACGGGTATTAATTGTACAAATATATTATACTAGAACTGACATCTGATTACATTTTCACGCAATCTGGGTGCATAGATCCTGAGAAATCAGTACCCAGAACAACCAGCTCTGGCCGTAATAACGACCTTGATACGCCTGGGCATTGAGTCAAACAGAGGTTGGATGGCGTGTACAGGTGCAGCTGACATGCAGCTTCAAAACAATACCACAGTTCATCAGGAGTAGTAACTGGCGTATTGTGGCGAGCCAGTTGCTCGGCCACCATTGACCAGACGTTGTCAGTTAGTAAGAGATCTGGAGAATGTGCTGGCCAGGGCAGCAGTCGAACATTTTCTGTATGCAGAAAGGACGGTACAGGACCTGCAACATGCAGTCGTGCATAATCCTGCTGAAATGTAGGGTTTCGCAGGGATAGAATGAAGGGTAGAGCCACGGGTCGTAACACATCTGAAATGGTACGTCCACTGTTCAAAGTGCCGTCAATGCGAACAAGAGGTGACCGAGACGTGTAACCAATGGTACGCCATACCATCACGCCGGGTGATACGCCAGTATGGCGATGACGAATGCACGCTTCCATCGTGCGTTCACCGCGATGTCGCCAAACACGGATGCGACAATCGTGATGCTCTAAACAGAACCAGGATTCATGACGTTTGGCCATTCGAACACCCAGGTTCGTCGTTGAGTACACCATCGCAGGCGCTCCTGTCTGTGATGCAGCGTCAAGGGTAATCCCAGCCATGGTCTCCGAGCAGATAGTCCACGCTGCTGAAAACGTCGTCGAACTATTCGTGCGGATGGTTGTTGTCTTGCAAACGTCCCCATCTGTTGACTCAGGGATCGAGACGTGGCTGCACGATCCGTTACAGCCATGCGGATCAGATGGCTGTCATCTCGACTGCTAGTGATAAGAGGCCATTGGGATCCAGCACGGCGTTCCGTATTACCCTCCTGAACCCACCGATTCCATATCCAGCTAACAGTCATTGGATCTCGACCAACGCTAACAGCAATGTCGCGATACGATACACCGCAATCGCGATAGGCTACAATCCGACCTTTATCAAAGTCGGAAACGTGATGGTATGCATTTCTCCTCCTTATATGAGGTATCACAACAATGATTCACCAGGCAACGCCGGTCAACTGCTCCTTGTGTATGAGAAATCGGTTGGAAGCTTTCCTCATGTCAGCACGTTGTAGGTGTCGCCACCTGCGCCAACCTTGTGAGAATGCTCTGAAAAGCTAATCATTTGCATATCACAGCATCAAGTTCCTGTCGGTTAAATTTCGAGGTGTAGCAATTTTGATGGGCAGTAGTGTACAAACCTAAGTGTATTTTCGTACTTTACGAATCTATTACTTTGCAACATAAATTGTATAACTGCAAGAGTCTCTTTCACTGAAGTTCCTCCATATATACTGTAATTCCGCATCTCCATCATACCCTACGGTATTTATTCCGCTTCCGACTTTTATTGCTTTCTATACTGGTTCTACCTTCTCATTTTGGTTGTCATTGCCTCGGTGACAATTTCCATTGGAAACAGGTGCTAAGGGGCGAACGGTAAACCGACGCATCTGTCCTTCACTGCGGCCACTGACGAGAAACGTCTGCTCACTGAACTTCTCTTCATGATCCTTTTACGACATCGATGTTCTTGCCTACGCAGTTAATGGACGCTCTGCTTACTCATGACACCTCGTTCCCTGACCGGACACAGCAGATGTCAAGATTGATCGACCCGACACTCCCCAATGTAGGAAATTGTTAATAGAAATCCCCGTGGTGACTAGAAATAGAACAGTAGCCGCATTATTTAATAGCTACCTAACGACAAAGCGGGCATTCGGGAGTTTCAGTCTGTTACGGTGGTCAAGCCAAAATCTCTCAAGCATTTACATTAGACTGTCATAGTATATGGCCATCCATCTACTGCCGTGGTGCGTTACTTAACTGTGCGTTACGCTCAAATTGTTTATGGTGTTATTAACACATTATGTAAATTGAGACGTTTTTATGTTAAGAAGTCCGTCAAACAATTGCAGATTGCGCATTACATAGATTGGAAAGACTATAAATAGTTTCCTATCTATATCGCATTCGGGCTTCACGGAGAGAATACAAGCGCAGCAATAACAGCTTTCATTATGTTTTACTTTCATTAACAATAATCGATGGTTTCCGAAAGCCTGAAAATGGTTTAACGATATAAAATTCCAGTAGTTTTGCTTTTCTCATGTATAACATTAGGTTTTTTAGATATTTACCCCCACTTTGAAGTGCATTTATTTACATAAGTAGTGTCTATGTGGTTTGTGTTTGTGTGTGTGTGTGTGTTTGTTTGTCTGTGTATGTGTATGATTGTGTGTGTGTTGCTTTTGTTGCCCTGCTGTCATCTTTGTTTGCTTTTACTGCGATCAGGAAATGTAAATCTTGGTATTATATACGCGCTAATGTTAACAGATAGTGCTTCTGGTGTTTCTGCTTACAATTACTGTTTTTCCCTCATTTAACAGAGCGTCACACGCAAGATGACCATCACTCAAACTGCAATTGTACGCAAAAAATATGTTACATAGATATTACGACTATATTGTTTTGCAAAGTGTTTGGGTACCACCTGAGCTGCTAATTTACGTAATATAATCCACTAAATAAAAAGTTGTCACTTATAACTTCTGTAAGTAAAAAAGCCATTTTAAATTGTTGTAACTATTGAGCGGAAAATAATAATGAAAGAAAATGTTTATGGATTCACTGGAGTAATTATCTAGAAGAAAACATTTGAACAAATTAATCGATTCACTATCCAGCTTCTCACTGCAAATTTTTCCTCATGACTTTTTATGATATACAGGTACTGGTAACGCCATCTAATTGATTCTTCGTGATGTACGAAAGTGATGAACGTTCCTCAGTATTTGTCAGTCGAAGTCCATTAATTTTAATGTATGTTGCTATGGTTGATTTTGTAAGTGGTTGTGTTTGTAACTGCTGACGTGTTCAGTTGTGCCTAATATGAAAACACCTGCCAGTCTGACGTAAGTATTAGCTTGAGCAAGCTGTACATATAGAAATCCAGGAGATTATTTGTTGTCGATGTTTAAGATGTGAACTAATTTATTTTATACTTTATTTAGAAAATGGTATATACCGACTTTGTGTGCCCTAAACATTTTATGTATTTTCCGCTTGTATTTTAGTTGGCTACTATTTGTTTGCTGAAAGTTATGCTTTCCAGTCATTCTTGAAATTGTGCCTGTTCTTGTGATTTTCTATGCGAAAACTTTTGCTATTTGTCTGATACTAGGTTGTAAAGTTTATTTTCGTGTGTATAGTATCAGATACATTTATGACGGTAATGTTGGCACTGATGTCACCCTTGACTAAAATTCGGGAATTATTTACGCATCTTTTCTATTACACTATGGTTTTATTGCCTATGGTAGGTGGTTAATGAAAGGTCTGCTGTTTGATAAGATTTGTAAGAGCTCATGGCTGGCTAGTAACGTTGTTAATACAGACTACTACTGAATGCCAACTAAATGCAGTTAATGATTGGTTCTAACAAGAATAAATTCAACAACTTCAGCATGTGAACACTTTCTTGTGCATTAGTAAAGTGTTCATTATAGCTGCAATGGCTTCTTCAACAGGGATACTGGAGTAAAAGTTTGTGATTTATAATGATATAACCCGCCCTTAATCACGATTGACTATTTCTCGTATTACAGTTCTACAGGTTCTTACAGAATAAGGTTTTTTTTCAGACTGATTCTGTTTGGGAGAGTGAGGGAATCCCGTATTGCTCCTACACTCTACTGATGGTGTAGTTCGACATTCTTCCCTAAACATTTTAAGTTTGGCTCTTAATACGACGTCTTTAGCGTGCATTCAGTCGATATACTCATTTTTATACCCTGTCAAAAAGAAGTTTGTGTGAAAATAAACGTATCTACTTTAGAAGTACTTCGATTATCCTGTAAAACTGTTTCTTAATCTGAACGCTAATATTGGTCTGAGAACTATGCAGGCAAATCTACAAACTACATACGCAATATTTTTTGTCTTAAACAAAACAATATAGGAAGCGTAAGTAAGTGAACCATATAATACATAACTGTACTTAATAGTTTCTAATGAGACTGTCGATATTTGTCAAATTCAGGCCATCTTCGAATCACATGTAGAAATGGGGGTAAGAGTCACAAATATAGTGAGTACAATAACACACAGCATTGTTAAAAGATTGAATGTACAGAACCTGTTGAAGCTTGTACACCACATTTACATTGAATGGCCATTCAAAAAGATTTTACTTAACTATAACTTGACCTATAATAAACATATGTTCTGCCTCGAAACGTAAGTAGTAGTATACCTGTAACAAAGCTTAGTGTCCAGCCTATTGCTAATACTGTTTAAAGAACCTAAGTTACAGGCTGAAAGATATTAAGACATAGTCAAATGTTCAAATCTCATTTACTGCCCAGTTACAGCACGGCAAATGTACTTCCTTTTTCTTCTTTTGGCATTGTTCTATGGCGTTGTTATTTGTGACAGTGTCCAGATTTTTCTCCTTTTCACATTATTCTAGAATGCTGGTATTGTTTTATGAGTCAGGCAATTTTATTGGTTGGTGGCGGCTAGATGCCCTCACTCCACCATTTCCCGATGGGACATGAAAGAGTACCCCGTGTGAGATCGTTCTTCCACGTGCTCTAAGGTTTTATTGCTATTTATGTGGGACGCGACCTTGGGCGAGCCATGTATTTATTCAGCTGGATATGGGTAACCACTTAAAAATCATTGACAATCTCAATAACATTCACCAGCATCCATGTACTTTAAGATATTATTTTATTTTATTCCGAAGGCGAAAAATCATGTTCAGGCTAACAGCCCCTCGTCGCCATTTCGGAGGGAGGATTCAATGTGGGGCAACTTCCCCCCATTAAATCCTGGAAGAGGCCCCTTAGCGCGCCCAGATGCGTAGCAGGATTGCAACATGAGACTGTATGCAGTTTAGAAATTCACTGTAAATGAGATTGTGACAATACAGCGAGTTGTCTATGTGTTTATAAGGGGCAGCAGACTAGAAACGAGACAAATGAAAAAGGTAATCTATTCATTAGTTTGAAAGTAATCACCACGACTGTTAATAATTGATTACACTGTTGCTGGGAGACAGGACAGCCATTACCTTAATGGGAAAATTTTTACGGTTGGCCATGGACTATGATTCGTTCAGTTCTTCGACCGAAGCCAATTAATGGCCATGAATGTCTTCCTTCAGGGCTTCAAATCCATGGAAATTACAATGGGAGAGGTCGAGACCGGATGGAGGATATGCCTGCGTTTCCCATAGAAACGTCTGTAGTGTACTCGAAACAACATATGGGCGAGCTTCATAGGGCAACAGAATGGTGCCATCCGTCTAGCTGCTGGTCATCGACTTGGAACACAGCGCCAAAATTAATGCACAGCTGTGCGTGGACACTGCGAAAATTGAAGCGCACCACCAGTTCCAAATTCCCAGAAATGTTGACGCATGGCATCACTCTGTTGGAGAATAATGTCCGACCACATTTTGTCAAGGTTGCTTCAACGACACTGCAGACGTTTCGCTAGAAAGCTCTCATGCATATAGTCCCGATCTCTCTCAGTGCGATTTTACTATTTTTGGAGCCCTGAAGAAAGACGTACGTTGCCGTCGATTTTCTTCGGATGGAGAGGTGCACGCCTGGGTACAATGATGGTTCCGTATGAACCACAAACAATTTTCGGAGGCTTTGACCGTTTTGTCTGACAGTAGGATAAATGTGTTAATACACTCCTGAAAATTGAAATAAGAACACCGTGAATTCATTGTCCCAGGAAGGGGAAACTTTATTGACACATTCCTGGGGTCAGATACATCACATGATAACACTGACAGAACCACAGGCACATAGACACAGGCAACAGAGCATGCACAATGTCGGCACTAGTACAGTGTATATCCACCTTTCGCAGCAATGCAGGCTGCTATTCTCCCATGGAGACGATCGTAGAGATGCTGGATGTAGTCCTGTGGAACGGCTTGCCATGCCATTTCCACCTGGCGCCTCAGTTGGACCAGCGTTCGTGCTGGACGTGCAGACCGCGTGAGACGACGCTTCATACAGTCCCAAACATGGTCAATGGGGGACAGATCCGGAGATCTTGCTGGCCAGGGTAGTTGACTTACACCTTCTAGAGCACGTTGGGTGGCACGGGATACATGCGGACGTGCATTGTCCTGTTGGAACAGCAAGTTCCCTTGCCGGTCTAGGAATGGTAGAACGATGGGTTCGATGACGGTTTGGATGTACCGTGCACTATTCAGTGCCCCTCGACGATCACCAGTGGTGTACGGCCAGTGTAGGAGATCGCTCCCCACACCATGATGCCGGGTGTTGGCCCTGTGTGCCTCGGTCGTATGCAGTCCTCATTGTGGCGCTCACCTGCACGGCGCCAAACACGCATACGACCATCATTGGCACCAAGGCAGAAGCGACTCTCATAGCTGAAGACGACACGTCTCCATTCGTCCCTCTATTCACGCCTGTCGCGACACCACTGGAGGCGGGCTGCACGATGTTGGGGCGTGAGCGGAAGACGGCCTAACGGTGTGCGGGACCGTAGCCCAGCTTCATGGAGACGGTTGCGAATGGTCCTCGCCGATACCCCAGGAGCAACAGTGTCCCTAATTTGCTGGGAAGTGGCGGTGCGGTCCCCTACGGCACTGCGTAGGATCCTACGGTCTTGGCGTGCATCCGTGCGTCGCTGCGGTCCGGTCCCAGGTCGACGGGCACGTGCACCTTCCGCCGACCACTGCCGACAACATCGATGTACTGTGGAGATCTCACGCCCCACGTGTTGAGCAATTCGGCGGTACGTCCACCCGGCCTCCCGCATGCCCACTATACGCCCTCGCTCAAAGTCCGTCAACTGCACATACGGTTCACGTCCACGCTGTCGCGGCATGCTACCAGTGTTAAAGACTGCGATGGAGCTCCGTATGCCACGGCAAACTGGCTGACACTGACGGCGGCGGTGCACAAATGCTGCGCAGCTAGCGCCATTCGACGGCCAACACCGCGGTTCCTGGTGTGTCCGCTGTGCCGTGCGTGTGATCATTGCTTGTACAGCCCTCTCGCAGTGTCCGTAGCAAGTATGGTGGGTCTGACACACCGGTGTCAATGTGTTCCTTTTTCCATTTCCAGGAGTGTAGTTATGGCGATGCCTTTCGAAATGATACACAGTTTACTTACTTTCTTCAAAATGTGTCGTTTTCACTTGACTGCCTCTTATATATCAGGGTCATCTTAAATCACAGCGAATAAACTGCAAAAATTTTAGATATTTCCTTCGTAAAATTTATGAAGCAAAGTCTCGGAACTACGTGCAATAATAAAAACAGTATCACATACAAGACATATCATATTCCATTTGGATAAAATACAAATTGTTTTTTGTAATGGACATACTCTGTTTAAGCCTGTACGGCAGCCCCTAAAAGCTTTACATTTGGAAAAGCATTTATAGCAGACGGATTTAATTCCTGTTTGAGTGGCTCTCGATCGCATTGCGTCAAAGTAGTTGCATCACTAGTGATAATCCAAACAACTCTATAAATTCCGTCCGAAAAGGCCTCCGAAGGCCCAATGGTACCGACCGACCGCCGTATCATCATCTGCCTAATAGCATCACTGGCTTCGGATATGGAGGGGCATGTGGTCAGCACACCGCTCTCCCGGGCGTTGTCAGTTTTCGTGACTGGGGCCGCTACTTCTGAATCAGGTAGGTACTCAATTTGCCTAGCAAGGGTGGAGTGCGCTCTGCTTGCCAACAGCACTCGTCAGAACGAACGATCACCCATGCAAGTGCTAGCCACACAGCGCTTAACTTCGGTTACATGACGGGAACCGGTATGACCACTGCAGCAAGACCGCTTGCCTAGTGATTATCCAACACAATAAATTTCTCGAGGGTGGTCGCTGAAATTGGAATTAAATCCGATTGAACAACACTAGCGTTTTATCGATTTATAAGTTCAGTAAATCATTATGTAATTAAGTAAGTTATTGTGAGAGTTTTCTAGCGTGCTGCAGACTATTATTGATAATCATGTGCCTAATATATCTGAATTTAGTGAAAACATTACTGCAGGCACTAGTAGTATTCCCTAGACATTTAACGGTAATCTAAAAGATACTTATCATCCTGACATCTCAGAATTCTTATGCACCTTCCTTATACAGACTACTTACGTGAAGTCAAGGATCACGCAAGACAACAATGGTAGGAAATGTGGAACGTTTCTCAACAGACAAACGGCGGTTATTACGCAGTGCTAGCTTCTTCTCTTTTGTGCACTAAAGACGTTCGTCTATATAAAGTCATAGTTAACTTCATCAAGAGTACTGGTCACAATCTGTAGGTTTTAGTGGTGTACGTAAATTATAAATATGTCTTGCTGATGAAGATATTTCAGAATTGGTGTGAATTGTAAGCCAAGGCACTTTTAATTATTTTCCAATTCAATTCAATTCAATTTTTAAAACATTATGTACAAACCTGTAACAGTTAAGCTTTTTATTCTTGTAAATATGCATTTCTGTATTTGTTTATTCAATTATGTGTACACTGTCACTATATGTTGCCGATGGCTAAATTGAGTACACACTCAAAGGCCAAATAAAAAAATAATTTTAAAAACTATCTGTTATCTTGCACTGGAATTATGAAGTCTTGTAGCCCGAGTGGCATCTACCAAGCGCTCATGTGCTGCAATAAAATTTTTTCAAACGTGAAACAAAGTGTTCCTCGATGTGTTCGTACTTAATGTCCTTTCATATAATTCGTATTGAGTCAACAAAGCAGTGGCAGTGGTTGATGGAAAAAACTGATGGACGTGTTGCATATCAACCATATCCGAGATGTATTCGATGGGAAACATATAAACTGAACGTGATCGATATGTAATTGGCATTAAAAGCCGTTCCACTAAAACTTGTGTATATGCATTGGTGTATGCCACCGGCTAAAGGTAGTATTGAAGTATAAGATTTGCAGTCACTTCACTAAGGAGCGGTTGTTAGAATAGTTAAGTCTTCTTGATGTTACAGTTGCTGCTCAGTTTTTTTTCTCCACAGGTGCAAGTATGGCTCAAATATTGTTCCCAGTTACACCAAAGACTATATGGTTAAATATTGGTAGCTGCAAGACAGCCCACATGGAACATCAGCATAGAGCGGCAAAAGGTACGGGAGAAACGAACATATTTAGTCACTTGTCATGCCATTTGATTTGTTCACGTAACCAATGGTGTCTAATAACTATGTGATTTTGAACAATGCCATGTGTGTCACCAGTTACGTCTGCAGCATACTTCGTCGAATCGTCAAAAAAGAGCAGTCCACTCCTAATATACACTGCTGGCCACCGTAAATGCAACACCCTGAAGGGAGCATCCGAATCAAGTGAAATTTACACCATGGGTTTGCAGCGATGAGATATGCAACTGATTAGAATTTCAGCGCAGACGCACGTCACGCGCGCCTGTGGCGCCACCTCATAGCGCCATTTAAGGCTTGGCGATTTCGACGAGTGTACGTTCGGCACGTGTGTTTACCTTGTGGTTGTTTCACAAGACGATCAGTTATGCCTCGTAGAGAACAGCGAACATCGTTTGATCAAGTATCCGAGTTCGACAGAGGAAGGATAGTGGCTTACCGAGACTGTGGATAATCATACAGAGAAATTGCTAGTCGTGTTGGACGAAACCTAACAACTGTAATGCGGATATGTGACCATTGGATGCAGGAGGGTACGACGGACCGACGTGGTCGATCGCATTCACCTCGGTGCACCACTGCACGTGCTGATAGGCAAACTGTGCGCATGGCAGTGACGGATCGCTCAGTGACATCCCGAACCATAGCACAGCACATTGCGTCTGTAACGCATCATCCAGTGTACCATTCGACGCCGTTTGCAGCAGAGTGGTCCGTCCGCAAGACGTCCATTGCTTCGTCTCCCATTGACGCAGAACCACAGACGTCTCCGTCGCCAATGGTGTGATGACAGACGGATGTGGACGGCAGAATGGAATGACGTTGTCTTTACTGACGAGGCACGCTTCTGTCTGCAGCACCACGATGGTCGGATTCGAGTGTGGAGACACCGTGGAGAGAGGATGCTGGACAACTGCATTATGCACCGCCACACTGGTCTTGCACCGGGTATTATGGTATGGGGCGGTATTGGATATTACTCTCGCACGCTTCTAGTATGCTTTGCCGGTACTTTAAATAGCCGGCGCTACATATCCGAGGTGCTGGAGCCAGTTGTCCTTCCTTACCTTCACCCGGCCGAGGTGGCCGCGCGGTTCTGGCGCTGCAGTCTGGAACCGCGAGACCGCTACGGTCGCAGGTTCGAATCCTGCCTCGGGCATGGATGTGTGTGATGTCCTTAGGTTAGTTAGGTTTCACTAGTTCTAAGTTCTAGGGGACTAATGACCTCAGCAGTTGAGTCCCATAGTGCTCAGAGCCATTTGAACCAAACCTTACCTTCGGGGCTCGGCCACAGACATATTTCAACAGGATAATACGCGACCACACGTGGCACGCATTGTCCAAAGGTTCTTCGTCAATAACCAGATTGAAGTGCTTCCCTGGCCAGCTCGCTCTCCGGATCTTTCGCCGATAGAAAACATGTGGTCCATGGTTGCTCAACGAGTGACCCAGATTACATCCCCAGCTGCCACACCAGATGATCTTTGGCAACATGTGGAAGCTGCTTGGGCTGCTGTACCCCAGGAACACATCCAACGTCTCTTTGACTCAATGCCGAGACGTGTGGCAGCGGTGATCTCCAACAATGGTGGCTATTCTGGCTACTGATTCTGGCAGGAACCACATGTCACAGGCGTCTGTAAACGTAATCATTTGATACTTGGTCAACATGTTATCTACAAAATAAATTTTGTTGTGCTACCTCTTGTCTTCCTTGGTGTTGCATTTACGGTGGCCAGCAGTGTAGGTTTCGGCATTACGCTATGTGGTGTTTAATGGACAAGCCGATGTGATAGTGGTGTCCCACTGCTGTAGTCACGTTGTGGGATCAATTCATTGATGTCTGACGCATTCGTCTAACCACCAGTCCCACAAAAACGTCACATTTCCTTCACAAAAGGAAATGTCAGATTATAAAAGATCTATTCAAGAGACGTAGACCACAGTCTCCTTTGAAGACTCAGTGCTGTTATTCCACTCTCCTTCGTCGTCAATCCATATTACCTCTTCCTTTCACGCTTCCAGCAATTTGACCTACTGCTATGGCTGCGTTCGCCTAGCATTATCGTGAAATACATGTTGGAAGTAACACACTGGCTGCACTGTACCGGCTGTACTTTATTACGCTGTTACCTTAAATTTAAACACTTGAAAGGAACTGGCTAAAGCTTGAGTTTAGTATAATCCTTGTAGTTTACTGAACCGAATTGCATTGAAATTAATATATTACAGGGAGTCATTTAATCGAATGTAGTTTAGATCCTCATCTGACGTAAACTCAGTAGTATATCAACGCTTGAACATTTCCCTGAAATAGTTTAATTTTAACATGAATTTACTGACAGAGCTATGCCCCGAAGGTAAACATCTTTATTTGAACCGTGATTTATCTCAAATGTACAGTGAAAAACTTACCTCCCTCCCCCCCCCCCCCCCCCCCCTGCAAGAAAATTCAGTCATATACTGGTTTTTGCAGTATACAGAGCTTCGTTTGTTACAGAAAGCAGGTCTGTGAACGCTGTAAGTATAAGTAAGTGTTCAGGACACCACTAAAATATCTTTTATAAATCAGTATATATTTGAAGATAAATTATTGAAGGAAATCGGGATTCCATTTACGGAGAGTGCAAGTATGTCCATTGTGGTGTCACCGCCAGACACCACACTTGCTAGGTGGTAGCCTTTAAATCGACCGCGGTCCATTAGTATACGTCGGACCCGCGTGTCGCCACTGTCAGTGATTGCAGACCGAGCGACATCACACGGCAGGTCTAGAGAGACGTCCTGGCACTCGCCCCAGTTGTACAGCCGACGTTCATAGCAATGGTTCACTGACAACTACGCTCTCATTTGCCGAGACGATAGTTAGCATAGCCTTCAGCTACGTCATTTGCTACGACCTAGCAAGGCGCCATAGCATTTGATATTGAGATTATAACATGTACCGTCAAGAGCGATGTACACCAATTGTGGATTAAAGTTAAGTATTATATCAACTACGTATTTTATTTGCTACTATTAATTCCCTTAACTGTTCCAGACCTCACGCCAGTCAGCGTGTAATTAAACGCGTGCATTTCGGCCTCCTCTAGCAACGCAGTGTTGGCTCTTCTGCCAACACTTCATCCATGAACAAATAATAAATGGACTCAACGTACGACTACGTGTTAGTGAAGATGTGTGCCTCGTACGATAATTGTAACAATAGTCACTGATAAAACACGTTCAGGAGGACTGTAAGGGGATTAAAAAAAATACGGGAAGAAAGGAAATGCATTTGGGCCAGAGTACATGTTGTACAGCCGGTTGGTCGTTACACACGTTAAGATGTAACTTTACTACCATGGAAACCAACTAATGGAAATCCCACGACCATAACGCTCCCAAAAAATGGCTTCGTATTTTCCTGGTGATTAAGACTAATAATATGGATGGTCAATGAACATTCTGGACCTTGAAGACACATAAAATATCCGCTACGTAACCCCTCGTGCTTGCTATATCTTTGCTTACCACAAGTCTATAGTGATAAAAAGTCCGTATCGTCAAAAACTTGGCGTTCACCCACTCCTATTAAATATATTGTGGGCTGAAATTACTTCCAAACACGTACAAGCATAGTGAAGACTTTCATTGCCATCTCTTCGCAACCACGGCCCATCTGATGATACAGCCGTTATCAGGACACTCGTCCCACTTGACGCAAACAATCGAGCTCTCACAAAATGCGTTACCTCCTTCTTGATTTCAGATGTTGACGTGATTTTCACTTACCAATTTCATCTGACAGAACAAAACAAGAATGTGTGTTTTAGGTACAAAGACCTCATTGCTTCAGGAATGTCGACAGTGTCAAGGTACGTTTGCCTCAACAAATATTTCGTGTGCATCTACATCTACCTCATACTCCGCAAGCCACATAATGGCGTGTGGCGGATGATACTTTCGGTACCCGCTATCTGATCACACCAACCACGTTCCACTAGCGAATAGTACGCGGGAAGAGTGATTGTCGGTAAGCCTATGTGTTGTTTCTCGAATTTTTTCCTCGTCATCAACACCCGAGATGTATGTGGGGGGGGGGGGGGGGGGGGCGGGGGGGGGGGAAGTAATATGTTGTCCGACTCCTTGGGTAAAGTGGTGTCCGAAAATTTCAATAGAAAACCCCTGTGTGACTCACAGCACCTCTCTTGCATAGTCTGCCAGTGGAATTTGTTTAGCATCTCCGTAACGCTCTCTCGCCAGCTAGACGATCCCTTGACGAAACGCGCCGCTCTTCGTTGGATCTTCTCTATTTTCTCTACCAGTCCTACCTCATAGGGATCCCTGAAAGATGAATATTACTAAGATCAACACTACTCAAGAATCGTGCTAACAAGAGCCTTATAAGCCACTTCTTTCGTGGATGAGTTACATTTCCTTAAGATTCTTCCAATGAATCTGAGTCTGCTGTCAGCTTTTCCCACTATCTGTTTTATGGGGTCATTCCACTTGAGGTCGCTCAGGATAGTTAAACCTAGGAATATTACGGCAGACGCTGACTCCAGTTGTTTGTCATCGATAGTGAAACTATACAGTAGTGGAATTCTTTTCCTATGTATGCGCAAAATGTTACATTTTTTTTACGTTTATGGTCAACTGTCAGAGCCTGCACCATTCATCAATTCTCTGCAGATCGTTCTGCAACTTCTCACTACCATCTAGCTTTGCTACTTTGGTATAGACAACAGCATCATCTGCGAATAGCCTTTAAGAGCATCCGACGATTTCTACTAGACCCATTATATGTATTGTAAATAGCAACGGTCCTCTCCATGAACGTTGCTCTCATATGTGATGGATTAGGTAGTACTAGTACAGTAGTGAAAGTTAGAGTGATGAGTGTTCACTGTAGTACACGTTGAAACCTTTGCCAATATGCAAAGCTAGACTTCGCTTTGTCTAAAAGTACATCATCACTCTGACATCGTAAATTAATTGTGGTACACGTTTCTCAACTACTCTAACGGGTTTAAATTCATTGAGGCCATTCCCAACGCCAAAAGCTTGTGCAGGGCATCTGTTCTGCCATTGTGGTGTACAAGAGGAGAATGTGGTCTTTCGCTCCTAACACAGTGGGTGAAACGTACAGATGTAGAAGTTAAAAATGGTGTTATGTAGGCAACCCGCTGATCAGCGCAGCCCGTGTCGCGGTCTGCAAACGCGCCGTCCATCGCGTTGAGGATTACCGCGAGGGCTGCCCCTGCAGGTCGGTCGGATAGGCAGAGCCGCAGAACATTGCGCTACCGGCTCCGCTTCGCGCCTGGCTGCAGATGCGGCGCACCACCCACGTCACACAGTAGGAAGAGGCCCCAGCAGCCTACGCTGGAATACCAGAACCGACGATGCGGCACTCGCAATACTTCTCACAACTGGTTGTTGAACAACCATAAACACAGTGACACTCGACTACTTAAGTTTCTGCTAGTTTTCCTACCTAAGTGATAAAACTTTGTCTTAATATTCATAAATACTATCTGACAGCACAAGCTCTCTCAGAGTATACTGAATGAAAATGTATTGAACGCTTAATGTTCTTTTTTTGCTCTTCTTGTATGTGGCAGGGGATTTGTGTGTGTGTGTGTGTGTGTGTGTGTGTGTGTGTGTGTGTGTGTGTTTGTGTTTGTGTGTGTGTGTGTGTGTGTGTCTCAGGAGAATAGGGGGAAAGTTCGTGACTCACTCGACGTATACAACCGTGTAACGACTATTGATTAAAACACCGAACAGGAGTGATCATTGAAATATTTGCGCCACAGTACCGTAGCACCCCAGCACAGCTAAACAAAATGGCGCTGCCCCTTGACAAAATAGAGTATCAGGCATCCCATTATCTGCGTTAGAAGTGTAACTATAAGTGTAACATTGGTGGAAGTATGCGGCTACATTCCACCATCACATGAGCTAATAGAAGGGTTTGTGGGCAGACTCCTGGGAATCACAGTCTATACTGGGAAAGGTAAAAACTAGTTTCAGTTTGCAACACCTTACACGGCATTCCCTTAGGGGACGTTAACTTAAGACCTCGGAGCTCAAACATGGATTGACGATGTATGATTATAAACAAACTAAACAACATTAACTAATGATGGGCCTTGTAGTTCATAGCATTACAGAAAATAATACCTGACTTGGAATGACGATTCGAAGCACTGCATTTGGATTATCGAGTATTATGTGGTTTTCGCCTGGTCAAACGTTCCACTTTGTTTTTTCCTATGGAGACACCGACCAACCGAGGCAATAATTTCTTGTATCAGTATCTTGCGTTGTGTACTATCCATGATGTGCTGACTACAAAGGCTGAGCAGCCTCCTGACTCCTGTTTTGTCCTCTGTTGCCGCTCTCTCTTGGCTTCCTCCAGTTTTGCATTGACACACTTTCGCTTCCTTAGCACAGAGGGACTTCTCTGCAGCTTTTGTGATCCCATAGTTGTAGTTCTGTCGGCTAGTAAACTATACAACATTTAAACAGATTACATCATGTACTTAGATACGATTCATATGCAGACCAAAATCAGAAATAACCATAAACGGCAACAAAGTCTACCCATAATACAGGTAACACATTATAAATAAACGATTGAAAGTTGTAAAGGAAATAGAATACCTTTGTTATAAATGCATCTATCATTGTCATTATTATAAGTACACAGTTTTCTTATTACTGATTCCTCGCAATATCAAGCGTAATTAATTGTAAGTTAACGATTCCAATATTCCAGCAAATCGGGAGCCGACAAAACAAATGCAAAACGGCTGGAATGATCTACAAAGAAAACAAAGCGTAGTAACTCATATACTATGGAATTTTTGAGCTTTTCTGATTGCAGGTATAACATTTACCACACATGTTACGCTTACTTCAATTCCAAATCGAGTACCAAATTTGTAATATTATTTTAATTCATTCTTCTCATGTATTACCAAACTGAGACTGATGACAAGCAACCGATCAACTTAACTTTTGAAACAATAATCAAAAAAAAGACTAATCACGTTTGCAGACAAAAACCATCTATTATCTGACTGCTAGTCAGGTTTCAGAAAGAATCATGCCACCATAGATCCAATAGTGCAGCGGCGTCACTGAAGGCATAAAACCTCCTGGACTCCGTCGCTGCCATACTTTTAGACATCGAAAGGGTGTTCGACAAAGGGTGGCACAAAGGTCTATATTACAAGCTTCTAAAAATAGGTGCACCAGCGAAAGTCACCGCGCTCTTGAACGAGATTTTCACTCTGCAGCTGAGTGTGCGCTGATATGAAACTTCCTAGCAGATTAAAACTGTGTGCCGGACCGAGACTCGAACTCGGGACCTTTGCCTTTTGCGTGCAAGTTCTCTACCAACTTTCTTTGTGCAAAACAAAAATATTAGAATAAAATTACATACAACAAAATATAACACATTCTGTCTTCTTCCATTTTTCTTTTTTTGGTCGATGCATGAGAACGTGCCTAAGGGTGTTGCATCATGTGACGGGTAGGCATGGCACACCCCAACTTTGAGGGGGTCAAGGAAGACGCTGTGGAGATAACCGGTAAAAGTTTGTCGGTAAGATGGTTTTCGGGTGAGGGTGCTGTGCGCGGTCACAACTTTGTACCAGAAGTCTTTGTACCATAAGTTAAGGATTGTATGTGGACCACTCTGAAAGAAGTATTCTAAAGCCTGTCCTCGAAATTAGATGAGTATATGGTGCTTAGCAAGAGGGTCGTGAAATGTCTCGGGCAACAACAAGAAATCTGGGGTTACCGTCGTTGGCGGGGCACGGAGGTAAAAGCCCACGATTCGTTGGATGAGGAGCCATACGTTTCGTTTGAGGGGGCACGTAAGACGGTGCTCGTCGGTGTCTTCGAGCTGACAATCACGGCAGAGTGCTGAGGTGGCCAGTCCTTTGCGAGAAAGTCGACTATTAGTCGGGAATTTGCCGTAGACTAAAACATACCAGAGTGCAGACACAAACGACGATAAAAAGGGTGCATGCACACACCCCCAAACAGTTCGCCAGTTAATGTTAGGGTGCTGTAGCACCATGGGGTCGCAAAGGTTGGAAATCATAAACAAACGATAGTAATCTTTAGTACGGGGAGGACAGGTGACTAGAAGATCGGCCCAAACGTAGCTGAGTTCTATGAAACAATTGGCGACGTGGTACAATAACGGAGAAATAGGTGCCACATTGATTGGTGGATCGAGAGAAGCTGGTCGGAGGATATCTTAGACACTGTATGTTAAGGATTGGACCGGCCCCTGCCAGTGCCGCAACATATTATGGACAAAGAGTGCAGAATATCGTGCTCGCACGTTGATGAGTCCGAGGCCACCTTGTGCAGGGGGCAGTGTTAGAGTGTTGTAGCGGCCAAGGAATAATGGCATTGGGAGGATCTTTGGTGACGTGTACCAGTTTAGGGGCGACATACACGTTGACATAGGAACTTACGTTGGAGTTGGTTTAAGTTACGGTGCACTTGACCGCGGACATGGTGCCGAATCGAATGCAAAAGCCGCCGGTAAGCGAGGAGGTGTGTGTGGAGGTCGTAAATTCGATGTCCAAGTAACGAAGGGTGGTACTGCCAGGAAATGGGGTCGGCACCATAACCGGGAGGCCGCGCCTAATGTGCATCATAGTCGAAACTGTGTGCCAGACCGAGACACGAACTTGGATCCGAGCTACCCAAGCACGACCCACGGCCCGTCCTCAAAGCTTTACTTCTACCAGTACCTCGTCTCCTACCTTCCAAACTTTACAGAAGCTCTCCTGCGAACCTTGCAGAACTAGCACTCCTGGAAGAAAGACCTGTAACTTTCCTGGCCCATTCCGTGCATTTGACACCTGTAGAGTTTTTTTCTACAGGGAAAGCTGAAATGGCTGGCTCTGAGCACTATGGGACTCAACTGCTGAGGTCATTAGTCCCCTAGAACTTAGAACTAGTTAAACCTAACTAACCTAAGGACACCACAAACATCCATGCCCGAGGCAGGATTCGAACCTGCGACCGTAGCGGTCTTGCGGTTCCAGACTGCAGCGCCTTTAACCGCACGGCCACTTCGGCCGGCGGAAAGCTGAAAGACGCTATGTACAAGGGTATGCCAATTGCAACCGGTGATGTACAACGGTGTATTATTGCAGCCTATTAGGACTTCTCCGCTGAAACACTAGCACGTGTGCAGCAGACTGCAAGTGTGTAGTGTAATTGCTGGCGGTTATTTTGAACGCAACCTTTGATGGTCACTTGTCTCGTTACTTATCGTAACCAACATAGCTAATGGACGCACTAGTGTTGTTACTTAGTGTTTACTACCACAGGTACTGTACTAGTGTCGGTGTGGGAACAAAACAAAATACGATACCTCGTAAACGACCCAGTCTAGAACCTTGCAACAAACACCGCTGGCATTTTAATTAGCTCTACTTTTAGTTTGTTGATGAGAATAGCCACTGCTCCATTTAAAAAGTGTGTGTTTGCACAAAAAATTAATTCCTTCTGAGTACTATTACTATCTGCTAATTGGCTAACAGTGTGAGCCCCATTACTATCTGCTGATTGGCTAACAGTGTGGGTCCATGACTGCCAGTCCATTCTGTGAAACCTGTGCATCAGTAGTACTTTCCATTCCCACGATATCTGCAGCGAAAGTTGTAGGTGATTCACCCTGTGTATACATATTTTTGGTGATGAGAAATACTATACCAACATACTATCCAGCCCACTTTGACTTTTGCCAATCAGGCTGCCTACATGCAGTACCAGGGCAATCAGTGATTATGTGCAGGACCTCACAGCTGATCCGAACACAAATATACTCGTATGTAACTATTGTGAGTCGTTATTTTGCCCCGGTGTATTTGTTATCAAACAGTATACGGGTCTCTTTCGCTATACCTCATTTACCAGGGTGTCACTACGAAATTCACTAGAGATTAAGAGCTTATTCGTCATAGATTTAACGAGAAGACCACCGACCTTTTCAGGGTTGACCTGACTTCCACATATTTTCAGTTTAATGGAGAATACTATGAACAAATGGAAGGAGTCGCAATAGAGAGCCCACTATCGCGTGTGGTCGCGAAATTGTATGCGGAGAACTTCGCGCAAGGAAGCCTTGGCGTCGTCCATATGGAAACCCACGTATGTTTTTGTGTTATGTGGATTCCACGTTCGTCCTCTGGCTCCATGGAAGCGACAAACTCCTTAATTTCCTGACTCATTTGAACTCTATACGTCTCAACATTAACTTCTGTATGGCGACCGAAGCAGAGGGGAGGTTACCATTTCTGGACGTCATGGTCAAGACCTGATGGAATCCTGCGTCACGGTGTGTATCGGACGAAAACGTACTGAGACCTGTGTTGCTTGCAGACAGGTGCCACCATCTTTCGCATTCGACTGGGGTGCAAAAAACGCTAATACAGAGGCACAGCGCGAGCACTATTTCAGACGTAGTCTGCCGCAGGAAAAAACTAGTACTCAGAATGGCAGGTGAGGTGCGCTTTCAGCCGCACCACAACAGTGTTGAGACGGAAGAAGTCATCGAGAAACAGGGAGGTACTGCATTTATACTGTAAACTGGCGCGCTGTCGGGAAAAGTGTGACGCATATTGAAGAAGCACCGAGTAAAAACTCTTTTCCCAGTCCAATACAACAAGAGAATTATTCGGAAACGTTAAAGATGATCTTGG
This sequence comes from Schistocerca americana, assembly GCF_021461395.2. NCBI lineage: Eukaryota > Metazoa > Arthropoda > Insecta > Orthoptera > Acrididae > Schistocerca > Schistocerca americana. The sequence continues at coordinate 298,368,284 of NC_060126.1, read as the reverse complement.
TTTGCTGAATGCCGGAATATACTAGATTCTATGTCAGTGTGGGAAGACATATCGGGCAGACAGTGTGCGTCGACGAAGATCGTTGCCGAGAACACCAAAGGCGAACTCGACTAACGTATCCCAAAAAATCAATAGTCGCAGAGTACTGTTTGTACGAGAATAGCGCGATAGAGAACGAACTTACTAGGATCTTGGCACAGACCTCAAAATATTGGGATGGCATCGTTATGAGGTCATAGAAATTCACACCACGGGCGATATCATCAAACGTTTGAAGCAATTGAGGAATGTCGAACGAAGGACGAGATCAAAATATCACGATCCTCGCAACTAGTTTCACCTAAAATACTGTTTCCCCAGTACTAACTGTAAGAAATCTATAATTATCCGTCATTAGCCGTCAAGATATTTTGCTTTGACAAAATCAGAATTACGTTTGGAATCTGTTAATCAAATATATTATTTAACATACACACCACCACCATACAGCTCAGGTATTACTTCGTATTTTTTATGCGACTGGTTTCGTTTTGTTGCCCGTGATCTAAGGGTAGTCCGTTGGCTGTCACTGACAATGTACTGGATCCCAGGTTCATACCTCACCACTGCTTAAATATTGCAATAACAATAATCAGCAATAGCAGAAGAAGACTTCCCGAATCACAAGCCACTCTCTTCTGCCAACAGCCTTGTAAAAAATGGCGGATAAGTGAACACAGTATAATGGCGCTCTGTTGACCTGGAGGTGGGTAACAGCCCCTACAGGGAGGAAGAATCAAAAGTAATAAATGGCATGAGGACATAACTGATAAAGTGTCACGATCATCCTTCCATTGACAAAAGATTCCCCTCTAGCCCGCATTCGGATTTCCGGGAGGGACTGCCAAGAAGGAGGTGACCATGAGAAAAATATTGAATGACAACGAAAGGGTAATTTTTTACAAATCAAGATGTGGAATATCACAAGTTTGAGTGAGGTAGGAATGCTAGAAAATTTCAAAAGCGAACTGCCAAGAATACACCTAGATATTGTGGGAGGTCAGTGGAGTGAAATGAAAAGAGTACCAGGATTTCTGGCCAGATGACAGCTGAAATGTTATAACAGAAATAAGACTCGTTACGAATAGGAAGATAGGACAGAGAGTGTGTAACTATCAAGATTTCAGTGGTCGGTTGAGTCATAATTATTTCCAGCCATAGTGGCTATGTTTGTGGTTGGTTGGTTGGTTGGTTTGGGGAAGGAGACCAGACAGCGTGGTCATCGGTCTCATCGGATTAGGGAAGGATGGGGAAGGAAGTCGGCCGTGCCCTTTCAGAGGAACCATCCCGGCATTTGCCTGGAGTGATTTTGGGAAATCACGGAAAACCTAAATCAGGATGGCCGGACGTGGGATTGAACCGTCGACCTCCCGAATGCGAGTCCAGTGTCTAACCAGCTATGTTTGTGACCCATGACTGTGTGGGAAGATTATTTATTTCTAGTTTCTGCTACCAGTCACTTTTTTATTTTATGTTTAATCTAACATAATGCAAGGTGTTTCGAAAATGTTCTCTTCGTCTTCAGACGTTTGTACATACATACATACATACAGAGAAATGTTACTTAAAGTTAAACAGTGTTGAACTAGATTAACCTAGAACTCTTTGTCCATTGTTTGTTACTGTAGCGGCTAGTGTGCTGTTTGGGGGGGGGGGGGGAGGAGGGGTGCAGTGTATGGCTAGAAATCGAAATCAGTGATGTCTTCTGCTGGTTTTCTTCCTTGTGGTTGACCATGTATGATATGACAGCCTGTATAGAATGCAGACAGATTTGCATCAATTATGTATTACGAAAATAGTGTCAAAGGCTTTTAAGACAGTTGATCACTTACGATTTCATCATCTTGCTTCTTCATTTGCATCACAGGTGTAATGGTGGAGCTGTTGATTGACATTACGCTATTGCACATTGTGTTTCAAGAGTGAAAGAATGTCAATGATAAGAATCGCTATCGTCAGTGAAACTGAAGAAGGATTACAGAATATGTTGAATACAATGAGGACTCTAATGAGTACAAGATTTGGATTCAGAGTAAATCGAAGAATCACAGAAGTAATGAGAAGCAGCAGATATATGAACAGCGAGAAACGTAACATCAGAAGAAGATGAAGGTAAGGAATTCCACTACGTAGGCAGAAAATAACCCATCACGGATGGAGCAAGGAGGATATGAAAAGCAGACCAACATTGACGAAAGTCTCAAGAGAAGTCTACTGCTAAGAAACTTGGCCTCCTTAATTTGTGGAAGAAATTTCTGAGACTGTACGTTTGTAGCACAGAATTTTATGGTTGTGAAAAATGGACTGTGGGGAAACCGGACGCGAAGAGAATCATAGTATTTGAGATGTGGTGCTACCTACAGAAGAATGTTGAATGTTAGATAGGCTGTTTAAGGTAAAGAATGAGGAGGTTGTCCGCAGAGTCGGAGAGAAAGGAGTATATGGAAAAGAATGACAAAAGAAATCGACACGATGATATTACGTATGTTAGGACATCGAGGAATAACGAACATGGTAGAAGAGAAGAGAGAAAGGAGTATACGGAAAACAATGACAAAAGAAATCGACACGATGAAATTACGTATGTTAGGACATCGAGGAATAACGAACATAGTAGAAGAGAAGAGAGAAAGGAGTACATGGAAAACAATGACAAAAGAAATCGATACGATGATATTACGTATCTTAAGACATCGAGGAATAACTAACATGGTAGAAGAGAAAGTTATGAAAATGAAGTGGAAATGAGCGTTTGGCGTCATTGGCCGAGAGGCCTCTTATGGGGCAGGTCTGGCCGCCATGGTGCTGGTCTTATCACATTCAACGCCACATTGGGCGACCTGCGCGCCGGATGGGGATGAAATGATGATGAAGACAACACAACAACCAGTCACTGAGCGGTGGAATTTCCCGGCCCAGCCGGGAATCGAACTCGGGACCCTTAAGACGGCAGTCCGTCACGCTGACCATTCAGCTATCTGGGAGGACTGGAGCGAGCTATGAAGGGTAAAAACTGTAGAGGGAAACAGAGATTGGAATACACCCAGCAGGTAACTGAGGATGTAGGTTGCAAACTGAGGATGTAGGTTGCAATTGCTACTCTGGGATGACAAGGTTGGCAGAGGACCGGAATTTGAAGTGGTCTTCATCAAATCACGTCGGAAGGCATATATATATATATATATATATATATATATATATATATATATATATATTGATTAACATTGATATTCATCGTCATTCGATAATGTGGATCTGTTATTTTCATTCAGAAGACATTAATTAGTTATGTCGTATGGCTTATGAATGCAAGAAGAGTGATGTCGCATACTATCAGCTGACGATCGGCAGATACTTCCAGAATCACAAGAAACACAAGTGGGCTGGTTGTCAAGCTTCATTTGGCCACGTATTTTAATTTAAGAATTGAAGGGCGATAGACATACTTTTTATTTGTGCTGGAAGGTAACAATAATAAGCAAATTTGTGATTTTTTTCGTTTGCTACTAAAACCTTGTGCAGCTTTCTCATCTGAAAATTACGAAGAAGTTCAAACTTAAAGAAGCCTCAGGTTGATTACGTCGGGAGAAGCTCCCTTTTGCTTCATATGCTGAAACAAAACTAAATTTTACGTTTCAATAATTATTATTTATTTACACAACACTAAACTTATTTAAAGTATCTCTCCAACAATTATTTTCAGAGCAACATGCGCAAATGATAAAAACACGAATAAAGTCTTCTGTTGACAGTTCAGCTGCTTCCTTTTCTCTCCTAGTGTTTGTGGTGACAATAAATCAGTATACGTCTTAAGGGGAAGTCGTACCGCCCAAAATGACAAAATTTGACATTTTTACTTTTATGCAAATTATCAAAATATGGATATTTATGCTTAATTTGGTGTTGGCATTATTGAAATATTCGATTGTTTGCTATTTTAAATAAATATTTGAAACTAATCATGCAATGACATTTCCGAGAATTTTGATCTACGTCATTTCGCATATTGGCATTTTGTTGTGGAACTATATAGTCTAGAAGTCTGTGGTTTCTTTGTTTTGTAGAGAACTGTTCGTTTCGTAAGTTGTTTGCACTGGCGGTACTTCGCAGTAAACACTTTCAACTGTACATTTGTTTGTGTTTGACAACAACAGTTATCCACTAGCCAGGTTTTACTTTCTGCGTTTCCTGTGATAGTTTTCGTCATGAATAAACTACAAGGAATGTTTTAAAAAATGCGAAACATAGGAAACAGATACTACAGAACAAATATAGCAGCAGTAAAAAGAGTGGTTAGCGCTGAAGGGCGATATAATTTGCTTGTAAATAGCGTCAGTCCTTCTACTCCTCCGAGTGCTTCCAAGAAAAAGCTGTTGGGTAATGATATAAAATACAACGTAGCTTCAGACAGTGAAACAAACTACAATATCATTATTAATCTCCATATACTTATTACAGCTTTGTGTGAAACAGTGTGTTGTCGCTTATGGGGAGGGGAAATTGAAATTTCTGAAAAGTTATCTTAATGGAAAGGTCTGCTGTGCACTTTACAAATAATGTGTTTGAACTGTAAAAGCGAAAAGACTCTAAAGACTTCAGAAGTAAGTGTAAAGAATGGACTTTTTTACACTAATCTAAGATACTTCTATGGACTTAGACGCATAGGAAAAGCCCATTACGCTGGTAAGGTTCTTTGTGGCTTGGTGAACCTCCCTAGTCCCCCTTCAAAATCTATCAAATACAGCCCATAGTAAGAGATAGTGTCAAGGCGTGTGCTATCGAGTCAATGACTACAGCAGCAGAGCAGGCTGTAGCAGAAAATGGTAGTTCTGACATAACAGTGTCATTCGACGGATCCTGGCAAAAAAGAGGTTTCCAGTCAAAGAATTCATGTGCATGTATTATCAGCATCGACAGTGGGAAAGTGTTGGATGTTGATGTGTTGACCATGCACTGTCAAGGTTGTAGGCAAGCAGGAAAGAGTATTGAAAAGGAAACCAAGCATGAAACGAATTGTCTGAGAAACTATGAGGGACGGAGGTTGCTTCTGCAGTGAAAATGTTCCAACGTTCCCAGCATGACCGTGCTGGTTGCTACATGAGTTTTCTTGGGGATGGAGACTCACGATCATATAAGGCAGTGGTGGAGAGTAAACCCCATGGTGATTTGTCAATTACAAAACTAGAGTGCATTATTCATGTGCAAAAGGTAATGGGCACGAGACTATGTAGACTCAAACAGTAGTTGGGAAGTACCAAATTATCTGTGGTCTAAGTATAAGACTGACTGATAAACAAATTAATCAGACTACACAATATTATGTTATGGCTATTAGAAGTAACAGAGATAATTTCGATGGTACGATGAGAGCTGTTTGGGCAATTTATTTTTCACAAGCCGTCTACAGATACCGAACTAATACACAACATGTTTTCCACTGAATGGTGTAAATACTTGAAGGCACAAGAGGAGGGTAAAGTAAACACTTTCTCGCACAATATTACTATACGAAATGCTGTTGTGCTTGCCATGAAACCTGTGTTTCAGGATCTTCCCCAACCAGAGCTGTTGAAGAAATGTCTCAAGGGCAAAACACAAAATGCGAATGAATCATTTAACAGTGGTGTATGGTCAAGGATTCCAAAAAATGTTTTTGTTGGAAGGTGAGTCTTGGAACTTGGTGTTTTGGATGCTGTTCTTACTTTTAATGATGGCTATTCTGGAAGACTACAGGTTTTGGAATATCTTGGCGTTCATAAAGGTTACAACACCACTAAAAGTGTGATGGAATTGGACCAAATGTGAATTATGAAGGCGGAGATAGCAACAAACAATATGTCAAAAGAAGCTATATCCAAGAGAAGGACGGTTAAAGGCGCTGCAGTCTGGAACCGCAAGACCGCTACGGTCGCAGGTTCGAATCCTGCCTCGGGCATGGATGTTTGTGATGTCCTTAGGTTAGTTAGGTTTAACTAGTTCTAAGTTCTAGGGGACTAATGACCTCAGCAGTTGAGTCCCATAGTGCTCAGAGCCATTTGAACCATTTGAACCAAGAGAAGGAGGGCAGCACTGGGCGAGGAAGCTGAAGGAGGAGATGAGACTACCATCCAGGAGGATTCTAACATATTTTTTATGTATGAGTTGGCTGTATATTAAAATATTTTCTTTAAACGCAATTTTCTCAACATGGCATTATTCAGTATAAAAGCCCCTTTTTCTCAGAAACTTCTGAATCTACATCAATGAATTATTTACCAAGTAACATAGATAGTACAATGATGTTGTAGCTGTACTTTAGTAGTATTTACTGTAATAGTTAAAATCCATGAAATTAAAATTCTGAAAATTTACGCCAATAAATTATACCTTTTTTCCAGTTGTTATTTTAAAGTTATTGTAGAGTAATACAGTCATAAAACATGGGAGAACATGTGACAAAAACACCACATTTATATACTCAACAGTTCCTGAGAAAACGGGGCATTTATATAGCCAATTTAACATTATCTAGATAGGGCGATACGACTTCCCGTGAGTAAAAACAAAAACAGCACAAGCAATATTCCCCAAGCGCGCAGAAAAGCTTTTGTGATCTTCTGTGAAAGCACTGGAAGTGTTGTGACAGGGGCAGAGTTATCTGGACTGCTGGTGGATTCTCGCTGTGCGCCAGCGGCGGTAGCTTGAGCCCTTGATGCTTCTGGTCCACAGTCTCGTAGCGCCTCCGGAGGCGGCAGCTGGCCGCCGCCGGTCCCCCGGGGAGCACAAAGACGGCGCCGGACAATGAGCTAGTGCGGCGGTGTTGACCCCTGGGCAGGCGGTGTGCACACGCGGCTGATATACGCCGGTAAACAGCGCGCCAGATAGCTCGGCCCGACGCCCCTCATCAATTATGCGCGGCCCGGAGGCGCTGCGTGCACCACTGGGTGGCCTGCCCGCCCGTGCCACCGCCTCCAGCACAGGCAACCGGCTCCTCAATCCGCTATCAAGCCGCGCAGCGCCACGCCGCGCTGTAAACAATTTGTCGGCTCAGCCATGAGTTCTAATTTAATAAGCCAGCGAGGGCCGGGCTGCACTAGAGCGAAAGTGGAACTTCGCAGGCGCTGTCATGATCACTAGAGTGTGTGGAACACTCCTATTTATAATCCGTGAAGGTGCAAATATTTTGAACGGGCTAGCTGCTATAGATGAATTCACACAACCTGTAGGTCTTTTGCATGTCTTTGTATTACATTCTAAAATCAGAAAAACTAGCACATATTATTTAGCGAGGGTTACTTATGGCAGTGGGCGGTACAGAAGTAGAGAAAAATTTTACAGCATTTCGTCTCTTCCTTGTTCAAATATAAAGGAAGTGGAGAAAAATGGAAGTAAAAGTCTGATCTGGATGTCTGATGAAAATTCTAAAATGCAGTCGCATAAAAAAAAAAAAATAGCAAAATTATAAATAACAGTGATATTGACTACGCTGCTTTGTTATGTCGAGTGCATGATTCATCAACAGTCATTTTAAAATATATTCCTAATAGACTGATAACACTTATTTACTGAACTATTACATATTACTTACCTTATATTCAGACTAAAATTAATAGCTTATATGCTTATGTTTCTTACTTTTATCTTACTGACAGTGGTACTGACGATGAATCTTTATAAAACAAATCAGTCGTTTTACACTGCATGTCCACACAGAGAGAAACACTATCTGAAGGCAATTTGTTACACTAAACTAACTCTTTTAGGAAATATGTGTTGCACAGTTCACTGAATGATAGTTAGATATAACAATTTTCATTAAAATACTTCATATGAAAATTATGAAAAGGTGAGGTTATCGAATCAACAACTATGTTTATTAGAAATTTTATAGATACTGTAAGTATTTGAAATACATATATGTTGGCCAACCAGTTATACATACTTTTCCAGAAAGTGCTGAGAAACAAAATGAGGCAATATATTTTGGGCTAGCATTTTAAAATAAGGGAATATTAACATCTTATTGCCCAGCCGGCCATATTTGACATCTACCCAATTTATTCACGTGTTTAATGTTAAATTTTAAAGGAACAACTTATTATACTATTGTGCCGTAACGGGAACAGTTTTCAATCATCTACCTTATTTTGCAGTTGCCTGGTGCCATTTTAGTTAACTGCAACCGGGAAAAAGCTACATCGTTGGAGAGAAACGTCTGCGACTCGTTACCTCAATGTTTTCAGAGCTTTTCAAATCAAAAGTAAGTAAGGTAAGTACCCGTTCGTAAGATTTGAAAATGTGCTCTACTTTACATAGTCTATTTAAAGTTCGTTGCAGTAATTTCAGTTCCTAAGACATGTTTAGTTTACATTTTATGAGGTTTTGTAGGTTTGTGCCAAAATTGTCACAGTCGGCATAAAGTGTAAAACTGCCGTTTTTTTTAGTTTGAGCCAAAATTGCCACACTAGGCAGTGAGGAGATACTGCTTGTCATTTGTACGTTGAGGCTTACATATTTGAGATGTCACAATGTCAACTAAGAAGGTATCACAACGCAAAATCATTTGTACCAGCAGATGAGAGTGAAGACATTTTGATTAACTACTTGGACTAGCACCCAGTTAAATACCTGACAATAACAGAAGGAATTTTTCTGAAATGTAACTTATCTACACTGAAGCGCCAAAGAAACTGGTATAGGAATGCGCATTCAAATACAGAGATATATAAACGAGTAGACTACAACACTGCGGTGGCAACGGCTATATAAGACAACAAGCATGTGGCGCGGTTGTAAGTTTGGGTACCACTGCACAGGCCGAAGTGGCCGTGCGGTTCTAGACGCTGAAGTTTGGAACCGCGAGACCGCTACGGTCGCAGGTTCGAATCCTGCCTCGGGCATGCATATGTGTGATGTCCTTAGGTTAGTTAGGTTTAACTAGTTCTAAGTTCTAGGGAACCAATGACCTCAAAAGTTGAGTCCCATAGTGCTCAGAGCCATTTGAACCATTTTTGGTAGCACTGCTACAATGGCAGGTTAGCGAGGTTTAAATTAGTTTGAAGGTGGTTCATAGTTGGTGATCGAGTGATATAATACAGTATCTCCAAGGTTGCGATGAAGTGGAGATTTTCCCGTACGACCATTTCACGAGTGTACCGTGAATATCATGAATCCGGTAAAACATCAAATCTCCGACAACGATCCCACAAGAACCGGATCAACGTCGGGTGAAGAGAACCGTTCAACGTGACAGAAGTGCAGCCCTTCCGGATATTGCTGCAGATTTAAATGGTGGGCCATCAACAACTGCCAGCGTTCGAACCATTCAACGAAACATAATCGATGACGGCTTTGGAGCCGAAAGCCCACTCGTGTACCCTTGATGAGTGCACGACACAAACTTTGTGCCTCGCCGTGGCCCGTCAACACCGACATTGGACTGTTGATGACTGGTAACATGTTGTCTGATCGGACGAGTCTCGTTTGAAATTCTTTGAGCAGATGGACGTGTACGGATATGGAGATATGAATGCATGGACCCTGCATGTCAGCAGGAGACTAAGCTGACGGAGGCTCTGTAATGGTGTGGAGCGTGTGCAGTTGGAGTGATATGGGATCTCTGAAAATTCTAGATACGACTCTGACAGGCGACACGTACGTAAGCATCCTGTCTTATTACCTGCATCCATTCATGTCTGTTGAGCATTCCGACGGGCTTGGGCAATTCCAGCTGCGACACTCAACACGTCCAGAATTGCTATAGGATGGCTCCAGGACCACTCTTGTGAGTTTAAACACTTTCGCTGGGCGCCAAACTCCCCTGACATGAGCATTATGAAGTATGAATGATATGCCTTGTAACATGCTGTTCAGAAGAGATATCCACCCCCTCGTATTCTTACAGATTTACGGACAGCCATACAGGATTCATGGTCTCAGTTCCCTCCAACACAACTTCTGACGTGAGTGGAGTCCATGCCACTTCGTGTTGCGTCAATTCTGTGTCCTCGCAGGGGCTCTACACGTGATTAGGCGGGTGTACCAGTTTCCTGGGCTCTTCACTGCAAGTTAAACTACAACAGATGGCCATTAACAATAAAATTATAGTAGTTACCTAATATTACCAAAGACGAAATGGTAGGGATACATTGTATGTAATAGTCAGTGTAAATCTGTGATATTTGAATAAAGCAAGTTATTAGTTTGTTTTGTTTCAGAGGAAAAAGAAGAAAGCTCCAATGATTACGCAAATATAGAAGAAGACATTGGCCCTTCAACAACTACGGCTCCAGTCGCAGAAAAGAAGATCACCAAAGTAAAAGTACCTGTTTCTACAACTAACTTATTGTGTTTTACCTGCACCCTTTCAGACAGACGGCCTTTTTGTTGTTCCCTGAGGCCCTCTAACACAAAAAACCGTCCAGTCCCTTCCACACAGCCTCCGCTACCCGTGTAGCCGCATCATGTGTGTAGTGAAATCCTGACCTATTAAGCAGAACCCGGAAACCCACCACCCGATGGCGCAAGCCAAGGAATCTGCAGCCTATACGGTCACAGAATCGCCTGAGCCTTTGATTCAGACCCTCCACTTAGCTCTGCACAAAAGGAACACAGTCGGTTCTATCGACAATGCTGCAGATTGTTAGGTCCACCATAATCTCTCAAGCAAGATTGGCAGTATTTACCATATCCGCTAGACGCCCAAAACCAGAGAGAATCTCCTCCGATCCAAAGCGACGTACGTCACTGGTACTGACATGCGCCACCAGCTGCAGTTTGCTACACCCTCTACTCTTCATGGCATCAGGAAGCAGCCTTTGCACATCCCAAATTACTCCCCCGCGGCATGCACACCCAGTGCACACTGGTTGCCTTCCCCTCCTTGGTAGCCATGTTCCTAAGGGGCCCCATTACGCGCCTAACGTTGGAGCTCCCATCTACCAGCGAACCTAACCTCTGTGAATGGCCATACCTTGTGGACCGAGAAGCTTCCTCTGGAATGGGGTGGACGACTGCATCCAGCTCAGAGACATCGTCAGCCACAGATAACGCCCGAAATCTGTTCTTCAAACGAACCGGAGAGACCCTACGATCGGCCCGTCAGAAAGTTTTTCACTGCCTGCCAGACTTTGGAATGATCTCCCACTCGACCATGGGTGAGGGGTCAACCTCAGTGCAGGCAGTACCCGGGGAGGCCACAGCAGCGGACCGAACGGGTGACACATGGGACGTGCTCGACGTCTCTCGCATCCCAGCATCCGACCCCCACAGTGATGCCCCATGGCAGCAGCCTCAAGCTGTGTGACAGAAGCCAACGCAGCCTGGAGCTGTGAGCGAAGGATCGCCAACTCAATTCGCATCTGTACACAGCAATCAGAGTTCCTATCCATTACTGTAGTCGCCCCCGTTTGAAGCTCGTAAAAATGTAAAGCAAATGTACGATGTACTCAGCTTATTAGAAGTAGGATTTCAATGTGCTCTCTCAGTAGCGGTCTAAACGACACTGAGCGACACTAACCAAAACAAACAAAAGCCTGTACGATCCGAGGGTCGATATAAAGGTCGATAGCAACGGCGGTACGGTACGCTACACTATTATTAAAATAAAAGCACGTGCCTAGTAGGCACTCAAACACTCAAGAAATTACAAAAATAATCTAGTAACTACACAGGTGTTTGTACATAAATAAGCCGCTCTTGCTGGAAGCTCGTAAAAATATACAACAAGCGAAAGGTGTACTCGCCTTCTTAGAAGCAGGAGCACGATGCGCTGTGTCACTGACGGTCTATCTGACACACAAAAAGACTAATCTTAACCAGTGTTGATGCAGGGATCCTGCTTCATACCTTGCCTAATTACAATATTAATCGCCTGAGAATGCAACTAAATGTAGATGGATGGCAAAGATTGTATCTTGTCTGTTCTTAATGAGAGTCCATTGTTTACCCACCATCCTACTTTACAAGATTACTAATGCCTGTTAAGAAATAAGTAGTCTTTTCGAAAAAGGTAGGTTTCTCAACTGACGGGGAATGAGTTTAGAACCTACAATCATTTTTCTGCAGAGGGGCCAACAAAAATTATGGCAAAGGGAGACATAAAAATCAATACAACAAAGACAACGAAATGTAGGTGTGAACTGCTGTATCCACAAAAAATTTTTTTCAGTTGTGGATCCTAAATAGCAGTTGTCAATCTAACGCAAAATATTACGAGAAAAGAGGAAATTTGTGTACGAGTCCGAACAAAATGTATATTTTTGTGCAGTATTAACCTATCAGAGCAAATTGTGTTTGATAGTATACCTTTACTAAATTTTATATCGTGCAAGTGATCAAAGTTTGGAAAACAGACTGACATCAAAAATATTCTGGACTGCATGAAGCAACCCTGAAGTCGATTTTCACTGTCATAATTATTTCAGTTACGTTTGCAGCTTTTCATTTTATTTTTGTTGCAGAGAGGAACAATAAACGTCATGATAGTGGACGACGTTTTTGGAAATGAAATAAGTAATATTTTTTTAGCTCAATGATTTTCTGAATTGTTGTTGAGGTCTTATATGTTTGTGCTAAAATACTTGGATATCAATTCATAACAAATTAGCTGTCGTAATATATTTTAGTCCGAAAATGTAACTCAAACGTTTATCGACACACAGTTGTGAGATTCCTAGAAGATGTCTCAATACCTGCAAGAGGTGTGAAGAGAGGAACAGAGATTTTCTACCGAACATCTAAGTAAATTCCAATAATGGGGGATCCGAAACTTAAATTAGGCAACAGTATGCAACAAACTACTATTAGACTGCAAACGTTTCATCGAGATATCTCTGCACGACCCACATGGATGTCAGCGAGAAATCTCTGTCCGACATACTTCCTGGGCTGCACTCCACAGCTCATTTGTAACACGAATACAGTGAAGCGACTTAATGGTACAGATAACGTGAAACGTAGCCGACGATATGTTTCGTGCTGTAAGTACCGTGAAAGTGATGACACCCATGTATATTTGTAAGGAAGTGTACAAGATACAGATTTTTCCAGAGGTCATAAGGGTATATCATTTCATATATTACACGTGTTTTGTGGGTTCTCTTCCATTCGCCAGCAAAACAGTGTTTGTTTCGAGAAGAGGGGCTGAATATCCTTTACATCAGTGCTCTTACTATTGTAATTTGAGACGATTCTGGTTAAAATGATATTAGCGTTTTGAAAGTTAAAATTTGGAATGTAGATACATTCTCGGATCTGTTCTTACTTACCGCACGAAGCTCAGACACATTAGACTGAGTCATTTTGTAAAAGCCGTTGTTAAAATTACACTTGTTATGTATGGAGTAGTCAGAAAGTTTTGTTCATCAAGTCTGAAAAACGAAGTCACATAATGAATATTTTGTTTCATTATGCGTGCATATCTGCAGTGCTCGCGAAATACCAACGCCACAAAACGGTACCATGGAGTTATAAGAGACTGCTGATGAGCAGGTGTAGGCTCCAGGTCGACCTGTTTAGCATACCCCCTTAGATGCTATACGTCTGGTGACGACAGAGAAGCGAAGTTCCCCTAAGATTACGCAGTATTTATGCAAATGACAATGTCACACTTCAGAAACGTCTTATTGAAAGATAAACTGTGGTGGCTCGAACAAGCATGAAAATATAGGTATCACGTAATACATGGATAAATTAATGATAGGAGTGATCATCCATAACAGAAATAAACGGTCACTGAAACTATTTGTTTTATTACTTTTCAATATCACCCTTATAAATTACCCACTGAGATAAGTAAATGAACATTCAATAAATGAGTAGTCAATAATATTTGTGAAATCTGACCTTGGCACAAGTGGATGAGCACAACTAAACCATAATCATGAGAATCGAGGACGGATACGTACAACTACTGCAACGGTGTTAAGTGATTTAAAGAAAGACCAGAGAAAAGTATGTACAAACGCCAGGAGCATCGCCGAAATGCATAGTGGAAGCAAATAGCTAGGTGTAAACATTATACTGCGTGATTAGCCCCTAAAGACACTTAACTAAGAATGTATCGCCTTCCAATCGGTGACCATATAGTCGGCTCATTCTCACCATTCTCACACAGCGTGAAGGTGGATGACGGTGGCAGTGCCCATTCTGAGTCCAGCTCATCCTCTATACTCGCAGTGGGTACTTCCTTTTGTACAGCAGCATTGCATGTAGCGTCGGTCTCCCACAAGCCAGCAAGTGTACTCTTCAATCTCCCAGCGACAAGTGTTCTCTGTTCTAACTCTCTAAAACTGAACTATTTCTGCCAGTGCACGATTCTCTTCGTTCAACTGTAGCAGACTTCGCGAGTTCCATCAAGTAATAAGTTTGCAAAAATGATAAGCCATCTCGTACTCCTGAAGACCTTTTATTGTTAATCAATGATGCCATGGCATGGTAAAGAAAGCAGAAAAACTCTCGTACTCCATGATAGAATCTGAAACCCATGAATCGAAATGCTAACACGCAAGGACATACAAGAAATAGCATACTTGGTGGAAATGAATATCTTGAGCCAATTATGAACCTTGTTACAAAGATTTTAAACCCACATTCTTTCGGGCCATGATCGCAGAGTAAGGTGGATTGCACACTTTTCTTTGCTAACATTTTATTCTTTTCAATCTATTTGTCTTCCTTTTGTATCCTCACAGGAGGATAACACATCATTTGAAGTTGGTGAACCATCTAATAATTGAAATTGGGGCCATTGTCTGATGAACTCCACATGCATTGATCAAACTTCGTATTTAACAAAATTACAGGAGTACAAGAGCGTACTAATACAGGCACGCTTTAAACATGAAAAAGTGAGAAATCAATTTTAGGCAACATAAGAAGAGCGGGCGAGGGGGCCGGGACCGAAGAGAGTTCCAGTTTACAAAACTATAGCCTATGTTTAGTAAACGAAATATATTTTTAAGGAAACACATAAATGAAACAGTTTACTCATAAACACCATCCTTAAACTTCACGCTTTCTCGTCAATATCTAGAAGAAATAACGAAAAATATAGCATGGCGTAAGAACTTTTTCGGTTGTCAACTTATTTTTTCCTCGTCCTTAATTGACCCAGTGATACAAAGACTACATATTCTGCTATAATGGTCATTCATATCGAAAAATGACACAGAGAGCGAAACAAGTGACATGATTATTATTTCAAATTTAATCGTCACAATTGTAAATACGTTTATCCCACAATGAAACGCAACGGTCAATGCATTCATAACAAACTTTTTGCTGTTGCTACAGCACCCCGACTGCACCTATTTCTTTCGAAGTAGAGTCACGGTCACTAATGGCTTTCTTCAGGGCTCCAAAAATATGGACATATCATTAATCAAGGAAAGAGGACTGTATGAAGGATGTGCAAGGGCTTTCCAACAAATCTTTGACAAGGTACTCGAAACAACCTTGTCAACATGTGGTCCCGTCTCAGCCATATACTCACCAATGAGTAAAAATTTGAAGAAAAGTATTTTAGCATTTGTTTCGATTGAAAATCATCAAAGTGTCCTACTAAAATTGATATTACTGGAAGGTTGATACTCTGTAGATGCTCGAAGCAACAGCGAATATCTTTTCTCGTTAGCTTATTGTGATCTAATAACCATGGCTTGCGTCACTATCGTTACCAAAGTTTTGTTACCTTGCTAATCAAGAATAATTGAACGCTGATGATCTGGATGTGATAACTTAAGATTTCTCCTAGAATAGTGAACATTATTTTGACATAGACTTGTCCATTTACTAAAAGGCGAACTTCAATAAAATTCACTCGGGCGAAAGCAAACAGAAATACACATATAGTGTGTCATACCACACTTAACTGATTTACAGAGCAACATGTGATACAAAATCGTACTTCAATTATTTTAATGGCGAATTAATTGTATTTTCTACCTTTGTGATCTGCCGCACTGCGCGCAAGCAGACTTGTTTGGAAAAAAAAATAATATGCGTGTTGTTGGCGGAGGTTACTGGTTTCGCTATAGTACTGTTGTTCTAAGAATTTTACTTTCACTTCGTTAAGAGGCGCGCATTACTATTTAATTAAGACAAATAACCAGAACAATATCCAGATACAATCGTGTGCATCAAATGATCACATCCCTATACCAAGTAAAACAATTTGAACTTGTAATTGGAAACAATAAGATCAAGTAAATTAACAAAAAACATGAAAAATCACAAAGGAAGTTAATGTCCCTTTATATGTATCGTACTTTAATAGAAAAACAATGTCATTCTGTGCAATAAGAAATCTAAGTGTGGAATGAAGGTATTGCATAGTATAAAATTATGTGAAATACAAGAAAATAGTAAGTACATCATCTTATTAATTAATTGTTCGCTAAAATCTCCTTCGTGGTAGTACATTAATTCACCAGACTAGTGTCTGGCATTGCCCATCATCAGCGGCATCTTACACGCAATGTTCTCTAGCTTATCCCAATGACAATATTTCATAATATTCACGTAACAATGCTATTACATGATTTATGTACACATATAAATAATCAGTATAAGGCTTTTTTTATTAAATATATGCATCTGTCGTTGGTAATTTCTGTACATATTTGGAGTTTCTACAAGCTGCACAGCTCCAAACGTACAAGACATGGAAAAACCTGTTAAAAGTTACGCGGGTAGCCGTGATGTTGAGCGCCGTAAACAAGCAAGAACAAATCTTAATAGTTGTGGTTACAGCACACAAATTTAAATAAGCATAAGGAATGGCATAAAAAGCAGTACTGTATGAGAAGTAAACGAATGCAGCAGAAATGTACAAGTAGGAAATATTGCTGTGCTTATACCACTGTAAATAGAAGACAGGTAATCTAAACAGGTTATAACAGGAAGTGGGCAAGAAATCTGCAAAGGTTTTTATGTCAGATAAGATATATCATGATGAACTGGTATAGCAAATATATTACGAAATTCCATTGAAACAATGCGTAACTAACTTAAGTAAAATCTGTGAGATTCGATAGCATGGGAAGCAAATGACAGGGGACTTACTATCTATTAGAAACAAAAACAGGATAAATACAAATTTTCATGTCCTGCTGTATAATGACTCCTTCAAAAATGAGAGGGTGATAAGGATCAAAGCACAGTATCAAGACAAGTAGTACTGTTGTTGACGTTCTGTGCATCACATTTTGTAAATAGGAAAGTAAAGATTACTTTTCATTTAAATGCAATATAGTAATGTTTTCCATTTTGAGAGAGCTGAAGGAAGATCTGTTTCATTGCTAAATACCATTCAACAGCCAATATCGCATTAAATATGTTTTTTATTCAATGTAAACAGTTTCAAAAGACTGTGCTGTCATTTTCAAGTCTCAAAATTTTTTGTTGTGGCACACGTCAATTTTATTCACACATTCTTCAGCCGACGAACCTTAGAATTCCAAGCTATGGGATATGAATGATCATGACATTTCTGTCATGATCATCCATGGGAGGAGCCATGGCTTAATATACTACGTTAGTTAACGTCGTCTTAACGTTGAAAACGACGCGTTGATTCTGCCTACCACCTCTGATAGAATTAACGGGGACTGAATTCACCTGCAGGCATCTTCTTCGAGACGAACTATAAGACATCAGCTACACATTTGGCACAGCCAACTACGGACATTGTATATTTTTGACACCATGTTAACACAAAGGCACTAAAAGGCAGTATCAACAAGCAACTACAATTAAAGGTAGCTATTGGAAAAATTAATGCTCACAATCCCAATATACATCGATCAGCTAGAATATTAAGACCATATAGATATAAACCTTTCCAGGCGATAGCAGCGTCACCTGGCGAGGAATGACTGCTAGTCAGACACACGCATGTTGCATACAATATCAGTGAGAGTGCTCTTCGTGTGTAGAATGGGCAAGGCACGCGATTTATTATAGTTTGACACAAGGGAGATTGTGATATCCCAGAGGCCGAACTAAGTTAATAATTGGCTCCTTCTGCCGACCCCCAGACTCCGATGATATAGTTGCGGAACAGTTCAGAGAAAATTTGAGTCTCGTAACAAATAAATACCCCACTCATACGGTTATAGTTGGTGGGGACTTCAACCTTCCCTCGATATGTTGCAAAAATACCTGTTCAAAACCAGAGGTAGGCAGAAAACATCTTCCGAGATTGTCCTAAATGCTTTCTCCGAAAATTATTTCGAGCAGTTAGTCCACGAACCCTCGCGAATTGTAAATGGTTGCGAAAACACACTTGACCTCTTAGCCACAAACAATACAGAGCTAATTGAGAGCATCATGACTGATACAGGGATTAGTGATCACAAGGTCGTTATAGCTAGGCTCAATACCGTTTCTTCCAAATCCACCTGAAACAAACGCAAAATAATTTTATTTAAAAAGGCGGATAAAGTGGCACTAGAAGCCTTCCTAAGAGACAATCTCCATTCCTTCCGAACTGACTATCCAAATGTAGACGAGATGTGGCTCAAATTCAAAGATATAGTAGCAACAGCAATTGAGAGATTCATACCTCATAAATTGGTAAGAGATGGAACTGATCCCCCGTGGTACACAAAACAGGTCCGAACTCTGTTGCAGAGGCAACGGAAAAAGCATGCGAAGTTCAGAAGAACGCGAAATCCCGAAGATTGGCTAAAATTTACAGACGCGCGAAATTTGGCACGGACTTCAATGCGTGATGCCTTTAATAGGTTGCACAACGAAACACTGTCTCGAAATTTGTAGAAAATCCGAAGAAATTCTGGTCGTATGTAAAGTACACAAGCGGCAAGACGCAGTCAATACCTTCGCTGCGCAGTGCCGATGGTACTGTTACCGACGACTGTGCCGCTAAAGCGGAGTTATTGAACGCAGTTTTCCCAAATTCCTTCACCAGGGAAGAAGAATGGAATATTCCAGAATTTGAAACACGAACAGCTGCTAGCATGAGTTTCTTAGAAGTAGATACTTCAGGGGTTGCGAAGCAACTCAAATCGCTTGATACGGGCAAGTCTTCAGGTCCAGTTTGTGTACCGATTAGGTTCCTTTCAGATTACACTGATACAATAGCTCCCTACTTAGCACTCATATACAACCGCTCGCTCACCGATAGATCTGTACCTACAGACTGGAAAATTGCGCAGGTCGCACCAATGTTTAAGAAGGGTAGTAGGAGTAATCGATCTAACTACAGACCTATATCATTGACGTCGGTTTGCAGTAGGGTTTTCGAGCATATACTGTATTTAAACATTATGAATCACCTCGAAGGGAACGATCTACTGATACGCAATCAGCATGGTTTCAGAAAACATCGTTCTTGCGCAACGCAGCTAGGTCTTTATTCGCACGAAGTAATGGCCCCTATCGACAGGGGATCTTAAGTTGATTCCGTATTTCTAGATTTCCGGAAAGCTTTTGACACCGTTCCTCACAAGCGACTTCTAATCAAGCTGCGGGCCTATGGGGTATCGTCTCAGTTGTGCTACTGGATTCGTGATTTCCTGTCAGGAAGGTCGCAGTTCGTAGTAATAGACGGCAAATCATCGAGTAAAACTGAAGTGATATCAGGTGTTCCCCAGGCAAGCGTCCTGGGACCTCTGCTGTTCCTGATCTATATAAATGACCTGGGTGACAATCTGAGCAGTTCTCTTAGGTTGTTCGCAGTTGATGCTGTAATTTACCGTCTAGTAAGGTCATCCGAAGACCAGTATCAGTTGCAAAGCGATTAAGAAAAGATTGCTGTATGGTGTGGCAGGTGGCAGTTCACGCAAAATAACGAAAAGTGTGAGGTGATCCACATGAGTTCCAAAAGAAATCCGTTGGAATTCGATTACTCGATAAATAGTACAATTGACAAAGCTGTCAATTCAACTAAGTACCTGGGTGTTAAAATTACGAACAACTTCAGTTGGAAAGACCGCATAGAAAATATTGTGTGGAAGGCGAGCCAAAGGTTACGTTTCATTGGCAGGACACTTAGAAGATGCAACAAGTCCACTAAAGAGACAGCTTACACTTCACTCGTTCGTCCTCTGTTAGAATACTAAAGAGACAGCTTACACTACACTCGTTCGTCCTCTGTTAGAATATTGCTGCGCGGTGTGGGATCCTTACCAGGTGGGATTGACGGAGGACATCGAAAGGGTGCAAAAAAGGGCAGCTCGTTTTGCATTATCACGTAGTAGGGGAGAGAGTGTGGCAGATGTGATACGCGAATTGGGATGGAAGTCATTACAGCAAAGACGTTTTTCGTCGCGGCGAGATCTATTTACCAAATTTCAGTCACCAACTTTCTCTTCCGAATGCGAAAATATTTTGTTGAGCCCAACCTACATAGGTAGGAATGATCATCAAAATAAAATAAGAGAAATCAGAGCTCGAACAGAAAGGTTTAGGTGTTCGCTTTTCCCGCGCGCTGTTCGGGAGTGGAATGGTAGAGAGATAGTATGAAACTTCCTGGCAGATTAAAACTGTGTGCCCGACCGAGACTCGAACTCGCGACCTTTGCCTTTCGCGGGAAAGTGCTAG
Source organism: Schistocerca americana (assembly GCF_021461395.2). Lineage (NCBI taxonomy): Eukaryota > Metazoa > Arthropoda > Insecta > Orthoptera > Acrididae > Schistocerca > Schistocerca americana. Next base: position 298,347,701 of record NC_060126.1, on the reverse strand, counting down.
TATGATTGTGGTTCGACGAACCCTCTGCAAATGTGAATTGCAGAGTAGTCATGTAGATGTAGAGATGTATTTCGGAAATTGCACAACTTGTCGATGTTCGAGGAGTGCTGTGGGCGGTATATCCAATACTTGGCGAAACCAAGGTGAAACCACATCCAGACGTCGTGGGGCTTGGCGGCCAACTCTCATTACAGATATCGGACATCGTGCGCTGGGAAGACTGTAAAACAGGACAGGCGCCGAACTGTGGCGGAATTAACTTCAGACTGGTGGCGGCTAAATTATGTTCTGGGGAACATTCACGTGTGCATTCATGGGTCCCGTGGAGCTCGAACAAGGCACCATGACGGTCAAGGAATATCGTAAGCCGATTTCAGACCACCTACACTGCTCCATGACGATCATGTCTGCCGATGGCAGTGGCATTTGTCAACGAGACAATGTGCTATGTCACAAGGCCAGGAGTGTGAAACAGTGATTCGAGGAACACAATGGCGATTTCCAGCTGATGTACTGGCTCCCCAATCCGCCAGATCTGAACACAATCCAATACATCTGGGATATGACTGAACGTGACGTCGGAGCTCATCGCCCCCTCCCCGCAATTTACGGGAATTAAATGGCTTGAATGTGGAGATGCGGTGCCGACTCCCTCCAGCGACCTAACAAGGCGTCGCCGCTGTCATGCGTGCCAAGTTTGGACATAACAGCCGTTAGTTAAGTGATCATAATGTTCTGGCTGATCATTGTAGTTTTCATATCATAATCTTTTGCTTATTCTACAGTACTTAAGAGGAAACTGAAAACGAAAGTCTTAGCAGATGTAGTAACAGAGACTTGCAGTCGAAAGTTATTATTTTAAAAATAACACAACTTTTAATCTTAACATTACAATCTACAATCGGCTGCACAGTGCTATGTTTCCTACTTTGTCCTGATGCAACTGGGGTTACTACTGGCAGTGACAACTCCAACATCCGGTGCTCTGGAATAACGCCAAGCAGTTGCACAAGATTAAAATTTTAATATGTGTTCAGGATGACTACTAACTCGTCCATCTCCTTCCAGGATCTGCCACTGTACTCAATTGTTATATTTGTTTTAGCATCTGTACAGTTACGATGTTATACCCCAAGTTTTAACTGTCGTTTTGAAGAAATTCTCGCGTAATTAATTAATTTTTTCATTTGACTGTTAATATATGAAATCCTGATGTACACTGAAATACCCATGCCGCAACACTCTTAGGCGTGTTGGAGTAGCCAAAATAAAACAGTGCCGCTTTTCACTGCAGCTTATAGGTAAAATGTCACGCAACATGTTCGTTACTGCTACATGCACCTTTGGTAAATAATGTCGACCTCCTACACTGCATCACAACTTCAGACAATATTCAGTACCACCAATGAGCATCCGCCTTATTGCCTTTTCTCTTTTCCCTCTGCTTTACTGTGGGGAAGAGCCTGTTATTTTTCCACAGACCTGAAACCTCTGCAGATGACTTAGGGAATTCAGACGATCACTTAAAAGAAGCAGGAGGGGGCTATAAACATGTTCAGAGACGAATGCTGATTTTCAGAATGTAGAGCAACAGAATTAGTTTCCGGTTCTTTCAGTAGTGAGAGGTTCAGGCACCTGCCGTCTCTCTCATAAAGCTCCATGGTATCACGCCTAAACAAGCCATTTTGAAAGATGATGGATAAAGCCAGGTGGACACGTGGACACGAGACATAGTGAAATGTTTTTCCTATTTTTTTTTTTTAGAAAGAATGTAATTTCAATAATGTTTGTCTGTCTGTAAAGAGCCAATCTCCTGTAGGCTCTCTGTAAGGAAGAAGAATAATCTCACACAATGTCCAGTTGTTAAACAAAATGTAATAATAAACGTGTTCTGTAACACCGTAGTGGAAATATATGATGGTTAGTGATGTTGAAATGGGCAGTACCACCTGTTTTGTCTTTCTTCGATGGTCCGTTGTAGCGAACAGAGGCACTATGTAAGCTGTGCTTAAAATTCTTGCTTTCTTGCTGGAAGTCATTAAGTGTGATATCTATTTAGAGCTATTGTAATTATTGTAATTCTGTCCACTCCTGGTGACATTCCGTATTGTGTAATGTGTTTCAGAGTTGAACGAACGAAGCTGAGAAATCATTGTGAAGACGTGTAATGGCCGAACGTTTATTTCATTCATTCATTAACTCTCCTTTGCACATAGCAGTCAGCGACCCTGAGGTTAAATGCCAGTAATTTTAATGGGGCTTGCGTTTACTTCATACAAGCCATATTAGGAATGATTTGGTTTTTCGTTTCCGAACAATTCTGTTGCCGATCTTTTATATTTTTGTGGTGCATGGAGCGATTTTGATACCATCTAACACATTCCATTAAGTCCAGTTTAGATTTTAATTCTCATAGACTCTTTGCTGAAGAAGGGAAGATACTAGTTATCCCACTTAGAATTAAAGATGGTAATCATTCCTGATATTTCGTGCTAATGAGTGTAGTCTGACCAGATATTACTAGTTGAGAATTTGGATGAATTGATCTTTAACCCTAAATCCTGTGCACATTTTGATAGTGCACGCAGTTCAGAATTGAGATTCAGGAAAGTTGTCTTAAGAGTTACTGGGTTTGCAGTTATACCCAACTAGAGTTCATCGACGTACATGTGGTATTAGCAGAATGACAAAACTAAGAACACGTCATTTACATACAATGAAAAGAATATAGGACCTAACACTGACCCCTGAGGGATGCCTCATACTACCTGCCTCCGTTGTGACTGTATGGTGCCAGACATCACGTATTGCTGGTGAGACGTCAGGTACGTGAGGAACCATTCCACTGTACTTGGCGATAAATCTAGGCTGCTGAGTGGGCAAGTAAAATGCCGAAGTCGACAGTGTCAAAGGATTTGCTGAATTGTAAGAAAGGGATGATACTGGCCTCTTGTGCATTCTTGGTAAGCTTCAGGTCATCTATTACACTTAATATAGCAGAAGTTGTACAGCAATATTACGACACCCGTTTGCTATTAGTCTAGAAAATTTTTTCTGGTTAGGTAGTTCGTTAGTTGGTCGTGACTTACGTCTCCTAAGGCCTTGGGCAGTGCACGAGGAATGCAACTACGTTATAATCAGAGGATGCTGTGACAACGTAATTTCCAGGTAATGGCATAACTAGTCCCTTTTGCGAGTTATCGTGGAAAACACTTGTGTTTGTGGAGTGGTTGAAGTTATATCTGTTATGCTGGGCCATAGTGGGTCAGAAAAATGTTTCGTTACTTGGACTGTGATGCTGTCGTGTGCAGTAGATGCCTGTCTCATTCGCATGACGGAACCGCAAGCAACATGCTTTACACAGAATTTTTCATGGTTGCAGACGTTAACCACCTTGAAGTGTTCAATGAGTCGGTTGTGTTTATGTTTCAGTAGTGTTTGTATGTAATGTGAAGTCCATGTTCAGTTCTTCGGCTTGAAAAATGACATCAGCTGCAGCTTCTACTTGGCCAGTACCAGCACTATGCAGATTTTTCCATAGGACAGCGGATCTGTTCCTGTTGTCGATTAATGGGTGGGAATGCCTCGGTTTTGCCTTTCTCGCTCACACTGCTGCACTTCTTCTCGTAAGCTATATGATTTCTTAGATGTGTGACCAAGTTTTTATGCACCATGTGGAGTATCTCTGAGAGCCATGAGCTGTTATATTTCTTCAGTTAGCCTTGGTGAACGTTTCTTTCTTACTTTTCTGGTCTTTAGAATTGTATATTTGTCACACAGCTGACTGACTACCTTAGTCAGTAAGTATCTGTAACTTTAGAGCCGAGAAGGGAAAAGAAGACATCCACCAAACTACTTCTTAGTTCTCAGCCGCAAGCTGATATAGCTTAATGAGATTCAAGACTCGGGGTGTAGTCAGTTGCGATTTCTTTCGCGGACATTGTAGCGAGTACGTCATGGAAATATTACTTCAGGAGCAGACATGCAGGGTGCAGATACTTCAGAACTACAAATTACTCTGACTGAGGATTAGATTGGTAATATATCCATGGTTGTGTGGTCACTGTTCATATGAGGGGTAGGAGCAAACTAATTCAGCCCTGATTAGCAACGGGTGGAAAACATCGTTCCCTCGGTACCAGCCTCGCACTAAATTATACACGTAAGTTCTTAGTTGAAGCACCAGAAAGATAAAAGTTTTGCTTCCGTGCCTTCCACTGATGGGAGGTTTATTCCTTGCTGCTTGGCACAGAAAACTACCTTACAGCCGGTGAGATTTATAGGCTTCTCCTGGGGAGAAACAAGAAAAGCGCCGGAATATTGGCTTACAAGATGTTCTGGAGCCAGTGAATAAAACCCCCATTCGGATGATCCAGTAAGCAAGCGCTTGCCGCCGGGCAGCTGCTGTTATCGCAGCTCATAAATTGTTCTGTGTTGTACGGTCTCCGAGTTTGTTCCACCCTGAAACACGCACGCACAGAATGCATCATATGCTTCTTTCATATACTGTCTCACCACTCATCGACGTGCTTTTTGAAGATAATCACTTGTATCAGTTCGACTACCAAACTTATTTTCAGACAAATATTTAGAGGTTCTGAAACATTTTCTTCTGAGGAATCTGCCTCGTTTACAGCTGCAGTAATCTATAGTCTTTTACTGAAAATACTAATCATTTTACTACAGATATTTGCATTACACTACCGATGACGGATCTACGTCTATTAAGATACTAAAATCGTATTCAGAGTCCTTGTCCACCAGTATTCATTTCCTTTTCCCTTAGTTCTGACAGGAAGCACAAGTAGACTGATGAAACTGTTCCTTGGATGATGCTACAGTAGATTCGCTGACCGCCTGCGCTGCTGCTTAGCTACAATGAATGACAAGAAAAATGTTGACCCTCCTTTGTTTCTTTTATGTAGATGCTAAGAAGGAATGGTAAAGCTCTTGGATGAGAATTTAAGTATGGGCAGAGTAAAACTCCCTCTGGTTCCATCTATAGGATCAACAGCTGCTTGTTCCTCTGTGATACGTAGAACAATCTGTAACAAAGTACAGAGGCATTCCACTCACACTAAGTTAAGCGCCTGGCTCAGGTCTTAATTACTTCTCGGCAGGAGAGAATGTTAAATACATATTAGTTGCTTGAAACTTAAATACTGAACTTTTAAAATGTTAACATAGATCCAAAAGACATTATAACTTCGCTATGATCCCGAGTACAAATAAAAACAACATTATTTTTATAGATAATTTCAGTTATAGTGTTGTCCGGGAGGTGGAATAGACTAGTAGTAATTAATGTACACGGAACAGGTGGGGACACTGAAGAGGTTGTTAAAGACGGCTTTTATGAAGAACTAGATCAACTGTGGGATGCGTTCTCCTCGTACTACACAAAATTAATCATAGGTGATTTTAATGCGAAGATAGGGAAGGAGGAAGCATTCCGGCCTACAATTGGGAAAGAAAGTTTGCATAACATTTCGAATGATAATGCCACAAGGGTGGTTGATTTTGCTATTTCAAAAGACATGATTGTTGAGAGCACGTATTTCAAAAGGAAGGACATTCATAAAGCAACTTAGGTCTCTCCGGATGGGCACACCCGAAACCAAATTCATCATGTTCTTGTAGTTCGGAGATGGCACACTAGTATCGAAAATGTTAGGTCTTTCAGGGCAGCAGACTGCGATTCTGATCATTTTCTTGTAGTTGCCAAAGTTCACCAACGGCTATCTACAGCAACATCAAGGTGTCACAATGCTGAACTTGTTAGGTTCGACACTGAGAAGCTAAATGACGAAAACTTTAGAAGACGGTACATGATAGAAATTTAAAAAAGGTTTGGTGCTCTCAGGACACACGAAGATCAAGACGACGATGCAAATAAATAGTGGATCACTGTAAGGAATAATATCAAAGAGGCAGCGAAGGTAACAATAGGTACAATTAAGAAGAACAGGAGGAAACCTTGGTTTGATGAGGAATGCAAGAAATTGGTAGAGGAAAGGAGAAAAGGGCGATTAGATTGGGATAGAATGGGAGACAGAAAACAAAAGGAGTTCTTGAACATGAGTAGGGAAGCTGGTCATAGGCTATGGGCAAAGAAGAGGGATTATTTGAACAATCAAATTTTTAAAAAATGGAAAAAACAGGGAAACAAAATACATTAAGGAACTTTACCTAGGTATAAATGGGTATAGGAAGGGGTTCAAGGCTAGGACAAATGCACTTCGAGGGGATGCCAGGGGAATATTGGCAGACCTCAGTGCTATTTTAAGTAAGTGGAGGGCGTATTTAGAGCATCTATTAAATGTACACCAGGAAGCAGGAAATGAGCAGGTGTACGAAATACATACAGCAGAACACCAAATACCTGAAAAACCGTAAAGCACCAGGATCAGGTTGCATAACCGCAGAATTAATTAAAAATGGGGGACAGAAATTGGTGGAAGTAGTTCACAAAGTGATAACTAAAGTATGGAACTCAGAGATGATACCTGAACAGTGGCAGAAATCGATTCTGATCCCAATTTTTAAGAAGGGCGACAAAATAGATTCTAGTAATTATATAGGGATATCGCTAGTACCACTATGTTCCAAAATTTTCTCGAATATCCTGCTAAGCAGGCTTACACCATATGCAGATGAAATTGTGGGGGATTACCAAGCTGGCTTTCGGAGGAACAGATCAACTATAGACCAAATATTCACCCTGCGTCAAATTTTGGAAAAGAAATGGGAATACAATAAACCAGTTCATAATCTTTTCATAGATTTTACAAAAGCACATGATTCAGTATTGCAATCAAAATTGTACAGAATTATTTTGGAACTTGGAATACGAAAGAAGTATGTTAGACTTACAGAAGCGAGTTTGAAAAACACAAAAGGTAGAGCACGCGTGGAGAAACTGGAGTCAGAAGAATTTGAGATAAAGAACGGACATAAGCAGGGAGATGCCCTGTCCCCGCTACTTTTTAATTTAGTCCTCGAATATATTGTATGAATGGCAGCAGATAATTCAGAGGGTGTGGAGTCAAATGGAAATATTAAGATATTAGGGTATGTACATGATCTAATCATCATTAGCGATAGGAAAGAATCTGTAACAGCAAATGTGAATGCGTTAACCAAGGCTAGTGAAGATGTAGGTCTAAGGATAATTGAAGACAATACTAAATACCTGGTTACGACTAGAATGCCAACTGCAGTAGATCAGAAAATGTTAAGGGTTGGGGACATGCAGTTTGAAAAGGTGAACACATTTAAGTATCTAGGCGTGGGCATCACTTCGAGAAGTGAGATTGAATCCGAACTGAAGAAAAGATTACGGGCGGGAATTGCGTGCTACTTCTCACTGAATAGATTACTTTCATCACGGATATTGTCTGGGAATTTAAAGATTAGAATATACAAAAATATTATTCTACCAGTTATGCTGTATGGGTGTGAGACTTAATCTCTCACTGTGCAAAATGAATAGCCGTTTCAAATATTTGAAAACAAAATTTTGAGGAAAATTTTCGGAGCAAAAACGGATGACATTAGCGGAGAGTGGCAAAAACTGCATAACGAAGAGGTTCACGAACTATGTTCAAGCCCTGACATAACCAGTATTATTAAATCACGTAGGATGCGATGGGCGGGTCACGTAGCTCTAATGGATAGGGCAGGGCAGCGCGCAGAGTACTGGGAGGGCTCTTAGAGGGAAAACGTCCTGTGGGGAGACCAAGGCGTAGATGGGAGGGCAATGTCAAGGCTGATTTGAAGAGCCTAGGTATTGAAGGTGAATGGAAGGAAATAACCCAAGACAGGGACAGATGGCGAAAATACGTTGCTGCGGTAATGGACTCTCGAGTCCGGTACGACCAGTGAGTGAGTGTGAGTGTGTGAGTATAGATAATTTCACTAGTAAAACATATCAAACTACAGAGAACTATCATCTCAACAAGAGGTACATATAACCTATGAAGTCTCTTCGCGTGACTAGGCGTACATTCGTTATGGAAATATTTGAGACTCACATTACCTGTAGTATAAAATTTGCAGAGTATAATGGTACATGAGCCCCATACTTAGAAATCACGTACTACCGTTCGCTCGCTGAAATATGCGAAACTAAGGACTGGAAAATAGCAGAACTCGCACCAGTACAGTGGAAAGGAAATAGGAATAATCAGTTGATTTAGCTACCTGGATTCTGGAAGAAGTGTTCAAACATTAAGAATTACCTCGATAGAAACGATGTATTGGCAAGTACCCAACATGGATTGCGAAAATATCATTCTTGTGAAACACAATTACCTATTTATTCTCACGAAGCAATGGGTGCTATGGACAGGGAATGTCAAATTGATTCCATATTTTTAGACTTCTAGAAGGCTTTCGACACCTTTCCTAAAAAGTGGCTTGTAATCATATTGTGCGCTTATGGAATATCGACTGAGTCGTGCGACTGGAATTGTGATTTACTGTCGGATAGATCACGGCTCGTAGTAATTGGCGGTAAGTCATCCAGTGAAACAGGATTGATGGCTGGCATTCCCACATGACGTTTTATAAGCCCTCTGCTGTTCCTGATCTACATAAACGTTTTAGGAGAATCTGAGAAGCCCTCTCACACTGTTCGCAGATGATTCTGTCATTTAACGTCTTGTTGGGTCATCAAATGATCAAATACAATTGCAAAATGATTTACACAAGATATCTGTATGGTGCGAAAAGTGGCCAATGACTTTAAATAAAGAAAAATGTGAGGTCATCAACACGTGTACTAAAAGGAATCTGCTAAGTTAAGATTACACGCTAAATCACACAAATCGAAAGTCTATAAATTCGAGTAAATACTTACGGATTGCTGCTGCGAGTAAGTTAAATGAAAATGATCATGTAGATAATGATATGGTGAAAGTAAACCAAAGATTGCGATTTATTGGCAGAACACTTAGAAAATGCAACAGGTGTGTTAAAGAGAATGCTTACACAGAATGCTTACACTACACTTTACCGTTCGGTCCTGGAGCAGTGGTGTGCGGCGTGGGACCCGCATCAGATAGTATGATGGAGGACATCGGAAAAGTTCACGGCAGGGCAGCTCCTTTTCTAACTATTGCGATATAGGGGAGAGACTTCCCGGGATATTATACGCCAAATGATGTACAATCATTAAAACAAAGAGGATTTACGTTGCGACAGGATCCTCTCACGGAATTTCAATCACCTATCTTCTCCTCAGAGTATGAAAATATTTTGTTAGCACCCACCTAAACAGGGACAAATAATCATCACAATAAAATAAGATAAATCAGAGCTCACATGAAAAAGTTTGAGAGTTCTTTCTCCCTCCTGTAGTTCGAGAGTGCAACGGTAAGGAAATAACTTGAATGTGGTTGGATGAATCCTCTGTCAGGCACTTTATTATGAATCGGACAATAATCCTGTAGATGTAGATTCAGAGGTATTTTATTTGATTAAGTGTCAACAAACATAGACAGATATAGTTGCAACTAAGTGATTAGGTGATATTTATGACAGCAGTATCTGTAATGAATTCGGTGCCTGCAAGTGGCGAATTTTATGATGTAGTAAATGGGAATGCATTTTAAGCACTTAATGATTATAGTGAAGCGGACCTAAAAGTTATACGGCACTGTGATTGATGGGCTGTTTCCTAAATTGATGCTCGACGAGGAATCACTCAAAACCACTCAGATGTATACTCTCATCGATCATGATTCACTGAATAGTTCATGCGTCAGCTACAAAGGCACAGGCTGCTATTATGCTGTTCGCCAAATTTTACTCAGCAGCTCTATATTGGATTACCTAAAATAGAGGGAAACATGATGGTCATAAACTACCTAGTATGGGAAAACATTTCACATGTACTATGGTGGAAATAACAAGATAAAATACTAGTGATCTAACATTTCATTATTTGATGAACTTCATCAATTATTCCCCTGCCAAGCAAGAATCAGCAAGAGAACAATCTGCCAGTTTAGTTTTCTCCAATATATGCTAATAGAAACGTTACTAGCTTAGGTTACTTACCAGTTTAATAAACTCGTATTTGCTACCATACACTTCCTCTTCCACCTGTTTGGATTTCCGCCTTATTCCTCACATGACCTCCTACGATGGACGGTGGACGGGCGGAGGGGGGAAAGGGGGTGAGGAGCGCAAGGCAGTCGTTGCGCACTGACTTGAGAGTCAAAGTCCCAGTCCACTGTGACAAGAACCCTAAGGTATCAATACCATGATGATATACTTCCAAACACTACTAAAAAATCCGATGCTTTTAGTGTCCTCACTTCAGTATGTTGGAAGAATGTTGTCAAGATGAATACTTATTAATCTACTATCCTAAGAATTTTAGTAACGAATGTGTTGCAATGTGCCTTCGCTTAAATTTATCGCTAAGTTAATCTGCCAATATCTAGCATCTCTGACAAACTTTCGAATGCATTATCTTAGACTTTTAAGCTAAATAGAGGAGTATATGGCTTAGCTGTTGTGGTAGTCGGATCAGAACGCACACCGTTTCTGGAAGCAAGTAACTTTTCCCAGCTTCACATTCTAGATAAGGCGTGAGACGTCGTGTGGTAATCCACCATTAGCCAGTTAGTGATAGGTCACCGTCGACAGGGGACATCAGCTGTTCCATGACTATCAATGTAATTCACCAACAGCGTGTGTAACTGAGACGTTATTTTATTCTATTTTGACTACCAGTTTCGGCATCCCACTGTGCCATCTTCAGGCCACTACATAATAAAAGGGCATATTTGTAGCGTACATCAGGGTGTACTAAACAAGCGTTACAGAAAGTGATGGGTAATCATAAAAGCACTGACAGATATAAAATGAAAGTAGTGGGGTTAAAAAAAATCTCTCTGTACATCCAGAACAATAGAATAAAATATGTGTAAATATTTGTTAGTCGTGAAATTATTTAACAGCACGGATTCACAAGAGAACATGCAAAAACATTAAAAAGATCATATTTGAGTTCCTTGTTGGTTTGTTTCAAAGTGGTAGTGCTGACATGTAAAGTGGTATAAAGGACATCAAATCGTATCTCTTTGTTTCGGTTTGATGTTTAACATAGGCTCACAAGGTTTTTGTGAATATTCTTAGCTTGCTCCTTGCATTCCGTTTTTCTCTTAATAAGTCGTCTGCCGTTCGGTTTCGATCAAGTTCAATTTTTGATGCCATGACTACTAATCATATCACCGACTGTGATAGTATCTAGGCCGGAAATATATACATTATTTTACTTCGTAGATTATAATGTGACATTTCACTTTAAACGAGGATAGGTCCCCATAAAACGGGGGTTTCCTCATCTATAATAAGTATGTACGATTTTATATTTAAGAAAATTGGCAACATTTGTTTGGCGGAGCTCCTAACTGTACACTCCCTATTTCTGGTCTTTTTAAGGTTTTTACATTTTCTCTTGTAAGTTTGTGTTGTTAAACAGTTTCACGACTAACAAATATGAACACTAGCTTTATTCAGTTGTGCTGGATGTAGACAGACATTTGTTTTAACGCCACTGCTTTCATTTTGAAGCATTAAGTGCGTTTATGATTACACGTCAATTTATGTAAACCTTGCTTAGTACACCTTGATATACACTACAAGTATACTCTTTTATTATGCAGGGGCCTGAAGACGGCGTAGTGGAATGCCAAACTGGTAGTCAATATAAAATAACATCTCAATTTCATAGCTGTTGGCGAATTTCATTGATAATCGTAAGTGTCCACGTGAAAGTTTAAATTTTCTGAAATCCTTGTATGAACTACAGGACTTTTTTCTTCTAAACGTGGCTACATAACCTATTAAATTACATGCAGATTACATGTTTCTCGTAGTATGAAAGATCTCCAAGAGACTTAGGCGAAAATAAAGTTGTATTACATGTAACATCTCTCACACTTTGCAAGCACAATAAAGCATCAAATTAAATATATCTGCATCTAAATTGTGTGTATTACTTGTTAAAATAATTTCAGCATTTACTTTGACACTACTGATTTTAGTTAATCAGTACTCTTAAGAGTTACACAAGTGTCTTATAACTGAGTCTACTGATGTTAATAATCCTTTAACAGTAGGATTTATTTTTTCACAGTTGATTAAGTACGAAAAATGTGTCTATTAACAGCCCATTTTATAGGTCAACACTGTTCGTCGGTATTGAATATATTACGAGAAACATGCTCTAGCTGTAGCTAAAACAAACTTCTTATACTCAGCACACGAAGAAAGGGAGAGCGCACGAGTTACACGTTTCCCTGATCATCTTAGAGATCTAGGTATTACTTACTGTCCGCCTACGCAACTACACTTTACTCTTTCCTCCAGCTTCAGATGGCTATCTATGCTTCTTGAGGTTCCTTTTCAAAAGATAATAATTACTGCACCCACTTTCGATGCCGGCAACAATACCAATCGCTCTGTAAGTTCATTCACGTTAATATCGGACAGCGATTTGTTGGTGGCTGTTACCCAATCGTTAATGTCATCATCCACTTCTTCTCTATCGTAATCTTCAGCTTTCCCATTGTAATCACCCTCCTCTTCTTCACCTGTTGGATTCATAAACTGATAACGTGTAAGAATTTAATTTTTATGCTTTTGGCGTAGCTGTCCCGATCTCTGAGAAGCAGTTCTAATGGGAAATTGAAGTGCATGCTCGTTGACTTACAACTTCCGCTTCTTTGGTAAAACCTAGCGAGATTTTTTGAGCGCAGTAGGAAATGCGTTCACTCCCATGCTGATATGTATGTCATAAACATAATCGATAATGAACCACTGATGACGGGGTATGATGCGGTCCCATACTCTAAGGAGCGTAGGGGACGATGCGGGAGCACCGCCATACTACGCAAGGTCTTTGCGGATGTGGTTTTCCGTTGCCTTCCTCCGACCGTAATCGGGATGAATGATGATGATGAAGACGACACAACAACATCCAGTCATCTCGAGGCAGGGAAAATCCCAGACCCCACCTGGAATCTAACCCGAGAACCTGGTAAGTGGGAAGCGAGATAGTTGCCGCAAGACCACCAGCTGCGGACAATGAACTAATGTGATTTATTGCACCCTTAACGATATGCATATATTTTATAGCTTCTGTTGGAATTGACTTGCCTGAACGCGGGATGTCTTTGCTTTGGGTATTTTTAGCCTGAAGAAATTTACTATCATTTTTAAGCTCTTGTGGTATGTAACTTTTTTCACACGATTCAACTTTAAACTATAGATTGTACTACCCTAACTTTGGTGGGTATGTTACATTTGAATTACAAAATCATTGTGTATTTCAGTACACAATGTGGGAGGCATCTTTACCGAGAATGGATATACGTCCACATTCATTACTTGAACCAACACCGATGTGTAGTTCAGTGCATGATAAAGGAAATGTAACATTAGCTTATCCTAAATGCAAGATATATGAGTCGAGATTAGCATTCTTCAGTGATTCACCATTAGTTATTGAGCAGTGTACAGATAAATTGATTTCTTTTGTACTGATAACGAAGATCAAACGATGTATTTTGAATTTCAATCCTGAAGAGGCTTGAAACATTGGGATTAATCGGACGATCTAAGGGCATAACATGTTGTGTGGTTTTCTGCGTGTTCGTTTGCTTTCCTTAGGGAGGACAAGATTTTGTAGACGCTACAAGACAAAAGAAAAACGTGTTAATTACAGTGAAGGATTTAGCTAATAGTGAAATTGTTCAAAAACTTTCAGGAAGCCTTAACGATTGTTAACTTGAAAACACCAACTGCTTCATCATCTTCCTGGAAGGGCTGCGAGGATTTTTTGACAGAGCTCACCTGTGTAAAATTTCATCACTGTTTGTGTTTGTGTTAAATGTGCACCTTCCCTTTCCTCATGTATGGTATGGGAGAATCGTGATGTGGCCAATGTAAGAGCATATTTGTCGTATTAAATTCAGTATCAAACAGCAGTAGCGAGATATAAAACGGATTGTTAATACGTACGCTTTTATCTTCTTAATTGTAATAAATGAATCACTATTTTTAATAACATAGTGGTGTAACGGTTTAAGGACAGCCTAAACGTTTTTTCATCAGTGAAACCAATAACGAGCTTGGAATCTCTTAATAAGTAATTGTATGATTTAGTAATACAATGTAGATGCTGAATTTGAAGTTTCACTGCGGTTGCAAGATACGAGAGATCTCACATATAATACTATAAATTTTGAATAACTTTATTTGTTTTCAGAGATATCGACCCTGACATTATGTTTGGAGATGTCACATCTGTCACTGTTATCGACTTTGGTCGTCTTTTCTGTCTGTGTATTAACAATACACGTTGTTCCACAGTTTAAATATTATGTCGTAATAAAACACCTTATGCTCTCCTGAAATCAAACACTGTATTACTTCCTCCCCTTAAAAAAAGAAAAAGGAAAAAAACTGTGTGTTACAGTTGTGTGGTGGCACTTTAATTACGCGTTGATGTAGCTGATTACTGGACTTTTAGCTAGCCATAGCTCCAAATGAGGCAACAGGTTCTTTGTAATGCTTCTAATCGATTGTATTTTTTTTTTTTTTTTGTGTTGGAGTATCCACAT